>NC_134689.1:267552689-267913522 GCF_050947455.1 Rhinoderma darwinii | reverse complement strand
AGGATATTGTCGTGTATTAAAAGAGGCATGGACTCGCGGGACAGGGATATAATATTACCACTTTACAGAGCATTAGTGAGGCCTCATCTAGAATATGCAGTTCAGTTCTGGGCTCCAGTTCATAGAAAGGATGCCCTGGAGTTGGAAAAATACAAAGGGCTCATTCAGACGTGTGCTGTGCGTTGAAATAACTAACAGCACACGGACCAATTCATTTCAATGGGGTTATTCAGACATACGTGAGTTTTCACGCAGCGAGTGTACGTTGCGTGAAACTCACTGCATGTCCTATATTAGTGAATTTTTGCGCACCTAGTCGCCCATTGAAGTCTATGGGTGCGGGAAAACCACGGACAGCACATGGACGTCCTCCGTGTGCTGTCCGTGTTTCACGCATCAGTTACAAAAGAATGCAGAGAAATAAAAAAACGAAAAAAAACAAAATGCTTGCACGGACGTGAAAAACTCATGCCACATGCAAAGCACACTGATGTCAATACGCAATGCATACCGATGGCACATGGACATGAAATGTAGGAAAAACATTGCATTTTTTACGCGTGCAAATCAGACACGCTTGTCTGAACGTAGCCTTATGATGAAGGATTAAAATAATTAAACCTATTTAGCCTTGAAAAGATACAACTAAGGCTACATTCCGAGGAGTGTGTCCAATTTCTGCGAGTAAAAAACGCAGCGTTTTTTCTACATTTCATGTCCGTGTGCCATCAGTGTGCGTTTTGGCATCAGTGTGCTTTGCTTGCGGCATGCTTTTTTCACGTCTGTGCCAGCACTTTTTTTATTTTTTATTTCTCTGCATTTATTTAGTAACTGATGCGAGAAACACGGACAGCACACAGAGGTCGTCCGTGTGTTGTCCGTGGGTTTCACGCAACCATAGACTTCAATGGGCGACTATGTTCGCAAAAACACACCAATATAGGACATGCAGGGAGTTTCATGCAACGGACACTCGCTGCTTGAAAACTCATGCATGTCTGAATAGCCCCATTGAAATGCACGAGTCCATATGAGCTGTGAGTAATTTCAACGCACAGCACATGGACGAGGAACACGCTCGTCAGAATGAGCCTATGATTGAGTTGTATAAATATATGAATGGCCCATACAAGAAATATAAACCTGTGCAATGTAAAATCCCCTCAAAAGACAAGGGGGCACTCCCGACGTCTGGCGAAAAAAAGATTACTGTGAATCTATGGAATAGCCTACAGCAGGAGCTGGTCACAGCAGGAACAGTAGATGGCTTTAAAAAAGGCTTAGATAATTTCCTAGAATGAAGAAATATCAGCTCCGATGTCAATGTATAGAATGTTGATCAAGCCAGATTAAACCTTCTTCGGGATTAAAAGGGGTAAATATTCTCCCATCCCTTCCCTTTTTCCCATCCCTTGGTTGAACTTGATGGACATGTGTCTTTTTTCAACCATACTAACTATGTAACTCTGTAAGATTCAGCATTTACTAGCATTTGACTAGGAGATATGAAATGACTGCAACTGGAAAGCAGATGTTTATTATAATAATACAAGCAAATGATGTGTGATTGCTGGAAACCAGAACTCAGAGGTAGGCTTCATGCCCACTTCAGTCTTTTTCTTCAGGGTGCTAGCTGTTTTTCAGACAGCTAGCACCCTGACCCATTCATTTCAATGGAGCCATGCACACTTCAGTTTTTTGGACGGTCCCGTTGCTCCGTTCCGACAAAAGTAGAGCATGTCCTACTTTGGTCCGAGATTCCGTGACCGTGAGGCCCATGCAAGTCAATGGGGCCGTCAAAAAAACTGAAGGCACACGGGAGGCATCCGTGTGCCGTCCGTGTGTAACGGAGCAGTTGCCTAGCAACGGCCAGGTGGGCAGAAGTACATGAGAGATATTACACTAATCGGCAGCCACTTATCTCTATCCAGCACTGATAGAGAGAAGAGGCTGCTGATAAAAATAAAATAAAAAGCAGTTCATACGTACCTGGTCGTTGTCTTGGTGACAAGTCCCTCTTCTTCCTCCAGTCCGACCTTCCTGTATGACGCGGCAGTCCATGTGACCGCTGCAGCCTGTGATTGGCTGCAGAGGCGGTCACGTGGGATGAAATGTCATCCCAGGAGGCCGGTCAGGAGGAAAATGCAGGGAGTCCTGGGTAAGTATGAACTGATTTTTTTATTTTTTATTTAATTAAAATTTTATTTTGCGAGCGCCGAGCATGGTCATTCTTCAGCGCTAGTCACTGTCCAGGGTGCTGAAAGAGTTACCGCCGATCAGTGCAGCCCATTAACTCTTTCAGCACCCTGTACAGTGACTAGCGCTGAACAACCCTTCTCTTTCAGCACCCTGGATAGTACCATGCTCGGAGCTCGGAAATGGAAACAGGGAGTGCACACGGAAACAACACGGCCAACAAAACGGGCACATGAATCCGTCAAAAACGGCCGCTAAAACGGTGAAGGAAGTGTGCACGAGGCTGTAGGTTAGCTACATCATGTTAGAAAAAAACAACTTTTGCCTGGAGAATGGCATTCAATACCAGTTATGTATTTATCTTGCCCTTGCTCATCCTGGAACTATCCAGCTTAGGCCTCATGCACACGACCGTAGCCGTGTGCACGGCCCGTGATTGCGGCATGGACAGCCGCAGAGTGTCATTCAAATCACGGACGGTGCACACATTGATTTCAATGAGCTCGGACCGCAAATGCGGCCCATATAATGACAGCTCCCGGCCAATGCACGGACTGTGGAAACCACGGTCGTGTGCATGGGCCCATACAAATGAATGGGTCCGCAATTCACCCACAGATTTGCGGGTGAATTGCGGCCGCAAAAACACGTTCGTGTGCATGAGGCCTTAATCTTTTATGCTGCTCATACGTAAAACATTCTCACCTTCCTAGGATTTTAAATTTTTTGCAATAATAGATTCTTAGAATAGAATAAAACTTCCTGCATAGACTCTAAAGTCATTAATAAAAGTATTCCGGCTTATATGAAAGATGAGATGAAGGACAATAAATTGTAAAAAGAGCTGGCGTTTAATTATTTCACATAATAGATGTAGGTTACTGCATTATCAGTGCTCTGCAGGTGTTGTTAGAATATGTGGCTTGATAGTGTAGTGTTTGCAATTCTAATGCGATACATAAAAAAACAAGAACACACGGTGTTTGCTACATTTTAGAGCTGCCTATCTTGTTTATTCAGCAGCCAGGTCTAAATGCAAAACAAGCTGATTATTTCTACTGCTGGAGTGGAAGGTAGTGTATTGCCTTATCACACCATCTAATTCCTTCTCTAATAATAATAATCAGGGAAGCCACTGAATAAACTAAGCAAGCAGGCGTGTTTCCAGCTGCACAATGTGATGTATATAACATAATATGAGACCTAGTTATTTCATATAGAGAAAAAAATCTCTGAATGAAGGCAAACAGAAATGACCGATAAAAAGGGCACTATAACATTACGTAAAAAAGAATAAAGGAGCACATCTAGTCCTTTAAATTTGTACTATGGGCTGTGTTAAAGAGGCTCTGTCACCAGATTTTGCAACCCCTATCTGCTATTGCAGCAGATCGGCGCTGCAATGTAGATTACAGTAACGTTTTTATTTTTAAAAAACGAGCATTTTTGGCCAAGTTATGACCATTTTTGTAGTTATGCAAATGAGGCTTGCAAAAGTACAACTGGGCGTGTTTAAAAGTAAAAGTCCAAGTGGGCGTGTATTATGTGCGTACATCGGGGCGTTTTTACTACTTTTACTAGCTGGGCGTTCTGAAGAGAAGTATCATCCACTTCTCTTCAGAACGCCCAGCTTCTGCCAGATCACGCTGTGACGTCACTCACAGGTCCTGCATCGTGTCAGACGAGCGAGGACACATCGGCACCAGAGGCTACAGTTGATTCTGCAGCAGCATCAGCGTTTGCAGGTAAGTAGCTACATCGACTTACCTGCTAACGCCGATGCTGCTGCAGAATCAACTGAAGCCTCTGGTGCCGGTGTCCTCGCTCGTCTGACACGATGCAGGACCTGTGAGTGACGTCACAGCGTGATCTGGCAGAAGCTGGGCGTTCTGAAGAGAAGTGGATGATACTTCTCATCAGAACGCCCAGCTAGTAAAAGAAGTAAAAACGCCCCGATGTACGCACATAATACACGCCCACTTGGACTTTTACTTTTAAACACACCCACTTGGACTTTTGAAAGCCTCATTTGCATAACTACAAAAATGGTCATAACTTGGCCAAAAATGCTCGTTTTTAAAAAATAAAAACGTTACTGTAATCTACATTGCAGCGCCGATCTGCTGCAATAGCAGATAGGGGTTGCAAAATCTGGTGACAGAGCCTCTTTAAGCATTGGAATTAAAGTGAAGTTACTGTAGCTGCGCAGAGGATAGAGTTTGTTGACATACATACAGTCTGTTATGTGGATGTGGTATGGATATGAAGACATACATTAGTCTACAAAGATATGAGTCTCTCAACAGACACAACCCCAACAGCACTCAAATAAGGAAATAATATTACAAGGGCACTTATAAGAAACATAATGAGCCATGTTAATGCCCAAAGTATAACTTAGGCTGCGTTCACATCTGCGTCAGGGCTCCGTTCCGAGGTTCCGTCTGAGCTTTCCATCGCAACGGAGCCCTGACTGACATAAACGGAAACCAGAGGTTTCCGTTTCTAACAGCATTGATTTAAATCCGGTGCCAATGGTTTCCGCTTGTCTCCGTTGTGCAGGGGTTCCGTTGTTTTGACGGAATCAATAGCGTATTCTGACTTCAAGATCCCCACGGTACAGGCAAAGACAGGAGAGAGAGGCATCAATAGATAGGAGAAAAAGTGCAGCATTCGCGACACCGCGCCAGGCAGGTAATTCATAAGCAGTATGTTTTTCTCAGGTATACGTTTTATTGTGGTGACAATAAAACGTATACCTAAGAAAAACATTCTGCTTTTGGATTAATTACCCGCCTGGCGCCGTTTCCCGAATGCTGCTCTTTTTCTCCTATCTATTGATTCCTTCTCCCCGGGCACAGAGGATTCCACCCGAGGGATAGCAGCGGGTGGCAGCCGGCACCTAGAGAAATACCATCACTGATATCAATGCAAAGCATTAGTGTTGTGTCTATACTTGAACAACAAAACTAGGTGAGTAAACCAGCTCACTATGCACTGTTATCTATATACTTTTAAAATAGTAATACCTTAGAGGAGCGCCGTTTTTCTCTTCTCTGAATTGAGTAGCTGAAACTTTGCATTTTTCCTGCACATATGGGAGAATAAAACCTTATTTGAAATCATTTATTTTTGGAGAGCCGCCTCTCTCTCTTGTCTTTGAATATATGGACAGTGACGTCAGGGGCTACTCCTGGCCCGGAATTCCCGGCGAGAGCACAGCTGATGCTCTGGCAGGGAATTCCGCTCTTAGAGGGAGCACCTGACGTCACTGTCCATATATGGACAGAGACGTCAGGGGCTCCCTCTATGAGCGGAATCCCCAGATAGAGGGATTCCGCTCCTATAGGGAACAACAGTGGCGCTATCTACGGGGTGGTGGGTGCCACCTATGGGGGGAGTGGTGGTGCTATCTACATGGGGGTTGGTGCTATCTACAGCAGGTTGCTATCAACAGGGCGGTTGGTGCTATCTACAGGCGGGGTGCAATCTACATGAGGGTTAGTGCTATCTACAGTGCGGGTTGGTGCTATCTACAGTGGGTGCTATCTACAGGGGGTGGTGCTATCTACATGGGCACTGTGGCACTATATGGGGGGGTGGCACTATCTACAGGGGACACTGTGGCGCTATCTACATGGGCACTGTGGCACTATGTGGGCTCTGTCCCTTTGTATGTGGGCACTATGCCACTTTGTGTGGGCACTCTGGTACTAGGTGGGCACTGTGGCACCATCTACTGGGGCATTGCGGCACTATCTACATGGGCACTGTGGTTTTTTCAGTGGGTTGGGACAAAAAAAAACCTGACAAATAAAATCCGTCCGTATTTTTTAACAGCAAACGGATGACAAACGGCCATTAAAAACGGACGGACGGACTGGAAATGTATGAAAATTTGGAGACACACTGATGCAAAATGGCTATGAAAAACTGACAGTTGAGCAGTTTTTAATAGCCATTTTTTTTTCCACTGTCGTGTGACTGTAGCCTTAAAGGGGTTATGTGGGGAGCGAAAAGTATTAGCTGTGTACTCATTGCAGTATATGAGCACACTCGCTAATATACATTCTGATCCCCCGTCGCGATGATTATGAGATTTTTATAGATTTTTATAGCGCTGGCGGGGGACTGGAAGACTAGTTGCACAGCCTTCCTTCATGACGACACGACTCTTCGTCATGTAACCGGCCCTGCTGTACTCTATGTATAAGTAGTAGTTACTGCTTGTACATAGATTACAGTGGGGCCGGTCACATGACGATGAGTCATGTCGTAAGGTTAGACTGTGGAACTAGACTTCCAGTTCCCTGTCAGCACTATAAAAATCTATTATCGGATACACCCTCGGCTTCTGAAGTGTCTTCCTGCAAGGATGTATGATATACGTCCTTGGCAGAGAAAAGGTTAAATAGACACTGCACTTTGAACAAACATAAATAGTATAAGCAAATATAACAAATGTTGCAATATAACTTTTTAGAGAAAAATGCCTCCTTCTCCACTTAAAGAGGCTCTGTCACCAGATTTTGCAACCCCTATCTCCTATTGCAGCAGATCGGCGCTGCAATGTAGATAAGAGTAACGTTTTTTGTTTTTTTTTAAAACTAGCATTTTTGGCCAAGTTATGACCATTTTTATATTTATGCAAATGAGGCTTTCTAAAGTACAACTGGGCGTGTTTAAAGTAAAAGTACAACTGGGCGTGTATTATGTGCGTACATCGGGGCGTTTTTACTTCTTTTACTAGCTGGGCGTCGTGAATGGGAGTGTATGATGCTGACGAATCAGCATCATCCACTTCTCTTCGTTAACACCCAGCTTCTGGCAGTGCACAGACACAGCGTGTTCTCGAGAGATCACGCTGTGACGTCACTCGCTTCCTGCCCCAGGTCCTGCATCGTGTCGGACGAGCGAGGACACATCGGCACCAGAGGCTACAGTTGATTCTGCAGCAGCATCAGCGTTTGCAGGTAAGTCGATGTAGCTACTTACCTGCAAACGCTGATGATGCTGCTGCTTACCCATACTTACCCAGAACTCCCTGCTTCTTCCTCCAGTCCGGCCTCCCGGGATGACGTTTCAGCCTATGTGACCGCTGCAGCTAATCACAGGCCAATCATAGGCTGCAGCGGTTTCTACGGAGCTGCCGACGGAGACCCCGGAAGTCCGAGATTTGTGATGGAAAACCTCAGGGGACTTTCGGTCCCCCGTTCTCCCTATCACTGCCTGCGATCACACATGTATCCCCTATCCTGTGGATAGGGGATACATTTATTTTGTTTAATGGCAGAGCGGGGAGATATCTCCCTGCTCTGCCGTAGTGTTCAGTGGCGTCGCGCTGTAGCAGCCATAGCGGCTGCTAGCGGAGCCTCCGGCCATGGTAGGGGCTCGTGCCGGCGGGCGACACGGCCCCCCCCATGCCGCGGGCCCCGTAGCAGCCAGTTATGCCACTGACTGCGGCATTTAAGCTGTTAGAAGGAGGAGGGCGGCCCACTCCGACAGCAACCCCACCCCGCGCAACGTTCTTGTGGGCTGCCGATGGGTGTCATGGCAGTCCGGGGGACTAATGAAGGCCCCCAGGTCTACCATCCAGCAGGGCTTAATAGGAGACTGTCGGAATCACAATATACTACAATACATAAGTATTTCAGTATATACAGAGGGGGCTGTATGGCGTTATCTACAGAGGGGGCTGTATGGCGTAATCTACAGAGGGGGCTGTATGGCGCTATCTATAGGGGGCTGTATGGCGTTCTCTACAGGGGGTATGTATGGCGTTATCTACAGGGGGGGCTGTATGGAGTTCTCTACAGGGGGGCTGTATGGCGTTATCTACAGAGGGGGCTGTGTGATGTTATCTGCAGAGGGGGCTGTATGGCGTTATCTACAGGGGGCTGTATGGCGTTCTCTACAGAGGGGGCTGTATGGCGTTATCTACAGAGGGGGCTGTATGGCGTTATCTACAGGGGGCTGTATGGCGTTCTCTACAGAGGGGGCTGTATGGCGTTATCTACAGAGGGGGCTGTATGGAGTTATCTACAGGGGGCTGTATGGCGTTCTCTACAGAGGGGGCTGTGTGGCGTTATCTACAGAGGGGGCTGTATGGCGTTATCTACAGGGGGGCTGTATGGCGTTCTCTACAGAGGGGGCTGTATGGCGTTATCTACAGAGGGGGCTGTATGGCGCTAACGCCATACAGCCCCCCCTGTAGAGAACGCCATACAGCCCCCCTGTAGGGAACGCCATACAGCCCCCCCCTGTAGGGAACGCCATACAGCCCCCCTCTCTAGGTAACGCTACACAGCCCCCCCCCTGTAAGGAACGCCATACAGCCCCCCCTTTAGAGAACTCCATACAGTCCCCCCGTAGATAATGCCATACAGCCCCCCCCTGTAGGGAACGCCGTACAGCCCCCCCTGTAGGGAACGCCATACAGCATCCCCCCTCCCAAAAAAATGCGACCTTCAGTGTGTCCTACAAAAGACATGTATCCCCTATCCACAGGATAGGCGATACACGTGTGATCGCTGGCAGCGATAGGGAGAACGGGGGACTAAAATTCCCCCGAAGTTCTCCATGACTAACCTCTGACTTTCGGCGTCTGCGCAGCTCAATAAAAATGAAAGGAGCGCTGGTCACGCATGCACACAAGCGCGACCGGCGCTCCATTCATTTCTACGGAGCTGCCGACGGAGACCCCGGAAGTCCGAGGTTTGTGATGGAGAACTTCAGGGGACTTTCGGTCCCCCGTTCTCCCTATCGCTGCCTGCGATCACACATGTATCCCCTATCCTGTGGATAGGGGATACATGTCTTTTGTTTAATGGCAGAGCGGGGAGATACCTCCCTGCTCTGCCGTAGTGTTCAGTGGCGTCGCGCTGTAGCAGCCATAGCGGCTGCTAGCGGAGCCTCCGGCCATGGTGGGGACCCGTGCCGGCGGGTGACATGGGCCCCCTCATGCCGCGGGCCCTGTAGCAGCCGCTACGGCTGCTAAAGTGGTAGTTACGCCACTGTGACCAGCTAATGCGATCAAACGCCTTCTCGACATCCAATGACAGCAAAACCGAAGGAATTCCTCTAGACTCCAAATAATGTAAGATGTTGAGTATACGTCTAGTATTATCAGGAGCCTGTCATCGTTTAACAAATCCAACCTGATCGGGCTCAACCAGATCCGGTATCAGAGGAGCCTAACGAACAGCCAATAACTTAGCATATATTTTCAGGTCAGAGTTAAGCAGGGATATAGATCTAAAATTTTGTGCACATCATGGGTTTTCCCTGGCTTTGGCAAGTCTTCTATTAAAGCCGCTTGATTTTCCTTTGCCGCGGGCCCCGTAGCAGCCGCTACGGCGGTAGTTACGCCACTGACTGCGGCATCTAAGCTGTTAGAAGGAGGAGGGCGGCCCACTCCGACAGCAACCCCACCCCGCGCAACGTTCTTGTGGGCTGCCGATGGGTGTCATGGCAGTCCGGGGGACTAATGAAGGCCCCCAGGTCTACCATCCAGCAGGGCTTAATAGGAGACTGTCGGAATCACAATATACTACAATACATTAGTATTTCAGTATATATCCGACGATGGTTTAATATAAAAAAAAAAAAAAAAGAGTAAAATAAAGGTTTTTTGATATGAATAATAAACATACTGTAATTGGTATAGCTTTCTGCCTTCAATTCATTAGTATTAGATACGATTACTGGTTCAAGTCCCCTAGGGGGACTAATAAAAAATGTAAATAAAAGTTTAACAAAGTATTTAGTACTGCAAAAATAATAAATTAAAGTTACAAAAAAAACTACTTTTCCCATTTTTCCTCTAAAGTAATGTAAAAAATAAACAAAATTGGTATTACCGTGTCCATAAAAGTCCAAACTGCTACAATATAACATTATTTAACTTGCATAGTGAACGCTGTAAAAATATACATTTTAAAACACCAAAAATCTCAGTTTTTTGGTCACCTTAGCTCTCAACAATTGTATGTACCAATAAAAACTACAGCTCATCCTGCAAAATGTAAGCCCTCACACCGCTCAAACGACGAAAAAATAAAAAAGTTATGGCTCTCAGAATGTAATGAAACAAAACAATTTTTTTAACAAATAGTTTTTTCTTTGTAAAAGTAGTAAAATGTAAAAAAAAATCGATATAAATTTGGTATGACCGTAATCGTATTAAGCCGCAGAATAAGGTTCGGTTGTCGATTTTACTGTACGGTGAAAGCCGTAAAAACGAAACCAGAAAACAATGGAGGAATCGTAGTTTTTTACAATTCCACTCCACAAAGAGTTTTTTTCAGTTTCCCAGTACATTATATGGTACTTTAAATGGTGCCAATAGAAACTACAACTCCCCCCGTAAAAAAAACATAAGCCCTCACACCACTCTATTGATGGAAAAATAAAAAATGTTATGGCTCTAAGGCCTCATTTACACGAGCGTGTGCGTTTTGCGCGCGCAAAAAACGCTGCGTTTTGTGCGCGCAAAAGGCACTTGGCAGCTCCGTGTGTCATCCGTGTATGATGCGCGGCTGCGTGATTTTCGCGCAGCCGCCATCATAGAGATGAGGCTAGTCGACGCCCGTCACTGTCCAAGGTGCTGAAAGAGCTAACTGATCGGCAGTAACTCTTTCAGCACCCTCGACAGTGAATGCCGAACACAATATACACCAACCTGTGAATAAAAAAAGACTTTCATACTTACCAAGAACTTCCTGCTTCCCCCAGTCCGGGCTCCCGGCCGTTGCCTTGGTGACGCGTCCCTCTCTTGTCATCCGGCCCCACCTCCCAGGATGACGCCGCAGTCCATGAGACCGCTGCAGCCTGTGATTGGCTGCAGCCTGTGCTTGGCCTGTGATTGGCTGCAGCTGTCACTTGGACTGAACTGTCATCCCGGGAGGTCGGACCGGAGTTATCGGTAAGTCAGAACGTCTTTTTTTTTTTACAGGTTCATGGATTTTCGGAGCGGAAGTCACTGTCCATGGTGCTGAACCAGTTTAACGCTTTCAGCACCGTGGACAGTGACTGTCTCCTGACGTCGCGTACCCGAACATTTTTTACCGGTTTCGGTCAAAACGAGTTTGGCCGAACCCGGTGAAGTTCGGTGCGCTCATCTCGAATTTGACACTCCGTTTGGATGTTTGTAAACAGAAAAGCACGTGGTGCTTTTCTGTTTACATTCAGGAGTTTGACAGCTCTTGCGCGAATCACGCAGTTCGCACGGAAGTGCTTCCGTGCGGCATGCGTGGTTTTCACGCACCCATTGACTTCAATGGGTGCGTGAGTGCGCGAAAAACGCACGATTATAGAACATGTCGTGAGTTTTTTTCTGCGCACACGCGCTGAGCGCAATTCACGCATCGTCTAAACTGCCCCATTGACTAATATAGGTGCGTACGACATGCGTGCAAAGCACGCGCGTCGCACGCGCGTATATTACGTTCGTGTAAATGAGGCCTAAGGCTGGGTTCACACGACCTATTTTCAGGCGTAAACGAGGCGTATTATGCCTCGTTTTACGTCTGAAAATAGGGCTACAATACGTCGGCAAACATCTGCCCATTCATTTGAATGGGTTTGCCGACGTATTGTTCAGACGACCTGTAATTTACGCGTCGTCGTTTGACAGCTGTCAAACGACGACGCGTAAATGGACTGCCTCGGCAAAGAAGTGCAGGGCACTTCTTTGCCACGTAATTTGAGCTGTTCTTCATTGAACTCAATGAAGCACAGCTCAAGATTTACGAGCGTCTCAGACGGCTCGCAAAATGCGAGGAGGAGCATTTACGTGTGAAACGAGGCAGCTGTTAACAGTCTGTCTTTTCACACGTAAATGCCTCTCATCGTGTGAACATACCCTTAGGGCTCAGACGAACGGGATATACGTCCGTGCAACGCGCGTGATTTTCACGCTCGTCGCACGGACCTATATTAGTCTATGGGGCCGTGCAGACATGTGCGTGATTTTTACGCTACGTGAGCCCGCAGCGAAAAGCTCACGACATGTCCGTTCTTTGGGCGTTTTTCGCACATCACGCACCTATTGAAGTCAATGGGTGCGTGAAAATCATGCATGCCACACGGAAGCACTTCCGTGGGACGAGCGTGATTCGCGCAACAGCTGTGAAAAGGATGAATGAAAACAGAAAAGGCCCACGTGCTTTTCTGTTTACAAACATCCAAACTAAGTGTCATAATGATGGCGGCTGCGCGAAAAGCACGCAGCCGCGCATTATACGGGGCTGACACACGGAGCTGTCAAGTGCCTTTTGCGCGCGCAAAACATCGCGTTTTTTGCGCGTGCAAACCGCACATGCTCGTGTGAATCCGGCCTTAGAAGGCAGGGAGTGAAAAACAATTAAAATGGCTTTGCTCCAAAGGGGTTAATATAGTTTGGGTTTCGGGATCCCAATGTATCGCAGCCAAACATATGCCTGGCACATTGACGTGGCTGTGGAAAGTGTTTACTAGTGTATACTCCGACAGTGCACCACGAACATAGTGTGACTCGAGCCTAAGGGTATGTTCCCACGGCTTAGTTTCGGCCATTTTTCGGGCCGTAAATGGCCGAAAAGCTGCCTAAAAATTGGAAGCAGAACACCTTCAAACATCTGGCCATTGATTTCAATGGGAAAATGGTGTTCTGTTCCGACGGGCCGTTTTTTTACACGGCCATTTTTAAAAAGGGTTGCGTAAAAAAAGACCCCGAAAAAAAAGTGCATGTCACTTCTTGAGCCATTTTGGAGCCATTTTTCATTGACTCTATAGAAAAACAGCTCCAAAAACGGGCGTAAAAAACACTGCAAAAAACGTGAGTTTGCTTAAAAAAACAGCTGGACATAAGGAGCAGTTTTCCCTTGAAAACAGCTCTGTATTTTCGGACATTTTTTAGTAAGTGTGTGCACATACCCTAAGGGTATGTGCACACACACTAATTACGTCCGTAATTGACGGACGTATTTCGGCCGCAAGTACCGGACCGAACACAGTGCAGGGAGCCGGGCTCCTAGCATCATACTTATGTCCGATGCTAGGAGTCCCTGCCTCGCTGCAGGACAACTGTCCCGTACTGAAAACATGATTACAGTACGGACGTAATTAGTGTGTGTGCACATACCCTTAGAGTGTTCAGATTCACTGACAACAAGGAGAGATCTTGCATACGTGTTTCCTATATGATGAATACGTTTTATTTACATAAACCTGAAAAAGCCCTTTTGTTTTCCAGGAGTAGAAAAAGGGGGTTGCTTTCATTCCAAGAAGACTGTCTATCAGTCTTGTGACACTTCAATACCAGACACAGCCCATGGACAAGGTTGGTACTATTTCTAGGGGGAAGAAGCAGACCCTTTTTTCTAATTATGGACATTCCCTTTAGGCCACGTTCAGACGTGGAATTCTCCAGCAGCCGTTTTTTACATTTGTTTCTATACATTTTTAGGAAACTTAGTTGGGACGTTGTGGAAAATAACTGCGGAAATTAGGCTGCGGTGCAGAATTTTCTCTCCGCAGCATGCACTGTGCAATGCAAAAACTGGAATCTGTGGCAAGTCCGCTGTGATATCTGCAACGTCTAAATTACCTGTCAAATGTTGGTGCAGATTCATTGCGAAATTCCCAAATCTGCACCAACAATTGCAGCGGAGAAAATATGCCACGTATCAACGTGGCCTTAAAGGGGTTGTCCCAAGTTGACTCAAATTTTTTTTTTAAACATTCTAAGCAGGAAATGAATTTTAAAACATTTGCTGTTAAAAAATTTTAAAAATTCATTTCCTAAGTGCCTTTTTTTTACACTTGATAACTCAGCAAGTGCTGGTTATCTTTTCTAAAAAGGGGCGTGAGCAGCTCGATGTCAATCAAGCCGCTCCGCTCTGCAGTGTGCGCGCTCCCGATGTTGCTAGATACTGTAGTTCTAGCAACATCGGGAGAATGTTCGTCTCAAGCGGGCATGGTAAACCCGATTGAGACGAACTTACCGTGAATGTCATCAACCCTACAATACACTACACTACACTACACTACATTCACCCCGTTTCGGCAAACAACTTCTCTCTCCCCCCCTGTCACTACATGTAATTTGTGTAGCCGCCGCATCAGCACCCGGCGAACAACTAAAAATATATAAAAAAAATAAACTCACCTAAGACGTTCTAACGGCGCTCTGAACGGTCCCGTCACTTGCCATCTTCCTTCTTCTTGGCGCCGCTCGCATTCATAGTAACAATGCGTTGTGGCGCTGATGACGTAATCATATCAGGCACACGTGATTACGTCATCTGCGCCCACCGCTATGTTATTGTGAATGGGAGCAGTAAGAAGAAAAGTGACGGGACCTTTCAGCTCTTCGTGGGAACGTCTTAGGTGAGTTTATTTTTGTATGTATGTTGTCATGTATGTGTATATTTGCATGTATGTATGTATGTATGTATGTATATGTATGTTTTCTTGTATGTATGTTGTCATGCTTGTATGTGTATGTATGTTTGCTTGTATGTATGTTTGCTTGTATGTATGTTTGCTTGTATGTATGTTTGCTTGTATGTATGTTTGCTTGTATGTATGTTGTCATGTTTGTATGTGTATATGTGCATGTATGTGTATATGTGCATGTATGTTTGCATGTATGTATGTTTTCCTGTATGTATGTTTGCATGTATGTATGTTTTCTTGTATGTATGTATGTATGTTGTCATGTTTGCATGTGTATATGTGCATGTATGTTTGCATGTATGTATGTTTGCATGTATGTATGTTTTCTTGTATGTTTGTATGTTGTCATGTTTGTATGTGTATAAGTGCATGTATGTATGCATGTATGTTTGCATGTATGTATGTTTGCATGTATGTTTGTATGTATGTATGTTTGCTTGTATGTATGTTTTCATGTATGTATGTTGTCATGTTTGTATGTGTATATGTGCATGTATGTTTGCATGTATTTATGTTTTCATGTATGTATGTTTTCATGTATGTATGTTTGCTTGCATGTATGTATGTATGTTTTGCTTGTATGTATGTGTGTATGTTTGCTTGTATGTATGTTGTCATGTTTGTATGTGTATATGTGCATGTATGTGTATATGTGCATGTATGTTTGCATGTATGTATGTTTTCATGTATGTTTGCATGTATGTATGTTTGCATTTATGTATGTTTGCATGTATGTTTGCTTGTATGTATGTTTTCTTGTATGTATGTTGTCATGTTTGTATGTGTATATGTGCATGTATGTTTGCATGTATGTATGTTTTCATGTATGTATGTTTGCATGTATGTATATTTGCATGTATGTATGTTTGCATGTATGTATGTTTGCATGTATGTATGTTTGCATGTATGTATGTTTTCATGTATGTATGTTTGCATGTATGTATGCATGTATGTTTGCATGTATGTATGTTGTCATGTTTGTATGTGTATATGTGCATGTATGTTTGCATGTATGTATGTTTGTTTGTATAAATGTCTGTATGGCCATGTATGATACTGTCTGCTGGCGCCCTGTATCTAAGCCAACTTTGCCGCAGACTTTTATACATGGTATAACAGTCAGTATCACACATGAAAGTGAAACTAAGCCTACGACATGTTTTATTTCATTTTTTTTCTTATATTTTTGATTTTTTACAGGTTTGGTGTTTGGACTACTTCGGTTTCGAGGACTACTTAGATGACGCTTTTTTTTCATCAATAAAATGGTTAATGAGGGTTGTGTTGGGGGTGCTTTATTTCAATAAAATATTTTATCTATATCTTTGTGTTTTATTTTCAAGTTTTATTACTATCACTTTAGTAATGGCCGCTGTCTGAGTGACAAGGTCCATTACCAAGGGGAGGCTTAGTGTTAGCCGGTACAGAGGCTAACACTAAACACCATTATTACCCCAGTACCCACCACCACCAGGGGTGCCGGGAAGAGCTGGGTACGATCCAGTACCCGACCATCTGTTGTGATGGTCGGGCCCTGGGGCGGCCGCAGGCTGGTATTATGAGGCTGGGAAGGGCCAAAAACAGTGGACCTTCCCACCCTTGTAATGCTAGGCTGCTGCTGCTGTGTTGTATCTGGCTGGTTATAAAAATGGGGGGGACCCCACGTCATTTTTTTTTATTATTTATTTATTATTTTTATTAAAAAGACATGGGGTTCCACCCAATTTATCATAGCCAGCCACAAACACAGTGTTATTAGCCTGGGAATGTACTAAACCAGTGGCCCCTCCCACCCGTGTAATGCCAGGCTGCTGCGGCCTTGTATATGGCTGGTTATTAAAAATGTGGGGGACCCAACGTCTATTGTTAAATTTAAAAAAAAAACGACGTGGGGGTCCCCCACATTTTTATAACCAGCCCGATACAACACAGCAGCAGCAGCCTTTGCTTTACAAGGGTGGGAAGGTCCACTGTTTTTGGCCCTTCCCAGCCTCATAATACCAGCCTACGGCCGCCCCAGTACCCGACCATCACAACAGATGGTCGGGTACTGGATCATACCAAGCTCTTCCCGGCACCCCTGGTGGTGGTGGGTACCGGGGTAATAATGGGTGGTTAGTGCTAGCCTCTGCACCGGCTAACACTAAGTACCGCCTTTATAATGGACGCTGTCAATCAGCCAACTACCATTATCTAGGCACTAATAAAGTTTGAAAAAAAAACACAAAGACAATTTTTTTTATTGAAATAAGAAATCCCCAACAAAACCCTCGTTAACCATTTTATTAAAATTTTCAAAAAACGTAGATCTACGCAGTAGTCCAACGAATCGAAGACGTAGTCCAATTGGTACATCAAAATCTGAAACAACATAAAAAAAAGTTATCAATGTGAACAATACCGATACTTATACTCACCTACACACACACAAACAACCACACACAAACATATACACAAACACATATAAACACACACCCATATATTACATAAACACATACACACAAACATATACACAAACACACACAAACACACACATATACACACAAACACATGTACACAAACACCCATATATACACAAACACACAAACATATACACACAAACATATACACAAACACACACATATACACAAACACACACACATATACACAAACACACACATATACACAAACACACAAACATATACACATGCACAAACACACCCATATATACACAAACACACACACATAAACTCCAAAAAACACACATATACACACAAACCTATACACAAACACATGTACACAAACACACAAATATACATATACAAAAATACACAAACATATACACACAAACATATACACATATGCACAAACACACCCATATATATACACACACACACACACACACACACACACACACACATATACACACAAACATACGTACACAAACACACCCAAATATACACAAACACACATACACAAACACACACACACAAACATATACACAAACACGCCCATATATACACAAACACGCCCATATATACACAAACACACACATATATACACAAACACACACATATATACACAAACACACACATATACACAAACACACACGTATACAAAAACACACACAAACATACACACAAACCTATACACATATGCACAAACACACCCATATATACACAAACACACACATATACACACAAACATATACACATATACACACAAACATATGTACACAAACACACCCATATATACACAAACACAAACCCACACATATACAAAAACACACACACACACACAAACATATACACAAACACACCCATATATACACACACATATACACACACACCCAAATATACACAAACACGCCCATATATACACAAATACACCCATATATACACAAACACACACGTATACAAAAACACACACAAACATACACACAAACCTATACACATATGCACAAACACACCCATATATGCACACACACACACATATACACACACACCCAAATATACACAAACACGCCCATATATACACAAATACACCCATATATACACAAACACACACGTATATAAAAACACACACAAACATACACACAAACCTATACACATATGCACAAACACACCCATATATACACAAACACACACATATACACACAAACATATGTACACAAACACACCCATATATACACAAACCCACACATACAAAAACACACACACACACACACACAAACATATACACACAAACATATACACAAACACACCCATACACACACACACACATATACACAAAAATATACACAAACATATACACATACACACAAATACACCCATATATACACTCACACATAAACACACACACACACACAAACACATATACACAAACACACCCATATATACACAGACACACACACACACACAAACATATACACACTTGACTTACCTTTAGCGGAGCGCAGACTTCTCCTTGCGACGGGTGCCTTCCACTGCATCTTCTGCGCATGCGCCGAGAAGCGCCGAGACGCGCGTTCACGAGCAAATGACATCCTCTGCTCAGGACGCAGAGGATGTCATTACGCATGCGCGGCCACCGCTAAAGGTAAATAGCGGTGGCCGGGAACCTAGGCAACGAGCAGGATACAAAGAGGGACCGACCGCAACTTCAATCAACGATATCAAGAAAACGACATCGCTGGACGACGGACAGGTAATTAGAATTCTTCTTATTTTTACATGGGGGAGCTTTATAGCTCCATTTATCAACTTGGGACAACCCCTTTAAGGGACACAACTAGTATTAACAATACATACATGCATAAACACCAGTCACAGATTTGCTGATCTAAGGGCTCTTTTACATTGGCAAATTATCGGGCAAACGAACATGCCCGTTCGTGATCATTGCCCTGTGTACACATGGCAATGATCCGCTGATGAACGAGCAACGCTTGTTCTTCGGCTGGTCGTATGGTTTCTCTAGCAGAAAATAGTATCGTTGCCGGCAGCACATCTTCCTGTGTGAAAGTGGAGATGTGCTGCCAAAATAAAAGAAATGTATGGGGACGAGCGATCGTAGTAATGATCGCTCGTCCCCATACATAACCAAGCATTGCGCCTTGTGAAAGGAGCAAACGAGCGCCAATCAACTAGCTGTCTCGATGATCGGCGCTCGTTCTCACAGCCAAAATGGACCGGTGTAAAAGGACCCTAAGTTGCCATGGTCTATATTTATGCATATACCATGATTGCTTGGTGTTTGTTACATAGTAGTTACATAGTTACATAGTTAGTACGGCTGAAAAAAGACACATGTCCATCAAGTTCAACAAAGGAAATCGTTATCTTAACATAGAAAAATGCTCTCTAAAATAGCTGAGTAAAAGTGAAGTGAAAATAACAAAGTTATTTGCAGGCATCAAAACCCATGAAAGTACAATACAAGCCGAATATTCTTCTTCTGAGACCTACTATAACTATACAAAAGATTGACAGGGAAATGACTGTGAAATGTCTTTGTCTATAAGTACCTAACAGTAGCAGAAGACACGGTTGCTATGGTGCCCATCAAATATTGTCTACTTACCTATTGCTCTCTCACCTGTCACTTTCCTGCAAAGAATTATCCGGTTCACTGTTAATATGTTTTTCTGAACTGGATCCAATAAAATCAGGAAAAGATGTCATTTGGTCTGGCCCCAAAATGATAGAAATGCCAATACAAATGCAATCGTCCCAATTATGGGCAAGTTGAAAATCTGTCAAGAAAATGGTCACTGAGTTTAGGAATTTGATTATTTTCCAATTAGGCCCTGATACAATCAAAATAATGGTAGATCTCAATCAGTTTAGTTCCTAACATATATGGTCAAGCTGGACACTATTTCTATTACGTCTCTGCTGAGTCCAGGTTATGTGTGTCCAGGTTATACCAATTGTATGGCCCTGAGATATTGAGTACTGAAAAAAATCTCTCTTTCATCAGGAAAAAAGCTCTGTATACAAAGCAGAGAAAATAATATAGGGGACCTTTCAGATTGTGCCCCTAATGAAATAAATAAAAAATGCAAATATACAGTAAGTCCCTCAGTTGTCTTCTATGTGAAATATTTTATTCAGTCATTTATGAGCTTTAAAGAAATGTTGCATTCCCAAAGGTGACAGCAACTAATGGCCACTATTAGGGTATGTTCACACGGCGGGGGTCCGTAACGGCTGAAATTACGGGGATGTTTCAGCCTGAAAACATCCCCGTAATTTCAGCCGTACCGGCATGTGCAGGCGCTTGAACGCCGCGTCAATTACGGCCGTAATTAGCGCTGCTATTCATTGGAGTCAATGAATAGCGGCTCCAATTACGGCCAAAGAAGTGACAGGTCACTTCTTCTACGCGGGCGTCTATTTACGCGCCGTCATTTGACAGCGGCGCGTAAATATACGCCTCGTGTGAACAGACAAACGTCTGCCCATTGCTTTCAATGGGCAGATGTTTGTCAGCGCTATTGAGGCGCTATTTTCAGACGTAATTCGGGGCAAAAACGCCCGAATTACGTCCGTATATAGGCCGTGTGAACATACCCTTAAAGTGCCGACAAGGTTGTCATGTAGCCTCAGGGCTCTGTACAACTTCTTATCCAGAAGTGCATCCAAAAGAAAGGAAAGGCATAAAGAATAGACTGATGCACCTTATTTCTTTTGTGTCCACTCATGTGTTTAGCTAAAAAAAACAGGCAAAAACTGCAACAAAAATGCATGTGTAATCCTGGCCAAAGGCTGGATTCACACACAGCATTTTGCTGTGTTTTTGTGATTTATTTTTTTATTGCGTTGTTAAGGCCAGGAACACGCACACACACACACACACACACACCAGTTTTGTGGCTGTTTTTGGCTCAGTGCTTTGAGCCAAGAACAGAAGTGGACACAAAAGAAAGGAGATACGTCAGTCTTTTCTTTATAACTTTTCTTCCTTTTGGATCCACTTTGGGCTTTGGCTCAAAAAACTGACAAAAAAAACTGCATCAAACTGTGTGTGAGAGCAGGGGCGTAACTAGGAAAGACTGGGCCCCATAGCAAACTTTTGACTGGGCCCCCTTCCCCTGGGTGCCACACATAGCCCTGCCTTGTAGATAGAGCCCCCCTGTAGATTGTGCCATACAGGCTCCCTGTAGATTGTGCCATACAGCCCCCCCTGTAGATAGTGTTACACAACCCCCTTGTAGATAGTGCCATACAGCTCCCCTTGTAGATGGTACACCCCACCTCCCCGCTGAAGATAGTGCCCCCACCTACGCTTGCAGATAGTGCCACACAGCCCCCCCTGTAGATAGTGCCCTCCAACACCCCCTTGTAGATATTGCTCCCCACCTCCCCCTTGTAGATAGTGCCATACAGCTCCTCTATAGATAGTGCCCCCACCTCCCCTAGTAGATAGTACAAAACAGCCCACCCTGTAGATAGTGCCCCCCACTTCCCCCTCATAGATAGTGCCATAGAGTTGCCCCTGTAGATAGTGCCCCAACCTCCCCCTTGTAAACAGTGCCATACAGCCCCCCTTGTAGATAGCACCCCCAAACACATAAAACAAACATTTATACTCATCTAGGCCCCGTTCCCACGACATACTGAACTGCTCCACAGCATCCCCAACACCAACGGGATCCTTGCGTAGGCCGGTGTGATCCAGTAACATAATCATGCCGGCCTGCGCAGGGATACTGTCCCTGCACCTGATAGGCTGCAGGCTGAACTGTAGCCTAGTAAATGTGTTCAATAGTATCTGCATCCTAAGGACGCAGATTATATTGAATGTGACGTCGCTATGGAATGTGGCTACTAGCGGTGCCCGCCGGCATGGGATCCCTCATGCCGCGGGTCTCCCATAGCAGGCGCTATGGCTGCTACAGCGCTAGCTACGCCACTGTGTGTGAGTGATACTGGCCTAATGGTGTTTTTTGAAGTGTGTTTTTTAGATGTTACATTAAGACTATAGGGAAATATAAATAATGTAATATAATGTGTTTTGGATTATGGCGTTTTTGAGGCAATTTTGCAGTCGTTGGCGTTTTTTTCTAAATTGCATCATGCTCCGGGAATGGTGTTTTTTTTTGCCATTTTCCCATAGTCTTCTCTATAGGACTTAAAAAATGGCAGAAAAAAAAAAGCATGTACAAAATGACACCAAACTAAAAGTTTCATCAAAAAGGCTATAAAATGCGCATGTTACATTTTAATATAGCTGTGGTTTTTAGAAGTGTTTTTTTAATGAAGTTACAATTGCCACAATGGCACGAGATACAAAACAAAATTGTAAAACAAACATGTATAACTCCAACGGATGCCTCTGATTGCGAGCAATTTTTCGCCTATTAACTCCCATGTTAAAAAATCTATCCGTCTAACATATACATATTTTTAGTGGATGGCTGTGACGGATGCAATTTGTTGGCCATCTGTTGCTCATAGACTCCCATGTTAATAAAACGTATATTTTTAACGTATACGTTTTTTTACTGGATGGCTTGATAATGTATTGAATTGGTATTAAGGGTGGACACATCTGCAATATTTTGCTTACATGATGCTATTAGCTGGGAAGTGCTGGGATCCAAAAAGATGTCAGGATCATAACAGCTCTGCATGCCTGACCGTTCGCAGACTTGAAGCATCTCAAATCTGACATGTGAATAATTAGATGTCCATCATATTTCTCAGAGACCCATCTGACAGGAGAGATGTCTGTAGAAATTAAGTCCTACCTAGTGTTTAGGATAAAAGTGCTTTTTGAATATCTATAAACCTTAATGTTTGTACGACTATAGGTAAAAGAGAGGATCTAAGAAAAGAAAAAAGCTTATGAGATGGTTTCCATAGCAGGCCCCCGATGTACAATGTACTCTTTAATGTATACATCAAATACCTTGGAGAACAGACAGAAGCTGCAGCGATGAGCGCGTTTGGTACGTAGAGCGCGCGCTCTATATGTTTATGTTATCTGCCTGTTAGCACTTAGTATGATGCAGTAACACATTTGTGGAGATAATTGGCACTGCAGGAAATGAGACCTGATTATCTCCTCACGTTCCCACTGACATTCCCGCCATTCTCCCATTACTCTTATATCTTCATCATTACCCCTGGAAAGAAAGCACTTGAGGTGTTGTCGCCACTCCAGCCGCCTTCCTCCCATCTGGTTGTGTGGCGCACGTTTGTCAGGTGATGATGATGTACTTGTAAGCTTTGATCTTGTAGCACTTGCCTCTGCAGCCTGTGCTTGGCGGATATGTGTTCCCAGTATTAATAATCCCCTCTTTCGTGACATGATTTAATAGAGCAGCGGCTGCGTGATTTCCATACCCGCTAGTAAATGAAAGATAGCAGCAGTCACTAGCTCTTTATGCATTATGTACTGACAATGTTGTAGCCGCTGGCTCATTAGAATTATGATGTTTTCGCACGTGTTCATTGACTATACATTAACCTTGATGTTTTCAGGATAGCATTCAGCGCATCAAAGACTTTTACGCAGCCTCCTGCTTTAGGCATATACAGGTTTCTGGTTTATATTAATTTAATTTGTAAATGTACCAAAGAGTGAAAAACACTAGATCCTGTCTGGAACATGAGTGCCTGGGATGAGAATATATTACATATGGTGTGCATAGACATTACATATATTTTCCATTTTATTATCATTTGTACACATGTTAGGCCGCGTTCCCACGGGTCGAATACGACATGGAACCCGCAGTACATTCCGTTTGAAAAAAAGCACCACGTCGTGGTGCGTTTCTTCGGACAGATTTTCCGTTGCAGATAGCAGCGGTACAAACCCTTATACTTAGGGCTTATTCAGATGAACGGGATATACGTCCGTGCGACGCGCGTGAAAATCACGCGCGTCGCACGGACCTATATTAGTCTATGGGGCCGTTCAGACATGTGCGTGATTTTTACGCAGCGTTAGTCCGCTGCGTAAAAGTCACGACATGTCTGTTCTATGAGCGTTTTTCGCGCATCACGCACCCATTGAAGTCAATGGGTGCGTGAAAACCACGCATGCCACACGGAAGCACTTCCGTGCGAACAGCGTGATTCGCGCAGCAGCTGTCAAAAGGATGAATGAAAACAGAAAAGCACCACGTGCTTTTCTGTTTACAAACATCCAAATGGAGTTTCATAATGATGGCGGCTGCGCGAAAAGCACTCAGCCGCACACCATATGATGCTGCCACACAGAGCTGTCAAGTGCCTTTTGCGCAGGCAAAACGCCACCTTTTTTGCATGCGCAAAAGGCACACACTCATGTGAATCCGGCCTTACCTAGGCCGTTGTCCTGTGCAGTCCGGTCCGGCCTCCCTGGAAGATGCTGCAGCCCATGTGACCGCTGCACGCAGCGTAAACGGTAATAAATTGACCTGCGGTGCAGAATTTAAATCAGCAGCATGTTATTTTATGCTGCATTTTAGTTGATATTCTGTTGCAGATTTTCCCCATTGAATTCAATGGGGGTGCAAATCCTGCAACAAAAAGGCAAGAGTTGCGACTTATGCGGTATATTTGCAGCGATTACGCCGCAAAAATCGCAACTACGGAAAAGGAAAAAAAACATACTTACCCAGAAGTCTGTGTTTCTTTGTCTAGATGACGTTACATCCCATGTGACCGCCGCTGCAGCCAATTACAGGCTGCAATGTCATTAAGAGAGGCTGGACCGGACTGCACAGGAGGGACGTATCGCCATAAGAACAGCCTAGGTAAGTATGAGCGTTTTTTACTGCTGCTTTGTGGTGTGGTGTGATTTTTTTCGGACGGAATGTACTGCGGGTTCCAAGTCGGACACGCCGCGTGATTTTTATGCAGCATATCTGACCCGTGGGAACCCGGCCTTAGGCTTTATGCACACAAACGTATTTCTCATCAGTGTGCTGTCCGTTTTAAAAACAGACAGCACACTGACCCATGTAATTCAATGCAGATATTTACACATCCGTTTGTTTTTTTAAAGGAGCATGTGTCATGTTGTGCTCACAGCACGCCCTATTCTGGTCAGTTTTTGCAGCCCAGACTGTCCCCTTTTTTACAGGTCAGTTTCTAAAGAAATGCAGAAAATAAAGAAAAGTGAAACAAGGAAGTGCTTGTAGAGGAGAAAAACGGAGACACACGGAAACTACACGGATGTAACATGGACATTTATGGATGAAAATGTTTCATTTTTAGCGGACACAAATCGGACACGCTCGTGTGAATAAGGCCTAAGGCCTCATGCACACGGCCGTGCCCGTAATCATGGGCCGCGATTGCGGTCATGTCCGGCCGCAATTACGGTTGATTTTTGCGGTCATGTGCATGGGGCCTGAGAGATATGTACTGTATGTTGTTTCCTTTTTGTCTATTCAGCTCTGTTTAATGCTTTAACAATGTATTCTTACTGTCTGTAGTAATGAAAAATGATTGGCAGGTAACATTCTTTACAGTTTAGTATTCACAAGGCAGTATTTTGTTCTTGTGAGGTCTCTTTCTGGAATAATGAATTGGTAATTATGCTTATGAAGTAGAGTGATGCCTGCTTGACACATGAAATGACATTCTGTACTTATATGCTTGCTCAGAGACGTACAACCCACTTTCCTAAGAATAAATGGAAGAAAACACGGGGTCTTTTGCAAACCACAAAAAATGCAGAGCAAGGAACATTTGATATCACAGCTAGTGCGAGGGAGAAAAGGAAGAGCTGCTTAACGCCACCAATGAGGTTGCAGCTTTCATTTTCCAAAGGATCTCTGTAAAATGATGTATGGATCAAGTTGCACTGTATCCAGGGTGTATGCAACACCGGCTATTCTTTTTCAATCGATTCTAAGGCTGGGTTCACACGACCTATTTTCAGGCGTAAACGAGGCGTATTATGCCTCGTTTTACGTCTGAAAATACGGCTACAATACGTCGGCAAACATCTGCCCATTCATTTGAATGGGTTTGCCGACGTACTGTGCCGACGACCTGTCATTTACGCGTCGTCGTTTGACAGCTGTCAAACGACGACGCGTAAATTGACTTCCTCGGCAAAGAAGTGCAGGACACTTCTTTGAAACGTAATTTGAGCCGTTCTTCATTGAATTCAATGAAGAGCAGCTCAAGATTACGGGCGTCAAAGACGCCTCGCATAATGCGAGGAGAAGCTTTTACGTCTGAAACGAGGCAGCTATTTTCTCCTGAGAAGTGCTGCCGACAACGGTGATTTTCTAATTCTGCATAAAAGAGAAGATCAGCATTTACTCGTTCAACGGCTGATCATTGCCCTTATTACATAGGGCGATGATAGGAAACGAGCATTCATATAAATGCTTGTTTGTCGCATCATTGGCCCGTGTAATAGGGCCTTAAGGCAACAGTTAATCTTTACATCTCATAGAAGGAAATCAAGTCTTTACGAGGTACGTACAATAGCTATAAATAGTTTCATAGCAACCGCCCACATGACTGTAAACTGACCCTTATCACTGTGCTTTGGTTTTAGTGTAATGCGGCGGTCACCTTGCTAGGGGAACGAGTAGATAGTTTTGTCCACCGGATGATGATGGCACAGGTATTACTGTCTCCATGTCTCCCTGTGTGGCAAGAAATGCTTACAGACTCTCTAATCATACAACACTCAACAAAATAAATGCTGGAATTTTCTGATAGTAGTCGACTGCGCTATTGATTCCGTCAAAACAACGGAACAATTTCACAAAGGTGAAAAATGGAAAACCATTAGCAAAGTTTCCGTCACCATTGAGCTCAATGGTGATGCAAACGGAAGCAAAGGTTTCCGTCTGCCTTTCCGTTGAGGTGTTGCCCCAATGGAAAGCTCAGATGGAACCTCTCAACGAAAAGACAACACTGATATGAACAGGCCATAAACCAATTAGAAAAAAAACATGGCTTCTGGATTATAAATAATACCAAAGGTTTAAAAAAATAAGTCACTGTGAATTTATGCTACATATAGTAGATTTGCCTTCTTTGTATTAATCCTATAGGCTTACAAGACTCTGGACGGGGTTGTAATAGGAAGAGTCAGTGCTGCCTATGACAATCAATCCGTTTCCAGCATTCACTTTACTAGAACAAGTAGAACTGATTAAGTTATATAAAATTATATTCAAATATCTAAAAGATATTGTTGGAACCACAAGCAGTCAGTTGAGTGTGTTTTCGTCAAAAGTGGTATTATAAAGATCAGTGTTGTCACGCAAATCCCAAGTATTTGTAGTGGAACAGGTGTGTAGTAGTGCAGGTGTATGGCTGTGGTGCAATGGAAGGTCAGGGAATAATTCTCCGGGCTGTGATATCCCACATTGCAATGGGGTACACCGGTTAACCATTACTTTTTGAGTAATCTACAGAAAGTTACAGGAGACCTTGCTGTGGGGTCAGAAAGTTAGTGAGGTGTGCAAGGTCCGAAAAGGAAATCTTTTTTGATGGCACCATAAAGGCAGAATGTCTATTTTATTGTACAGTTATGAGGGTGAACTTTTCCATGGCTGCCTCCAGCAAAGTAGTGCAGTTACACACAAAGCTTGTGTCTCAAGGACTCGTGTTTGGAGATCGATTGATCTCCAAGGACATAAGGCCACCACTTTCACCTGATCTCACACCTCTGGGTTATGTTCTGTGAGGACATATAAAAGATGCTGTTTACAAAGACAATTTTCACACTGTCCTTGACATAAAGCAAACCATCACAACCACATCGGCAACATTTCTATTTCAACACGATAAAACGCGTAAATATTTGTCTAGAAGCAAATGGAGGCTACTTCCAACGTATGACTGTAGTTATTATATTTGATTTGTTACTCATAGGTACATAGTGATTTTTTTGTTCACTCTGTATATATACTATCAAGGAGTTGCAAATGAACAATATCTTCAAACATTTCAATTTACATTTTTAGACCAGCCCCTGCTGGTTCTGCCAAAGCACACACCTAATGCTGCCTGGAAACACCCCTTTCAGAGGATTTCTATAGGATTTATCCAAAGATACTTTACCCAAAAAGTGAAAGTAGCCATATATTAATAAATGAGAATTGAGAGTGAACAGTCGTTTTGTCCGCCGGTTCTTCCAATAAGAAAGTGACAGTTTTACTATCTGTTGCTAAGATGCTAATTCACAAGTGACAACTAAAATGACGGCACTTCCTGTTACTGTCACTTTTTAAAAAATGGCCTTCACAAATGAACCGATTCTGATTTATTAGAATATGGCCACTGTCACATTTTGGGTGAAATCCGCCCAAAAAAGCCAAATGTTTAAAGTAATCATATTACAGACTGATGTAATGTATTTATATACTTTTTTTTAAATTTGAGATTATTGCATAACGTGGACATGAACTAACTGATTTGCTATGGAATTTGCCCAATATTCATGACTACATAACACTGTCAGAGATAAGATGACAGGCGTAGGCTTCGTTTACATCTGCGTCAGCGCTCTGTTCCGACGTTCGGTCTGAGCTTTCCGTCGGAACGGATCCCTGACTGACACAAACCGTAAGTTTCCGTTTCCATCACCATTAATTTCAATGGTGACGGATCCTGTGCCAATGATTTCAGTTTGTCTCCGTGGTGCAAGGGTTCGGTCGTTTTGGCGGGATGAATACTACGGTATTCATCACGTCAAAATGACGGAACCTTTGCACCACGTAGACAAACTGAAACCATTGGCACCGGGTCCGTCACCATTGAAATCAATGGTGATGGAAACGGAAACCTTTGGTTTCAATTTGTGTCAGTCAGGGCTCCGTTCCGACGGAACGGAGCCCTGACGCAGATGTGAACGAAGGCTAACTTGCTATTTAGTGTTCTACAGTCTTCATCCTTCTTTTCACTGCTCTTTAGCTCTCTCTCACTAAGTGAGAGCCTTGATCTTTGACTCCAGGTCTGCTACAGCGCTCAGTGCACTCTATTAGAGTCACAAATCTACCTCTCCGTATAACGCTGCTCTACTGTTTTGTATTGGCTATGGTGCATAAGCACAAACTCTCTGTTCCACAACTGTTCAACACCCCTTACAAGCTCATGGGGAACTGAGTTCCAATAAAACAAGCATAGAATGATCATAAACTACAAGTAAATAAAACACGGTTATGTTGTGTTTATTGTTGGCTGTTTGACTGCTTTCATCTCTGCTCCACCAGCAGGAACTTAGTATACAGAGTGCTGGTTTTTAGGATAGAATGATAGAAGGAGATTAATAAGATTATCAGGTAAATACCATATATACTTCATATGCATAGTAAAATATATTGAGCTGCAAAAGGCTTACATTTCCAGTCATGGGGACCTGTACAGATAGACAAAGATTCAAGGATTCGGAGCGCCGGAGATAGCCGAGTGCAGTGTTTGGCTTTTTCTGGCGATGCCATAGAGAATGAATGGAGCGGCAGTGCGCATGAGCGACCTGCCGCTCGGTTCAAACTTGGGGTTCGGGCAACTCGGGCTCCCTGTTCTCGTAAACGGTGGGGGGTCAGAGCTGTCAGACACCCACCAATCAGCAAGTTACCCCTTACCCTACGGATAGGGGGTAACTTGTTGTAACCGGAATACCCCTTTAATCATTTAAAAGATGTCGCTTTCATTTGTCCGTTTTTTTATTAGTGCCAGGTGCACCTGCAAAGTTCTGATGGTGCGGTATCTTTAAATTACAAACTTAAGGTGAACATCATAGGGAATATTAAGTTGATATTTCAATTTTACCAACCACAAATATCTTCTGAGACTATTACATATGACCTTAATATCTTTTGTTCTGAAGCTACAGAAAATAAAACAGTTATCTGTAGCGCTATTCACTATTTAGCAATGTAGGGCAGGTTACGGTGCGTACGTTTTGAATAAAAGGAGTGAGAGTCTACATGCTGCGACTGCTTAGTTGCTTCATTCAAGCAGGGGATTAGGTAACAGGTGAACCTAAAACAAATGGTTATGAAAATAATAGAAATATGCTAAGCTAATGACCATATGTCTGTAGACAGGTAGGGATCCATGGTTTTCAATGTGCTGATCAGCATCCTGTGTTAATTAACTAATAACTGGTGAACAAGATACAAAAAGGGTCACCAGCAAAGGCCGCATCTACATGCGACTTATATGATCCAGCCGAAAATGTCGGATCATGGCTTTAACCAATGAGAACAAAGTGCAAAACGATTGGTTTTCTGATCTCACCACTGTCATTGTTGCTATCATAGCATGTGTCATCATGTAAACGGTGAACAGAATACAAATCTGGAGCTGGGTGCCCATCTGCTTCCCGTGATATCAGAAACGTGTCTAGACTTGAATGGAGTACCAAGCACAGGGGGGTAGGTTGGTTTATGAATGTATTTATGCCAGTTTTCTCATCCCCAAGATAAGATTGAAAGTCCCAATGGAAGTAGGTAATGCTGCCACTACTATACATTGTAAATAGTTACTATAAATCATATGGTAATAATAATGCAGTATATATAGTTACTTTTAAAGCTGGTGATCAAAATAACAGATGTATACATGATGTGGAAATGTTTTATTCGTCATAGTACATTTGCAGAAAAAAAAATTCCTTGCACAAAATCTTCATAATCATGAATCGTTTGGACTTGTACAAAGGTGTGGGCAATTTAATATCATATTTTAATTTCTAGGGGTATGCAATGACTTTTTATTACAACGTTCTGCTCTTGATCTTTTGCTTATTATGTTTTATCTCTGAATCATGGTGAGTCAGAAACTTACTGAATAGCAGAAGCTAGTGACTGCCATTAAAGGGACACTAAACCTCAGGTCTTCTCCTTTTGCAGTGATGCTAAAAACAATCTATTATTCCCTCTAAGGCTATGTTCACATCAGGTTTCTTGGCTGACGTTTAGCGTATATGTCGGGAAAGGATCCTGATGTATATGTTAAACATAGGCTGTGACGGATACCTAACAGTGGCATCCTTTACCCATATACTATTATTGGATACTTTATTAGGTACGTCATGAACTCTCATCACCCTTTTCATGACATATACGTTAAACAGATACCATTATAGCCTATGGGCGACAGATGCCACTGCAAGGCATTTGTCACAGGCATCCGTCACCCATAAACAATTATGGTAACTGTTTAACATATACGTCATGAAAAGCTATTGAAAAGCCCATGATGGATACGTTAAGCGGATGCCTGGGATGTATGCTATACATAAGCTCCCATTTAAAAAAACATATCATACGGTATATGTTTTTCTTTTTTGCATTATTCTGTTGTATAGAATAGAATTGTATAATATGCTATGCCATAGCTCAAAAAACAGTATCCCTGATGAATACCAGCCTGATAGAGACCAAAAGCACACTCGTTTGGTCTCCAGCGGGCTACTGGAGCGTTATGGAAACATTTACTGTGTACGTCAGGAACTTTCCTGATGTACACAAAAAATTTAGGGCAAAAGCGTGATGTGAATGGGGTCTAAGCAGAGAAAGGTTGGATCTTGTCTTCTTCAAATACTAACAGGAAGTAGAAAAAGAGTCCCCAGCCCCCCAACTGATCACTACTTCATCTAGTACTTCCAGCACTCCCATTCATTTCTATGGAGTGTAGATGTGAACTCCGGGCCAACTCTCTCATTTAAAATGGGGACTTGGGGTCCGTTGTTCTCAGTTATAGTGGATGTCCCAGGGATTAGACCCCACCTATATTTATTTTTAGGACTTGTTTAATTGATTCATATGGAATGCATGAGAAAGAAAATGCTGGCATGTTTCATCAGATTGGCACCATATGAGTGCCTACGGCTCCATCATATGGTCCCCTTATGAAACTGTAGGGACAGGTAAACTTTTCAAACTGGAATCAAGTAGCAGGTCAGTTTGAATTCCCTTAGCACTATAATTCCATACTAATGCTAAAAACTACAAGTACAGTCAAGCCTTCAGCCTACTGCCAAACTTCTTCTTCGTTGGAGCGCAATTCCTTCACCGACAAGTATGCATAGTATAGCTGAATTCTGTTCCCACTATGCTGTGATACTCTACATCTCCACCCGAGTTCTGACTTTGCTGTCCAGGATCTAGTTTCCAGCAGCCGGGATCCAAGAACGCTTGTATGTTTAGCGTCTAATACCAAACGTTACAGATCATATGATATCACATGCACGGAGTGGTTATGAACACTTGATCAGTAGGGATGAGGAAAAGGTCCAGCATGGCCATAAACTTTAAGGGCATGTTCAAACGGGTCAGATTTGCTGCGGAATGTAGACTTTTGGCCAAATTTTCTGCTGTGAACTAACAGCAGAGGAGAAAAAAAGACTATACTCACCTTCCCCTAATCTCCCGTAGCGACATGTTTCCGCGAGACCGGCTAGTCTTTGTGCCTTGGGCATCCTAGGATGAAGTTTTTGTCTCATGTGACCGTTGAAGCCTGTGATTGGCTGCAGCAGGTACATGGAACAAAATGTCATTCTATGAGGATGGCTGCACAAAGAACACCCTTTGGAGCAGTGAGGCATTGCTATGGGAGATTTGGGGAGGTGAGTATAATCTTTTTTAATTTTAAAGTGTAAATATGTTGTTGTTTTTTCTCCCTACTTGCAATTTTTGCTGCGAATTTGCAGCTTTTTCATAGCAAAAAATGCAACATTGGCGATTGCAGAAATAGCAACAATTGCTATATGTTACAGATTTTAACTTCCCAATTGAAGTAAAATCCAAACAGAAAATCTGAAGCAGTACACTTTGTGTGAACGTAGCCTAAAACTGAAACGTGAAAACATGTTTTATAGGCTGGATAAAATCCAGAGACCAGTTTGATTTGTAAAATCTTACCCAGGAGTTCTTTCTTCTACCAACATTCTCTTTCAGACTGATTTCTATTACACAAGTAATATCCGCATAAAACAATAAGTAATTCTAAGTAAAGTTCTGATGAAAGGGTAAAGAGACATAAAAATAGCGTCTTGTATCCAAGGACTGTGAGACATAACATAATGCTATTCATGTAAATTCCCTTCATCACTGACACTTGAAAATATTGAATTCCTCGGTTTGCAGACAGAAAGCCCTCTGACAATACACGTCTACCAAATCCCATAGATGAATCAATATCCAGCAGGGCATAGGTTAATGTATGCCTCGGCCCCTTACGTATTTACGAAATCCAATTATTTGTTTAATTTGTTTACAAGTTGAGCTATCATGAAGAAAACAAAATGAATGGACACTTTACATGAAACACTCTTATTATTGTCATTTATTGTAACATTTCTAATGCAGCAACATAACATCATAAGACACCGGTACCTATAGAAAAATGACATGGAGTGAAATATACAGTGTTTAGTCTTTCACATCACTATATATAAGTGAAAAACCCATAATACTAGAAAATGATGATGGCACCGCATAATAAGGCTGCATTAGTCAATAAGCGACCAAGAACATTATAAGAAAGCATTAGCAATGTAAACAAAGCCAATCCACCCTTCCATAAACTGTGAACGACTGACCAGCGGTACAAGCGAGTGAAGTATGGCGGCTGCTGACCTAAACATGACAGTTTAATGGAGTCATCTGTCATCCAAGAGCCAAGTCTCTACTGAGATCCATAGAGCTAAAAATCTGAGCAGCAAGACTTACCAGCAATGACAGAGACTTGTCTTTCATGACCAGGACAGCTGGCAGTCACCTAATGCATGACGACCATTCATAACAATGTGAAATATTTACATCTCAGTGTGTATATCTTGCTGCAAAGTTTATTTACCAGTTTACATGTTTAATAAATACAGGTTTATGGAAAGATACATTATTTAAACGCTGTAATGCCCACATTATCAGGTCACTGACATGTCCAGCAGTGGGACCATGGCAGGGAATATGTCCAGCACTGGTACAGAACCCACCCTCAACATCTACCTGAAGTTTACAGATTCTCCCAGTGTTTGTGTTGGTTTCCTCCTACACTCCATAAAAATCTAAATAGCTTCATTGGGTTCCTATTAAATTGTATGAGTAAATTAGATTGTAAGCTTCATTAGGGACTAATATAAGTGGACAGCCATGCAGAATATGGCAGATCTATAAATGGCAAGTCATTCATATATATATACATAGTGTTGTAATCCATGCACACATACACAATTCAGCATATAAAAAGTATCCTCTTCAACTTTGGCAGCAGTGACTTGGCTGTCAGCTCTTCGGGATAAGGGTGTGTCAGCGCAATGTGCACTCTGCTACATTGGTTGCTATATAGATGCTGCTGCTGGTGGTGGACGCAGATTTCCTCTGCTCCTTTGCTCAGGACCAGGAACAGCACCTCATATAACTCCTACCAGGGAGGTCCTGCGTGTACAATCCGGTGCCAGTCTCAGTGCCCAGCAGCTGCACCTATCCATCATGTACCATCCACAGTATCCTCCATCTCCTTATAGCAACAGAGTAGCAGAAACAGATCTCGCTAGCAGCTGTACACTGACGACATCGCGCTCCCACATTACATAGGACATCACCTCAGCAGCCTCTTATCACGTACAATGGAAATACATTCCTGTTTTCAATACAAACCAATGGAACCATCTCCAGTGCCAGGATGGTCTCTACTTTCATGCCACTTCCACACCCCTCTTCTAAATCTCCTTCTACAAAGGACAGCCCTTCTGGGCAGAGCAGGTAAGAGTCCTCAGCCCCTGCCAAGTTGCCTACCTGTGCCCGCAGAGCCTTGGTTGGTCTCCCTCTCTGCGGAGGATCCGGATTCTCAGGCAGCGACCAGCTCTTTTGTGTTCCTGCTTCCCAGTCACACGCTGAGACTACTAATGAACCCGGGAAGCTGCATGCACAAGCGCGGACAATGGCGGCCCTGGAACCTGCGTGAGGAAGAACGCGGCCCCCTGGCTGAGAAAGGAGAATGCAGGGAGGGGATGAGGCTGTTACCATGGCGACGGCTGCTGCCCCATCCTCCTCCTCCTCTAGGCCTGTGTGCCTTGTAGTAAAGACATACAGAGGAATACACTGGAGGGGAATGTTTGTAAACGCCTGTTTATCCACATCTTCTCCTTCCCCTGACTCATCTTCTTCTACAGGGGCATTTCCTACCTAGAAGGGTTACCACGGGGCACATGAATCCGTTTATGGTTATGAAATGCCCACTTTATTGCCCACATTCTTATCTTTTGTAATGTATCTGTCTACCCAAATGCTACACAGCTATACCATGAATCCTCCATAAACCTATGCCATTTGGGAATTGCTTAAAAAGTAATCCCCTAATGTAATGTATTGTCAGAATCTCTGCGTTTAGTCGTGGGGTGTTCTAATAATATACACATGGCTAAAGAGGTGATCCAGATATTATTCTATTAAGTTATTTTTTCTGTATACTGGCAGGTTATTTAAAGGGGTAGCCTGTCCAGCAGCTGGGTAGGGGGAGGGGGTCGTGGGAGTCCCATTGACATACCTCCCAACTTTTGAATTCGGAAAAGAGGGGCATTTTAAGCCATGCCCCCTAACCACGCCCAATATCCCGCATAAACACATCAAATCACGGCCAGATCCTTCTGCAAATAACACGCGCACATTCTCACTGCGGATCTCTAGACTGTCTGGATATCACAGATATTATGGATCTGGTTATATCGTCTTTATGTTACTTTTCCTATCTTGGGTATAACATTTTCTCATCACGGCGGCAGCTGCAGGACAGACCAAAAGCCTGAGAACAATGAAAGTCAAGAGGGAGACCCGGTGGTTGATGACTTTTCAATTGACAGGTAGCAGAGTTACATGATGGGGATTTTTTTTCCCAGTTGTGTAACGCTGCTACCGGTCAATGGAAAAATCATCCACCAGAGCCCCCCTGTAGGTAGCGCCAGACACAGCCCCCCTGTAGATAGCTCCAGATACAGCCCCCCTGTAGATAGCTCCAGATACAGCCCCCCTGTAGATAGCTCCAGATACAGCCCCCCTGTAGATAGCTCCAGATACAGCCCCCTGTAGATAGCTCCACACACAGCCCCCCTGTAGATAGCTCCAGATACAGCCCCCCTGTAGATAGCTCCAGATACAGCCCCCCTGTAGATAGCTCCAGATACAGCCCCCCTGTAGATAGCTCCAGATACAGCCCCCTGTAGATAGCTCCACACACAGCCCCCCTGTAGATAGCTCCAGATACAGCCCCCCTGTAGATAGCTCCACACACAGCCCCCCTGTAGATAGCTCCAGATACAGCCCCCCTGTAGATAGCTCCACACACACAGCCCCCCTGTAGATAGCTCCAGATACAGCCCCCCTGTAGATAGCTTCAGATATAGCCCCCCTGTAGATAGCGCTACACACACAGCCCCCCTGTAGATAGCTCGAGATACAGCCCCCCTGTAGATTTCTCCACACACAGCCCCCCTGTAGATAGCTTCAGATACAGCCCCCCTGTAGATAGCTCCACACACAGCCCCACTGTACATAGCGCCAGACACAGCCCCCCTGTAGATAGCGCCACACACAGCCCCACTGTAGATAGCTCCACACACAGCCCCACTGTACATAGCGCCAGACACAGCCCCCCTGTAGATAGCGCCACACACAGCCCCCATGTAGATAGCTCCACACACAGCCCCACTGTACATAGCGCCAGACACAGCCCCCTGTAGATAGCTACAGATACAGCCCCCCTGTAGATAGCTCCAGATACAGCCCCCCTGTAGATAGCTCCAGATACAGCCCCCCTGTAGATAGCTCCAGATACAGCCCCCCTGTAGATAGCCCCACACACAGCCCCCTGTAGATAGCGTCAGATACTGCCCCCTGTAGATAGCGTCAGACACAGCCCACCTGTAAATAGCTACAGATACAGCCCCCCTGTAGATAGCTCCAGATAGAGCCCCCCTGTAGATTGCTCCACACACAGCCCCCTGTAGATAGCAACAGATACAGCACCCGTGTAGATAGCGCCACACACAGCTCCCCTGTAGATAGCTACAGATACAGCCCCACAGTAGATAGCTACAGATACAGCCCCACAGTAGATAGCGCCAGACACAGCCCCCTGTAGATAGTACCACACACAGCCCCCTGTAGATAGCGCCACACACAGCCCCCCTGTAGATAGCTCCACACACAGCCCCCCTGTACATAGCATCAGATACAGCACCCTGTAGATAGTGCCACACACAGCCCCCTGTAGATAGCTCCACACACAGCCCCCTGTACATAGCATCAGATACAGCACTCTGTAGATAGCGCCACACACAGCCCCCCTGTAGATAGTGCCAGACACAGCCCCCCTGTAAATAGCTCCACACACAGCTCCCCTGTAGATAGCTCCGTGTAGGTAGCGCAACACAACCCCCTTATAAGAGGTAGCCGGCCCTACTGCTGCCACTCTCTGCTCTGCTTTCACTCACCGTCAGAAGAAGGCAAGAGTCTTGCGGCGGCGCTCTCACTGGTGTCGATGCCGACCCGGGAGTGGACCAGTCCAGTCACCTGACCTGTCACCTAACCGGTGAGGTCAGCTGACAGGTCAGGTGACTGGAGTTGGTCCACTCCCGTACCGGCATCGATCCCAGTGAGAACGCCGCCGCAAGACACCTGCCTTCTTTTGATCGCTGCTGCAGTCGTCTGACATGCAGGGCGCCTGTCAGCAGCGATCAGCTGTTTTGATACAGCTGCAGCGCCCAGCGGGACATTTTGAAGACCGCCCGGGACAGCGGTGAGAAACCGGGACTGTCCCGCCGGATCCAGGACGGTTGGGAGGTATGCCATTGATAAACTATTGTAGCTGGGATTTGTCGAAACATACCAGTCATTTACCATGCAGTGATGCAATAAAAATAATACACTCCATCTGCCAGTAATGGTATGTTCACACAGGGCGGATACGCTGCGTAAAAGCACACATTGTATCCGACCTGATCGCCACAGGGAATTCTGGCCAAAAAAACGCACTACATTGTAGTGCAGTTTTTCGGCTGGAATGTCTGCTGTAGAAAACTGCACGTAAAAAAAGTTTCATGCTTACCCGTAGCCATGGTGACGCGTCCTTCAGGCCGGCCTTGTGGGATGAGGTTTCATCTTATGTGACTGCTGTAGCCTGTGATTGGCTGCATCTGTCACATGGGATAAAATGTCATCCCAGGAGGCCGGCCCGGACGAAGAAGCACAGAATTCTGGGTAAGTATAAGAGTCACTGGTTTCTCAAAGTTTAATTGGAGCAGAAATACCTTACAGTTTTGCACCACAGACAGGAATGCTTTATGGCTGCTGGGGTAACTGGCATTATAGGAACACAATGGTTGCAGTATCTGAATTCGGTTGCTTATGTTGTAATATAGCATGAATTACAGTTTGCACTAATTTTGAATGATACAACTTATGTTCTGTCTTTACTGAGACATGCTGATTGGTGAGTATTCTAAGGTCCTTTTCACATAGTGCAGATTTTGAATATATTTTTTAAGCCACAACCAGGAATAGAAGCAGAAGAAATATATACAGGAAGGCCTAAAAGCGTCTCCTCTCCTCGATCCAATTCTGGGGTTGGTTTAAAAAATGCATGCAAAATCTGCACTGTGTGAACTAGATCTTCCAGTATGTCTTTTGTATGGTATTATCATGTGATCATCTGCACTGTGTGAACAAGGCCTTCAGGTATGTCTTTTGTATGGTATTATCATGTGATCCTCTGCACTGTGTGAACAAGGCCTTCAGGCATGTCTTTTGTATAGTATTATCATGTGATCATTTGCAAATTATCATCCTACAGGTTGGATGCAAATCTCATTACCTTCAGGGCTATATTATCATTGGTACATTGAAGCACCTGCTCCAGGTTCTCAAAACTCTTGGGAGACATATGTGTGAGCAATAAGGGTATGTTCACACGGCCTATTTACGGACGTAAATCGGGCGTTTTTGCCCCGAATTACGCCCGAAAATAGCGCCTCAATAGCGCTGACAAACATCTGCCCATTGAAAGCATTGGGCAGACGTTTGTCTGTTCACACGAGGCGTATATTTACGCGCCGCTGTCAAATGACGGCGCGTAAATAGACGCCCGCGTCAAAGAAGTGACCTGTCACTTCTTTGCCCGTAATTGGAGCCGTTATTCATTCACTCCAATGAATAGCAGCGCCAATTACGGCCGTAATTGACGCGGCGTTCAAGCGCCTGCACATGCCGGTACGGCTGAAATTACGGGGATGTTTTCAGGCTGAAACATCCCCGTAATTTCAGCCGTAACGGACGCCCTCGTGTGAACATACCCTAAGGGCAATGGCAGCATAAAACAAGAGGCGCCGGGATCCACCTAAGATGCTGCTACGAATGGGCCAAATGCTTAATCTTTCTGGCAGCAACTCGGAAAGAGGTGACCATATTTCGTTTTGCTACACTGTCTTCTCGCATAGCATCTGACAAACTCTCCTATGTAAAAGCCCATTATGGTAAAAGTTAAGTGAAGATAGGGAATTATTAAAAAAGTTCTCCATCAAAGAATTTCTCTATACTACAGACACAACTAATTTTCCCTTAAAAAACTGCACCTATTTACTTGCTGTCTGGACTTTACAACAGAATGGTATGTACTGGATAAAAGTGATTTTCTTGTTTAGAAAACCCATTTTCCCATACCCTGTTGTGTAATAAAGTGGGATCCCACAGGTCAGGACACTCAACTATTCGGGTATGTTCACACACACTAATTACGGACGTAATTCGGGCGTTTTTGCCCCGAATTACGTCCGAAAAATGCGCCTCAATAGCGTTGACAAACATCTGCCCATTGAAAGCAATGGGCTGATGTTTGTCTGTTCACACGAGGCATATATTTACGCGCCGCTGTCAAATGACGGCGCGTAAATAGACGCCCGCGTCAAAGAAGTGACCTGTCACTTCTTTGGCCGTAATTGGAGCCGTTATTCATTCACTCCAATGAAAAGCAGCGCCAATTACGTCCGTAATGGACGCGGCGTTCAAGCGCCTGCACATGCCGTTACGGCTGAAATTACGGGGATGTTTCCTCCTGAAAACATCCCCGTAATTTCAGCCGTTACGGACGCTGTCGTGTGAACATACCCTTAGAGTATGTTCACACGGCAGCGTCCGTAACGGCTGAAATTACGGGGATGTTTCCGCCTGAAAACATCCCCGTAATTTCAGTCGTAATGGCATGTGCAGACGCTTGAACGCCGCGTCCATTACGGACGTTATTCCAATGACTCCATTGACTCCAATGAATAGCAGCGCCAATTACGTCCGTAATGGACGCGGCGTTCAAGCGCCTGCACATGCCGTTACGGCTGAAATTACGGGGATGTTTCCTCCTGAAAACATCCCCGTAATTTCAGCCGTTACGGACGCTGTCGTGTGAACATACCCTTAGGGTATGTTCACACGGCAGCGTCCGTAACGGTTGAAATTACGGGGATGTTTCCACCTGAAAACATCCCCGTAATTTCAGCCGTAATGGCATGTGCAGACGCTTGAACGCCGCGTCCATTACGGACGTAATTGGCGCTGCTATTCATTGGAGTCAATGAATAACGGCTCCAATTACGGCCAAAGAAGTGACAGGTCACTTCTTTGACGCGGGCGTCTATTTACGCGCCGTCATTTGACAGCGGCGCGTAAATATACGCCTCGTGTGAACAGACAAACGTCTGCCCATTGCTTTCAATGGGCAGATGTTTGTCAACGCTATTGAGGCGCTATTTTCGGACATAATTCGGGGCAAAAACGCCCGAATTACGTCCGTAATTAGTGCGTGTGAACATACCCTTACCCAAAGCGGAGTGCGGCTACAAAGACCATCTTTCACTCTGGAGGAACTAACCAGTCCGTGCATTACATGGACAGCCTATTGATTTCAATGGAAACTGCGTAATTCTTCATTTCTCCTGTGGTGGCGCTGCAGAGAAATGGAACACTGGCTGCTATGTTTGTCCACAGTTTACAGGCAATCACTGTGGGTCTTAGCAGTGGGCCAACCTGTGATCTGCTAATTATCTGGAGACACAACCAGAATATATTGTGCAAAGCGGACAACCACTTTAAGTAAATGACTTACCATAGTACAGCTTGCGCAATATATATAGTGTAACGGCTGCAGCTTCCTAGGCCAGCGTACACTTATCTCTCCTCTGCGTCCTTTGGCTCCTGACTGCCGCCGTATCCCTCTGTCGCTGCAGGCTGTTTGAGTTCTCCATCATCGCCGCTGCTGCCGTCCCCCTGACCTCTTGCTAGTGACCTGTGACAAACCTCTACCACTTGCCCTGACCTTTTGCTTGACCAACCGTGAGTGCCCGTTTGCTGCCTGCCATGATCTTTGCTATACATGACCCTGCATACTGTCTATCGAATTTAGTACTATGGCTTTTTATGTAGACTGTCACCAAGGCAGACTACACTGGGGGTAGCGGTTCCCCAGCAGCGACGTCCAGATCCCCGGGATTAAAGGGTAAATACCTGGGGTCCCCTTAGACCCCGCTCCCTGCTTTAGCGCCACATCAAATTCCTTGGTGACAAAGTGTGTTTTGTTTTAGGTCGAAAACGCTGCGGCCAGATGATACTATAAAGTCTATAGTGAAATATAGTAAACACTGTAAAGAGCATTTTAGCTTTTGGCGGCAGCATACTCTGAGTATGGTGTTTTTTCTGGCATTTTTCAGATAATGTTCGTGAAGGACGCCTTGCTGTAATTCATTTCTTACGTTTTAAAGCAATATTACTCCAAAACTATTTGCCTGTTGTTTTATATTGGTTATTGAAATGGCCAGATTTAATCATCTCTATTTGTATAATAATAGGATATAAAACTTCTAGTTCTAGAATTAAAATATCCCAATAGATTTACCTCATCTCTGAAAAATGGAGCTAATAGCCAACAGTTGCAAATGTGTGAGCAAACGGGTAAGTACCAAGTAAGTAGGACGCGGTATTTATAGGCTGGCCGCTATTGCGACATCATCAAGTACATTTGATTGTCTCATTATTAGTTGCCACACATATATAGGTTGGGCTCAGCAATTCAGAAAACAGGTGCTCTTTTCATTTCAGTAGGTTTTTGGGGTAAATTTGAAATGTCATATTAACCTTTTTAAAATAAAAAAAGCACCCCTTTTAGTAGTATATTCTGTATATCTTCCATCTGTTAATTGGAACTACTGTTTGTATGCACATTATGTAAAATATTAGGAACTATCAGTATTTCCATAATATGGGCGATTAATAGAATTACAGCCAATGAGGAGTAACCTGAAAAGAAACAGGGCCATAATTTCCAACAGTTGACCTAAAAGATCAGCGAACTATATAGCCTGTTGTTTAAGTAGCCTGTATACCAGTCATTCCCAACCTTGTTACCATGGTCGGAAACCCTCAACAATTTGTCCCCTCTTGGGGAACCCCTACTCCCATTCCTACCTCTAAGAAACCTGGTCGAGGGGCTTGTAAAGCATTAAATTAGATCAGTTCCTTATAACTAATCTAATAGACAGTAGGTAGGTTTAGGTGACAGCATGGTCCTCTTAGTTACTGAGCCCCTGTGCTTTGCACAGGTTGCACATATGGTACGATTGCTCCTAAAGAAATTCCTGAAGGAATTTTGAGGCAGATTTTGACCTACTTGCGCTTCTTTGACCTACATGCGCTTCTTTGCAGCGTCTTTCACCCTCGGCCATTGAGGATCGCGCGCAAAAAACGCAACAAAAAATGCTTTTTCTGCCTCCCATTGAGGCGGAACCATGGCAGGAAAGGACATGCCGCTTTTTTTCTCCACTCAAAATCAGCGCCAAAAACCTCTATTTGAACTGGGCCTAAAGGTAGACAAATCTCTGAACAGGCCATGCCAAGTTTTTTTTTTTGCCTCTGAGTTTACCACATTTCATACATAGGGTTGCAGTGCGATTAAATATCCCACCAAAACTGTTTTGTGTTGCATTTTTTGTGCTGCTTTGCTTTGAACAGTGTTCTGTGTATTTAAATGGGTCGTCCCATATAGAGAGACACCTTTTATTATACCTTATTAGAGCATATATATATTAGTGGAGACCCTAGCTCAGTGCTTAAAGCAAAGATTAGCTCCCTCTTTGACATATTCAAGGCAACCATGTATTATATGGTCGCAATACTATTTTTCCCCTGCAATGGCCAAAGTAGGGGAAATGAGTAGCTGCACAGAGCTTTCCCCTGCAATACCAGATGATAGCTGTGGGTTAGAGAAGCTGTACCTGTGGCGATCAGCTGATCATCAGATGGGATAACCCCTTTAATGTGTTTTTAAACCAGATGTTTTCTTCTTGTGCCCAAATAGCAGTAAATATGCAAAAACACTTATAAAAGCTAATTTCGTTTTTGTATTTTGCAGTGTCATTTTCCATTGAAGTCATAGACAATCACAATAAAAACACCTACATTATTTTTTTAAAGCTTTTTATAAAATGTTTTATTGTAATATTTATATCCCAAAAGTCTACTTTCTACATGTTGAGAGGTTGTTTGTAATAAGCATCACCTTCCCAAATTTTTTTTTAAAAAGTATGATATTATAATGCACCTACACCTACATCCCATTGCTTTAAAATATCTAATATTTATATTATGTTATATTTATGTCTTTTAATTTCAGCAACCGTAAGAAAGGAATAAATCAATGAACTAACATAATGAAAGGTCACAATTACTAGCTGATTAATAAAACTTTTAAGATGATAATAAGTTTTGTTTTGAATGCTGTTAAAATGTAAAATTATGGAAAATTTACACGTGTCCACTAGGGGGACATTTTAGCATCCTTTCCAACAGGCTTGTACTTACAGTAACAGATAACTCTGATATATAAATTCATAATTTAAATCCAATAAAATGTTATAGCTGAAGCATATATGGTTCATATATGGAAGATGTATATCTATCTAAATATATTATATGTGTATATATATATATATATATATATATATATATATATGTATATATATATATATATATATATATATATATATATATATATACATACATACATATATAATTTTAAACAACGAAAAATAAATTCACTATCACCCTAAAAATTTAGTTGAATTTGAGAGAACCTAGATCCAATTTACTAAGAATTTGCAAGATCACAAAGTGGCTCAGTGTTATTCTTTATCCACAGTGGTCGCATATCTCAGTTATTCTTTTGTTGTTTACCTTCTCTCTGTGGTGCAATCAATTATCTGGGGAAGGTCTGGGATCAGACCGAAACATCAGATTATGGCGACTTTCGATTGCTTTCAATACATTTATACCTACTTGAGCGCCACCTTTGGAGTGCCCCCAGTGATGACATCAGAACTTATTTTGAATGCCACTGTCATGAGAAACAGGCACTTTACACAAGGGCTTCTATAAAATATCCATAAAAGGTTAACCTAATGTGTGTTAATAACTCTGCCATATAGCATCTAGAACCACAGTTAATCGGCCGGTAAAAGGTGTCTGACATTTGAGAGGAGCATTGTGAGTAACCTGTCTGTCAGTGGATCTTTGCCAAGCAGCATTGCTTAAAACAATCCCAGCCATACTGACTGTGATCAGCTGATTAAAAAAAAATCAGTTTGCATACCTCCCAAATAGCCTTTTTAACTGGATGCCAGGCACATTATGCATCCCCAATCTCTCATTCGGGGAGATGTATAATAGGAGCTCTTAGTGCCCTGGTTTGACCTGTTACACATCTGAACATACATGTACGCCCAAAGCAGGAAGTGTTTCCTACATTTGAAAGATCATGTCTCACATAAAAATGATGCGAGCCCCACTGAACAGTGAAAGTACAGCTGTGCGTGACAACCACATTCCTGTACTCAGCCTCCTATTAAAGAGGCTCTGTCACCAGATTCTCAAATCCCTATCTCCTATTGCATGTGATCGGCGCTGCAATGTAGATAACAGTAACGTTTTTGTTTTTTTTAAAACGTTCATTTTTGGCCAAGTTATGAGCTATTTTATATATATATATATGCAAATGAGCTTTGAAATGGACAATTGAGCGTTTTTTTTTCGTTATGTCCAACTGGGCGTGTATTGTGTTTTTAACTGGGCGTGTTTACGTGTATGACGCTGACCAATCTGTGACCAGTCAACTTCATACACTCCTCTCCATTCATTTACACAGCACATAGTGTTCTTACTAGAACGATGTGCAGCCACATACACAAGTGTCCTGATAATGAATACACATGAAATCCAGCCTGGACGTCATGTGTATTCAGAATCCTGACACTTCTGACTCTTTTCTTTGAGATTTCCAGCGTCGAAATCTCGTTTACCGCCGTAATCTCGCGAGATTACGCGTGGTTTGCTGGAATCTCACAGAAAAGATTCAGAAGTGTCAGGATTCTGAATACACATGACGTCCAGGCTGGAGGTCATTTGTATTCATTATCAGGACACTTGATTAACGTTAATCTCTGTGTATGTGGCTGCACATCGCTGCTGTGTAAATCAATGGAGATGAGTGTATGACGCTGACTGGTCACTGATTGGTCAGCATCATACACGTAAACACACCCAGTTAAAAACACAATACACGCCCAGTTGGGCATAACGAAAAAAAAACGCCCAGTTGTCCATTTCAAAGCTCATTTGCATATATATATAAAATCGCTCATAACTTGGCCAAAAATGAACGTTTTAAAAAAAACAAAAACGTTACTGTTATCTACATTGCAGCGCCGATCACATGCAATAGGAGATAGGGATTTGAGAATCTGGTGACAGAGCCTCTTTAAAGGGCTCCCTTTGTTGATATATGATAGTAAATTATAGTAAAAGAATAATGATCAAAATAAAATCCCCTAAAATTTTTTTACTAAAATAGGACTAAAAAATAATTTATAAAAAAAAAAATACAAGGTGCTAAGTAATTTATCAATAACTGACAACTGAGAACTACACATAAACAACTAAAATTGGTGAGCTTGAATTCATTATGTCAGAGGAAAGTATGACAGTGTGGATAAATGGGACATGGCTATGTGATCGCTACGAGTGGGCAGTTAACTTACAGGGTTACAGTACGTTCAGAAAGGATCATAAAAACTGCAATGGTAGAGAAATGTGCTTTTACGTAAAGTCTTGTCTAAAGCCCACAATATGGGGCGATACACAGTGCATTCGGAAAGTTTTCAGACCCTTTCACTTTTTTCACATTTTGTTTTGTTGAGGCCTTGTGCTAAAATTAAAAAAAATCCAGTTTTTCTCTATCATTCTCCACTCAATACCCCATAATGATAAAGTGAAAACAGAATTTTAGTATTTTTTGAAATTTTTGAAAATTTATTAAAAATGAAAAACTTAAATTATGCATGGACATAAGTATTAAGAACCTTTGCTATGACACTTGAAATCTAGGGGCCTCCCATTTCTCTAGATCATCTTTTAAATGTTTCTAAACCTTGATTGGAGTCCACCTGTGGTAAATTCATTTGATTGGACATGATTTGGAAAGACACACCCCTGTATATAAAGTCTCACATCCATATCAGAGCAAAAACCAAGCCACGTGGAGGAAAGATGCCTGCAGAGCTCAGAGACAGGATTGTGTGGAGGCACAGAACTGGAGAAAGGTGCTAAAAAAATTCTGCTGCACTGAAAATTCCCAAGGGCACAGTGGCATCCATAATTCTTAAATGGAAGATGTTTGGAACAACCAGGACTCTTCCTAGAGCTGGCCGCCCCACCAAACTAAGTAATCAGAGGAGAAGGGTCTTGGTATGAGAGGTGACCATGAACCCAATGGTCACTCTGGCTTAGATTCAAAGATCCTGTGTGAAGATGGGAGAAACTTCCAGAAGGTCAACCATCACTGCAGCACTCCACCAATCTGGGCTTTATGGCAGAGTGGCCAGAAAAAGCCTCTCCTCAGTAAAAGACACATGAAAGCCCGCCTGGAGTTTGCAAAAAAGCACCAAAGGGACTCTCAGACTGTGAGAAACAAGATTCTGTGGTCTGATGAGACCAAGATTGAACTTTTTGGTCTTAATTCTAAGCATTATGTCTGGAGGAAACCAGGAACTACCCATCACCTGTCCAATACCATCTCTACAGTGAAGCATGGTGGTGGCAGCATCATGCTGTGGGGGTATTACAGGGAGACTGGTCAGGGTTGAGGGAAAGATAAATGGAGCAAAGTACAGAGATATTCTTAATGAAACCTGATCCAGAGTGTTCTGGACCTCAGACTGGGCTGAAGGTTCACCTTTTAACAAGACAGTGATCCTAAGCACGCAACCAAGACAACACAGGAATGGCTTAGGGATAACTCTGTGAATGTCCTTGAGTGGCCCAGCCAGTGCCCTGACTTGTACCCAAATGAACATCTCTGGAGAGTCCTGAAAATGTCTGTCCACAGACGGTCCCCATCCAACCTGATAGAGCTTGAGAGGATCTGCAGAGAAGAATGGCAGAAAATCCACATATCCAGGTGTACAGACCTTGTGGCATCATACCCAAGAAGACTGGAGGCTATTATCACTGCCAAATGTGCTTCAACTGAGTATAATTAAAGGGTCTGAAAACTTATGTCAAGGCAATATTTTAGTTTTTCTTTTTCAATAAATTAGCAAAGATTACTAACATTCTGTTTTCAGTTTGTCATTATGGGGTATTGAGTGCAGAATGATGGGGGAAAATGTAATTTTTTTATTTTAGCACAAGGCCTCAACATAACAAAATGTGAAAAAAACTGAAAGGGTCTGAAGATTTTCCGAATGCACTGTATGTGAGGTAAATGATCATGTGGAGTCCCTATGGGTAGAAATACATGGAGGGAAAAACCATAAAATACTGTTAGAGGTTTACTATAAGCCATCAAGTATAATAGAATCCACAGAAAATCTTCTGGTTAGGCAAATAGATGAAGCAGCAAATCACAATGAGGTTGTTATTATGGGTGACTTCAACTACCCTGTGGATCTCAGAAAGGATTAATTCCTATCAATAATTAAAGATAATTACCTTTCCCAACTACAGGGAGGACCCTTCTGGACTTAATATTAACCAATAGAACTGACAAAATAACAAAGATGCGGGTTGGGAGGCACCTAGGAAATAGTGACCAGAATATGATAAATTTCCACTTGTCTTTCAATAGGATGTTTTGTCAAGGAGACACAATAACACTGAACTTCAGGAAATTTGATCAGTTTAGAGATGTCCCTAACTTAAAGGGGTTTTCCCATGAAGGACATTTATGACATATCCACAGGATATCAAGTAAAATAGTCGAACAACAGCACACGTCTCCAGATGATCAAAGTGGTTTTATTGTCAAAACATCCACGACAGACAGGCAACGTTTCGACCCATAGTGAGTGTGGGGTCTTTGTCAAGCCTAACATTACATCTAAAAACATCATACTAAATAGATGAATTCAAATGATCACATGGTACATTGCAGCCAGTGAGAATCGTGATCCCGGTCTCCCAGGTGAATCATATATTAGTCTTGATGACAACCAACAATTTATTACATAATACAAAAAGTGTATAAATCCGACATACAATACATCTTCAATCCGTAGTAAGTATTTAAGCCATCAATTGTTAATCTTGGAGTAGAAAACAAAGAAGGGAAGTCCACCACACTCCAGGTTCCAGCTCCGATCCCAGGACGTCACCGCGCATGCTCCGCAATCAGTGCATCGCAACGGCATAATAAAAACAGAAGTATTACAAAAACATCTCTTTCACGCAGGTGCCTATAGAGGGAATAATGTCCTCACTCTCACATTATGTGGTTCAGAAGTACCAGTCCACACAATGTGATAGCAATCACATGGGAAGACGCTATAGAATGTAATCTCATGTTGTCAAGGACGCCATCACTACGTGACAACAAGTCACCTGTGTCCAGGCGTCTACTACAAATGAGAAATGGAAAAAATAAATTTAACCTATAGTTAAACAATTATGCGGGTCAAAAAGTGGAAAGATCTTGAAGTCATCAGTTGTGTTAAATCGCCTATATGAATTAGATCACCAAAAGTGGACAGAAAATAATTATAGGGAATGCTCGTAACATACATTCGATGGAATACATCGAATATTTGTACTGCATAGTACACTAGACTTCTAGTAAATTATCGATCATCACTTATAATATCCCCATTGAGACCTCTATGTTCTCCATAATGAATGCACAAACACTCGCGATAAACAAGAGAAGAGAAAAAAAGTACAGTCCACGTCCTGGTCGTATGCCCGCTGGTGTGTGGTGAACGAACCTCCAAGCAGAGTAATCCCCAACTGTAAAAGATATGCAAAAAATTTTTAATAAAAAACTTTTTCTTTAATATTCAAGATATTTTTACAGAAAGCTTTTTATTGTTTAAAAAAAAGGGGGGGGGGGGGGGAAAGAAGATGAATATATCTCGATGGTCACCCATAAAGTGTACAATATTAATAAAAAATGTTAAAAACAGCAATGAAGTTTCAGAGTCCAGGTGTTATCTTATATTCTAGATTCAAACCTCTTGGGTATAAGGTATCTAGTTCAAAGATCCAACGCAATTCCTTCCTTTTCAGTAATTTCTGTCTATCCCCTCCCCTTCTAAGTGTTGGGACACAATCTATTATCCTGAATCTTAATTGATTCAACTGGTGGTTTTTCTCAATAAAATGTCTCGGTATTGGTAATTCAATCATTTTCTTCCTGATTGTGCTCTTATGCTTATTAATTCTCAATTTGATGGGCATAGTCGTTTCTCCTATGTAAATTAATGAGCAGGGGCATGTGATCATGTACACGACAAAATCTGAATTGCATGTAAACCTATGTCTGATGTTAAAAGTCTTCCCAGTGTAGGGGTGCTGGAATTTATTCCCCTTCAGGATGTTGTTACAATTGCAGCAATTTAAACACGGAAAATTTCCATTTTTAGGGGGGCAGAGCAATAGTTGTGTGTTCTTCTTTCTACTGCCCACATCTGATTTAACCAATGTATCTCTAATATTTTTGGTCCTCCGATAGGACATAATAGGTGGTATACTCAATGTGTCAATCTCACTATGTCCCTTCGATACTATCGACCAATTTTTTCGCAAAATATTGCCAATATGGCCACTCAGGTTGCCAAAGGTTGAAATAAACGGTATACGTTCAACCTGTTTAGTCTTGGTTTTAGATTCTAAGATATCAGTTTTTAGTCTATCTCTATGTTTTTGTACAAGATTTCTAGGGTAACCTCTCTTTTTAAATTTATTACATATCTGTGTCAACCTAATTTGTTTCTGTGTTGTATCTGATACAATTCTATCAACTCGTAACAGTTGACTCCATGGAAGAGACTCTATCATGTGTCTTGGGTGGTTACTGTTATATAAGAGGAGATTGTTTCTGTCTGTGGTTTTCACAAATAAATCCGTGGAGAATACTCCATCTTTCAGTTGTACCAATGTATCCAAGAACTGCAATTCCTGGTCAGAGCAAACCATAGTGAACTGCAGTGCTGGAATATGGCTGTTTAACTCCAACAAGAATTGATCTAAACACAATCTATCCCCCTCCCAGATGACAAAAATGTCATCAATGAATCTCCACCAGCAGCGGATGTGACCCATGTGTGGAGAGGTGTAGACATGCTCCTCTTCAAAGGTGGACATGAAGATGTTGGCATACGTTGGGGCCACATTGGACCCCATCGCTGTCCCTCTGAGCTGCAGGTAGAACTGGTCACCAAAGAGGAAGTAATTCCTCCCGAGTACCAACTCCAGCAGCTGGAGGATAAAGCGTCTACACCCTGGGTCACATCCGGCGCTGGAGAGACAATTCTCAACTGCCCTTAAACCTCTATTGTGTTCGATGCTGGTATATAGAGATACAATGTCAAACGAGACTAGCAATAGTGGACCTCTCGCCTCGATGTTCTTTAATTTACACAAAAAATCTGTCGTATCTTTGATATATAATTTTGCCTTGATGGCGAAATCTCTCAAAACTTTATCCAGAAAGATGGCAATGTTATTGAAAATTGAACCTCTCCCTGATACGATAGGTCTACCTGGGGGGGGCATGTAGATTTTTATGAATCTTAGGGAGTGTATATAGTACTGGAGTAATGGGTTCCTCTACCTTCAGAAAATGCCCTAATTGTTGGTCAATAATACCTTGTTCCACTGCAACATCAATAATCACTTTAATCTCTCTGAGTAAATCAGGTTTGGGGTCTCTGGGTAATAATTGGTATATTTCCATATCTGCCAGTTGTCTATAAATTTCGGATTCATATTTATTGCTATCTAAAATAACTGTAGCACCGCCCTTATCGGCCTGTTTTATGGTAATCTCCTTATTGCTAATGAGTTCCTTCAAAGCCTGCCTTTCCTTTCTGGACAGATTTGAATTGATCCTAGTATCATGAATTGTACTCTCTTTTAATATCCTTATCTCTTCTAACACAATCTTAGAAAACGTCTCAATGACTGGGCTAGAGGGAGGCATATATGTGCTAATCGGTCTAAGACCTAATTTGTTAGATTGAAAAATACAATTGGAATCAACCTTATCACAAACAGTAACACTCTCTTTAGAAAACAACACTTTGAGGTTCAGACGTCTAAAAAAACCTTTTAGGTCCAAATCTAATTGGAACCAATCGACATTAGTATCAAGACAAAATGAAAGTCCCTTCTGTAATACTTGTAGTTGGTCATTCGTAAGATCAATAGAAGAGATATTTACCACTATGTTTTCGTTCTTGGAGGATTCCTCCTCATCGGGGGTCTCGATCTCGAGCGGAATTGGCCTCTTACGTTGCCGTTGGTGTTTCCGTCCCCCCCTCCTAGACCGTCCATGTTTCCAAGTGGACCTTTGTCTAAAAAAGGTACGTGATTAGCTTCATCAGTGGAATCGGAATCGCCTGTGGTATATAGCAAATTGCCACTCCCCTGTTTCCTTGATTTCCTGCGTCTCTGGGGAGGACCATATACATTGGTACTTTGCCAATTATAGATTTTACCATTTCGATAGTCCTCCAAATCACGATGCCATTTATCTCTCTTCGTTCTCTCTATTTCCATTTTCACTCTATCCAAATTGGTGGAGATTTTCTCTTTTAGAGAACAAAAGATCTGCTCATTAGAGGATTGAACAATTAATGCTTCAACTTCCTTTAATTTATTATCAATCAACACAATTTCCGATTGTAGGTACTCCACATTAAGGAGAATCAAATCAAACGCATATTTGTTAGATATATGCTCAAACTTCGTGCAGAAGTATTCGTTGTTTGGAAAAAGATTCGGGCGTAGATGTGATCTCAAGCCCCTGGGGATCCTCTGTGCCTTGTAGTACTCCAACAATGTAGATAAATGTAACTCAAGTGAAATTCTTCTCTTCGCTTCACTTTCGTATTGCCTTTTCAAGGCATCCATTGATGGTGTGCTCAGGAACGCTGAATCGTACGTTGCACTCTGTACAATCCTCAATGCATCTTCATTGCTGTACGCAAATGTATTTGACATACCTTGCAAAGGTGGTGTAGTAATATCTCGGGGAATCAGACCCATGACACTGGGTGGATTCGGATTCATGATCAAAGTGCCCGCTTCCGTGGTTTGATATGAAGCAAAATGAAAGGTTTTGAAGCAGCACAGATCCCGAGTCTGGAGCGGTGCACGCTGTCAAGCCAGGCAAACCCACTCCGGCATGTTGTAGAATTCCAAGTAAAATAGTCGAACAACAGCACACGTCTCCAGATGATCAAAGTGGTTTTATTGTCAAAACATCCACGACAGACAGGCAACGTTTCGACCCATAGTGAGTGTGGGGTCTTTGTCAAGCCTAACATTACATCTAAAAACATCATACTAAATAGGTGAATTCAAATGATCACATGGTACATTGCAGCCAGTGAGAATCGTGATCCCGGTCTAACTATAGGTTAAATTTATTTTTTCAATTTCTCATTTGTAGTGGACGCCTGGACACAGGTGACTTGTCGTCACGTAGTGATGGCGTCCTTGACAACATGAGATTACATTCTATAGCGTCTTCCCATGTGATTGCTATCACATTGTGTGGACAGGTACTTCTGAACCACATAAAGTGAGAGTGAGGACATTATTCCCTCTATAGGCACCTGCGTGAAAGAGATGTTTTTGTAATACTTCTGTTTTTATTATGCCGTTGCGATGCACTGATTGCGGAGCATGCGCGGTGACGTCCTGGGATCGGAGCTGGAACCTGGAGTGTGGTGGACTTCCCTTCTTTGTTTTCTACTCCAAGATTAACAATTGATGGCTTAAATACTTACTACGGATTGAAGATGTATTGTATGTCGGATTTATACACTTTTTGTATTATGTAATAAATTGTTGGTTGTCATCAAGACTAATATATGATTCACCTGGGAGACCGGGATCACGATTCTCACTGGCTGCAATGTACCATGTGATCATTTGAATTCACCTATTTAGTATGATGTTTTTAGATGTAATGTTAGGCTTGACAAAGACCCCACACTCACTATGGGTCGAAACGTTGCCTGTCTGTCGTGGATGTTTTGACAATAAAACCACTTTGATCATCTGGAGACGTGTGCTGTTGTTCGACTATTTTACTTGGAATAGTGCAGGACACTTCTTGGGACGTAATTGGAGCCATTTTTCATTGACTCCAATGAAGAACAGCTCCAAATTACGTCCGTAAAAGACGCCCCGCAAAACGCAAGTACATGCAATTACGTCTGAAATTCAGGAGCTGTTTTCTCCTGAAAACAGCTCGGTAATTTCAGACGTAATTGCAGTTATTGTGTGCACATACCCTAATCACTGAAAAAGAACTTCATTAGTTTATAATCACCAAACACTTCATACTTACTCATGAGGGAGTTACAACACCTTCCGGCAGGACGCAGACAAACCAAAGTGCTACATAGAGGGAGATTTCACTGGTGCAAACTGTTAGGGCATGGCCAGACGTGGCGGAATTGCTCTGGAATTCTGCTGCGGACAGTCCGCTGCGGTAATCCGCAGTGGACATATTCTCCATTGGTTTACACACCTTTTTAGTTAGGTTCGTGCTGACGTGGCTGAAAACTTCGCTGCGGACCATAGGATGCGGTGCGGAATTTGGTGTCCGCAGCATACACTGGCTGTTGCGGATGTGTAACGGACTTGTTGCGGACTCATTGCAGAATTTCTCCATTGACTTCAATGGAGATTCAAAATTGCGCAATGAAATCCGCAGATGTTATGTGTGTTGTGTTGCGTATTGGTTTTAAGAAAAGGATATTTCTTCATTCTGGCTGGACCTATGTATTTCTAAGTCTATAGCCAGACTGAGATGAAATGGTTTAAAAGACAGCAGGAAGTACTCTTCACCTGAATACGCAACGGCTAATCCACATCAATTTCCTGCACATTTTAGGCAAAGCCGCAACGGAATCTGCAACGCAGATTATGTGCGGCATTAATGCGGTCAGTGTCGGCAGAAATACGCCACGTCTGGCCATGCCCTTAGGGTATGTTCACACGCAGTAGCAAAATACGTCTGAAAATACGGAGCTGATTTCAGAGAAAACAGCCTCTGATTTTCAGGCGTTTTTGAAGCTGAGAATGAAATTTGGAGCTTCTTTTGAGGCTTCTTTTCAGGCGTTTTTTGAGGCGTTTTATGAGGCATTTTTCATAGTGTTCAATGGAAAATCAGCTCCAAAAAACGCCTCAAGAAGTTACATGCTACTTCTTTTTACGGAGCGTCTTTTTACGCTCCGTTTTTTTAAACAGAGGCGTAAAAAGACGCCCTGTACACCGCGCTCCAAATTATTATGCAAATGTTATTTTTCGCTGATTTTCCTAAATAGTCGTTGCAAATAACAGTCAGTATAATCTTCAAGCCATCAACCGTTGGAGTATAATGCGAATTTTATTGAATAAATCTCCTAATTATAACAGATTTTTTTTAGAAGTAAAAAACTCAAAATGCACTGTTTCAAATTATTATGCACAACAGAGATCAAAACATTTTAAAGGTTGTAAAGAGAACTAAAATGGTAATTTGTTGAATTTGCAGCATCAGGAGGTCATATTTACAGAAATCAAAAGCTCTTTCAATCAAAAAAAACTTAGCAGGCCAAGTTACATGTTAACATAGGACCCCTTCTTTGATATCACCTTCACAATTCTTGCATCCATTGAATTTGTGAGTATTTGGACAGTTTCTGCTTGAATATCTTTGCAGGATGTCAGAATAGCCTCCCAGAGCTTCTGTTTTGATGTGAACTGCCTCCCACCCTCATAGATATTTTGCTTGAGGATGCTCCAAAGGTTCTCAATAGGGTTGAGGTCAGGGGAACATGGGGGCCACACCATGAGTTTCTCTCATTTTATGAACATAGCAGCCAATGACACAGAGGTATTCTTTTCAGCATGAGATGGTGCATTGTCATGCATGAAGATAATTTTGCTACGGAAGGTACGGTTCTTCTTTTTGTACCACGGAAGAAAGTGGTCAGTCATAAACTCTACGTACTTTGCAGAGGTCATTTTCACGCCGTCAGGGACCCTAAAGGGGCCTACCAGCTCTATCCCCATGATTCCAGCCCAAAACATGACTCCGCCACCTCCTTGCTGACGTCGCAGCCTTGTTGGGACATGGTGGCCATTCAGCAACCATCCACTACTCCATCCATCTGGACCATCCAGGGTTGCACGGCACTCATCAGTAAACAACACGGTTTGAAAATTAGTCTTCATGTATTTTTGAGCCCACTGTAACCGTTTCTGCTTGTGAGCATTGTTTAGGGGTGGCCGAATAATAGCTTTATGCACACTTGCAAACCTCTGGAGGATCCTACACCTTGAGGTTCGCGGGACTCCAGAGGCACCAGCGGCTTCAAATACCTGTTTGCTGCTTTGCAATGGCATTTTAGCAGCTGCTCTCCTAATCCTATTAATTTGTCTGGCAGAAACCTTCCAGCCACAAATCTTTTCACAGTACGATGATCACACTTAAGTTTTCTTGAAATATCCAATGTTTTCATACCTTGTCCAAGGTATTGCACTATTTCACGCTTTTCGGCAACAGAGAGATCCTTTTTCTTTCCCATATTGCTTGAAACCTCTGGCCTGCTTAATAATGTGGAACGTCCTTCTTAAGTAGTTTTCCTTTGATTGGGCACACCTGGCAAACTAATTATCACAGGTGTCTGAGATTGATTACAATGATCCAAAGAGCCCTAAGGCTGAGTTCACACGACCTATTTTCAGGCGTAAACGAGGTGTATTATGCCTCGATTTATGCCTGAAAATAGGGCTACAATATGTCGGCAAACATCTACCCATTCATTTGAATGGGTTTGCCGATGTACTGTGCAGACTGACCTGTAATTTACGCGTCGTCGTTTGACTGCCTCGGCAAAGAAGTGCAGGGCACTTCTTTGCAACGTAGTTTGAGCCGTTCTTCATTGAAGTCAATGAAGAGCAGCTCAAGATTTACGAGCGTCACAGACGCCTCGCATATTACGAGGAGGAGCTTTTACATCTGAAACGAGGCAGCTGTTTTCTCCTGAAAACAGTCTGTCTTTTCAGACGTAAAAGCCTCTCATCGTGTGCACATACCCTAAGACACAATACCATCCATGAGTTTAATTGAAAAACGAATAATTAAATGTTTATGACACTTAAATCCAATGTGCATAATAATTTGGAACACGGTGTATGAACTAAATGCTGTTTTTACCATTGATTTCAATGGGCAGATGTTTGTAGGCGTTCAGCATCCGTTTTTTCAGGCATTTTTCGAGGCGTAAACGTCCTGAAATATGCCTGAAAACACTGCATGTGAACATACCCTCAGGATATATTCACACGCTTAGCAAAAACCGTCTGAAAATACGGAGCTGTTTTCAAGGGAAAACAGCTCCTAATTTTCAGAAGTTTTTTAAGCCACTCAGATTTTTTGCTGCATTTTTTACAGCCTTTTTTGGAACTGTTTTTCTATAGTCAATGAAAAACGGCTCCAAAAATGGCTCAAGAAGTGACATGCACTTCTCTATCGCGGCCGTCGGAACAGAACGCCATTTTTCCCATTGAAATCAATGGGCAGATGTTTGGAGGCGTTCTGCTTCAGATTTTTTTGTCTTTTATGGACCGAAAAACGGCCGAAAATAAGCCGTGTGAACATACCCTGAGGTTCATTTCATACGTAGCATAAGTACTGCGGAAAATCTGCAGCATAATACAGTAGCAGCAGAGCTGCGTAAATGATGAGCGGAAAAAAAACGTAGAAATTTACCTGCTGTGCAGTTTTTTAATCTGCAGCATGTCAATTGTATTTACGTAATCACTGCTGTTTTGTTTTCGGGTTTTCCCCATTGAATTCAACTAATTCAATGAAACGTCATCCCAGGAGGAGGGACTGCAGGACCGCAGAGGGATGTGCCACCATGGCTATAGGTAAGTATTAAACTTTTTTTTTTAACGTGCAGTTTTCCACAGGCGACATTCTGGCCGAAAAAGTGCACCATAATTTGGTGCGATTATCTTTCGGCCGGAATTCCCTGCGGTGACCAGGGCGGATACATTGTGTGCTTTGACGCAGTATATCCGCCCTGTGTGAACATACCCTTATAGTATATCTCCAGAAATGCTATGTTTGGCTGTAGATATATGCAGCCAAGCAAGTTGGACGTTTACTTTGAGCAATGGTTGGTACATGGAATCACCAAAGACTAATTAGCATTGGCAGCAAATGGGACCTAGTATTGTGCGCTGGCTATGTCACATTTTAGAAATGTCTCTTAATAGGATAAAAACAATAAAATACTTAAAATAAACATCAATTGAAAGGATTGATTGGAAGCGACAAGAATTGTTTTTCTGCAGTCAAACTCTATGTTTCTATGATCTATGGAAGAAAATGCTATTTTTACAAAGCTGTGTCATTTCAGTTTTCGTGTTCAACTCCGAAGATAACTTTTAGGCGACAAACAATAATGGTGACAGCTGGTGCCTATGAAAAAACATCACTGAAATGCTAATCTTGTAAAAAAGAGTGTTTATTTTGAAGGCTGTTTTGCTTCTGTGGCAGCAGGAAGAAAATGTGCATGTTTCATTACATTGACTTTTAGCAGTGTGGCTTCCAAACACAGTTTAGACCATGCAAAATCTGGTTTAAGCTGAAATACATTTAGGCCGAGTTTACACTTTGCGTAAATACTGAGCGATTTAGTTGCGGGAAAATCCGCAGCATAATACAGTAGGAGCTAAGTTGATGAGATATGAACAAATCTCATCCACATGCTGCGTAAATGATGAGCAGAAAAACAGCTCAGAAATTGACCTGCGTGTGTTTTTTTAATCTCTAGCATGTCAATTGTATTTGCGTAATCGCTGCTTTTGTGTTGCGGGTTTTCCCCAATGAATTCCATGGGAAGATAAAACCTGCAACAAATAGCAAATGTTGCATTTTTTTGCGGCGGAAAAGCTGCAATTCCACAACAAAAATCGCAATTCAGAAGAAAAATAATCTTATACTTCTATAATTATATAATTCTGTGCTTCTTCATCCAGGCCAGCCTCCAATCACAGGCTGCAGCAGTCACATGTGATAAAACCTTATCCCAGGAGGCCGGTCTGCAGGACGTCAAAGGGTAAGTATGTGATTAAAAAAAAAAAATTAACGTGCAGTTTTCCGCAGCGGACATTCTGGGCCGAAATACTGCACCACAATTCCCTGCGGCCGCCAGGGCGGATACACTGTGTACCTTTACGCAGCATATCCGCCCTGTGTGAATGTAGCCTAAGGGCTTATTCACAGGAACATGGGGAAACTCGGATGTGCGGGACCCGTTTTCACGGATCCCCATAGACTTGAGTCTATGGAGGGATCCGTGAAAACGTAGGAAAATAGGACATGTTCTATTCTTCAACGGACCCTTCACACGGTCCGTTGAAACAACGACCGTGTGAACGGCCCCATTGAAATACATGTCTCCGTGTGACGGCTGTTGTTTTAACAGCCGTCACACGGACGTATTCAATGTTCGTGTGAATAAGCCATTAAAGTAAATTCATTCTTACACCAAACATTACATGGGATGTTGTCCACATGCACATACAGCTCCAGCAGGTAAATATAAGTATCAATGTAAGTATTAAGTGTCGTCTATTAAATAAATTTTTTAGCTAATCTGATGTGTTACTACTGTTTACTTTATTTTTAAATTGGGTGTTATATTTTTTAATTAAAGTGTAACTAAACTTTCATAAAAGTCTTGACGTCATACTGACGTGTCAGAAGTTTTGATCAGTAGGGGTCCATGCATTAAGACGCCCACGGATCGCTAAAATGATGCTCAGGTGAGCGCTGTGCCGCTTCATTTCTGATCGGCTCTGCTCGGCTTACTGCATACAGATCTATACATCTCCCATTTACTAAATCCTAAATGTGTATGCAGTAAACTCCTGATCTCCCCCAAGTGGTTGCTGCTGGCAGCCATAGTTTTACCATTTATATCTATGGTTGTGTGATAGGAAGAAGGGAACCTACATTTTTGTTACAGAACAACTGAACTCCGATCCCTATAAAGATATATTATGAAATGAATCAGCACAGAATTGTGGACCTAAAAATAAAATGGTGTTAAAAGTGGACATTGACATTCAGAGGTTGTCCACCCAAATTTATTTTTAGAACAATTAATAACACAGGCATGAGGTGTTGAAAGGCATGACATCCTCACAAATTGTTTTGGGTTAAAAATTTTGGTGCCTCATATATCTAAACTCTTGACACATGAGATTCAAACCAACCAATCAGAGTTCACCTTTTTCTTTCTAGTCTGCACTATAAAAACAACCATGACATTTGGTTGACATGGGTAACAAGACATAGTTCAACAAATGTATCATTCAGTCCCCAGCAGATAAAGATCATCTACCGGAGAGCTAAATCATTATATACTTCAGGAAAACACACACATAAAGGATACATAAAGAGTGAGAGTCATTTTGACGCTGGTCATTTATGTTTTATAATGCATGACATGTTGTCGACTATTTTTAAGAGCATTTGAAATTCAATTGGTTTTTATTGGATTCAGAAATACAATCGAAAATAACATCACATCCAAATGAGTTGTACAAAGTATATATCACAGTATATAAAGGCATCTTGCATAGTCAGATATCATAATTAGAGATGAGCGAACCGGGACAACCGAACCCGGTTTCGGTCCGAACTTCCGGAAAAGTTCGGTTCGCAGCGAATCCGAACTTCACCGGGTTCGGCCGAACCCGTTTTGACCGAACCCGGTCAAAAATATTATACAAATCGGCAGCCACTTGTCTCTATCAATCACTGATAGAGAAAAGAGGCTGCTGATTAAAAATAAAATAAAAAGCATTTCATACGTACCCGGTCGTTGTCTTGCGGACGAGTCTCTCTTCTTCCTCCAGTCCGACCTTCTTTTCTGACGCGGCAGCCTGTGATTGGCTGCAGAGGCCTCTGCAGCCTGTGATTGGCTGCAGAGGTCTCTGCAGCCCGTGATTGGCTGCAGAGGCCTCTGCAGCCCGTGATTGGCTGCAGCGCTCACATGGGCTGCATCGTCATCAAGGAATGTCGGGCCGGATGTCGCGAGGGACGCGTCACCAAGGCAACGGCCAGGAGACCGGACAGGAGGAAGCGGGGAGTTCCCGGTAAGTGTGAACGTCTTTTTTTTTTTACAGGTACTCTATATTGTGATCGGTAGTCACTGTCCAGGGTGCTGAAACAGTTACTGCCGATCAGTTAACTCTTTCAGCACCCTGAAGAGTGACTATTTACTGACGTCGCCTAGCAACGCTGCCGTAATGACGGGTGCACACATGTAGCCACCCGTCATTACGGGGCCTCATGCACACGACCGTAAAAACACCCGTTATTAAGGGTCGTAATTACGACCCGAAATAGCGGGCCCATAGACTTCTGTTAGCCACGGGTACCTTCCTGTTTTCTCACGGGAAGGTGCCCGTGCCGTTAAAAAGATAGAACATGTTCTATTTTTTTATTTTACGGGTCGTGCTCGTAATTACGACTCGTAATTACGAGCACGGCCGGCCGCTTTTACGAGCCGTGCTGTCATTATAAGGGTATGTTCACACGACAGCGTCCGTTACGGCTGAAATTACGGGGATGTTTCCGCCTGAAAACATCCCCGTAATTTCAGCCGTTATGGCATATGCAGGCGCTTGAACGTAATTGGCGCTGCTATTCATTGGAGTCAATGAATAACAGCTCCAATTACGGCCAAAGAAGTGACAGGTCACTTCTTTGACGCGGGCGTCTATTTACGCGCCGTCATTTGACAGCGGCGCGTAAATTACGCCTCGTGTGAACAGACAAACGTCTGCCCATTGCTTTCAATGGGCAGATGTTTGTCAGCGCTATCGAGGCGCTATTTTTGGACGTAATTCGGGGCAAAAACGCCCGAATTACGTCCGTAATTAGTGAGTGTGAACATACCCTGTGTTCACACGCACTAATTACGGATGTAATTCGGGATTTTTTGCCCCGAATTACGCCCGAAAATAGCGCCTCGATAGCGCTGACAAACATCTGCCCATTGAAAGCAATGGGCAGACGTTTGTCTGTTCACACGAGGCGTATATTTACGCGCCGCTGTCAAATGACGGCGCGTAAATAGACGCCCGCGTCAAAGAAGTGACCTGTCACTTCTTTGGCCGTAATTGGAGCCGTTATTCATTGACTCCAATGAATAGCAGCTCCAATTACGTCCGTAATGGACGCCGCGTTCAAGCGCCTGCACATGCCGTTACGGCTGAAATTACGGGGATGTTTTCAGACGGAAACATCCCCGTAATTTCAGCCGTTACGGACGCTGTCGTGTGAACATACCCTAAATTTTATAGCAGCACGGCCCGTAAAATAGAAAAATAGAACATGTTCTATTTTTTTAACGGCACTGGCACCTTCCCGTGAGAAAACGGGAAGGTACCCATGGGTAACAGAAGTCTATGAGCCCGTTATTGCGGGTCGTAATTACGACCCACAATAACGGGTGTTTTTACGGTCGTGTGCATAATGGGAGCACGGCTTGGAAAATCGACCGGCTGCCTGTGGCCGGCCGTGCTCCTCTCCTGAAATACTCTGTGCTGCCTTAAACTCTGTGGACAGGTCAGGATCCTGTTTCTTTTAAATGCTGCTAGGGAACCCGCTCGATCCACGATATAAGGCTGCGCTACAGTGCAGCATTTAAAAGAAACAGGATCCTGACCTGTCCACAGAGTTTAAGGCAGCACAGAGTATTTCAGGAGATGAGCGTGCAGATTCAGTGCTGCTGTGAACTCTGCTCTTACCATTACGTAGCTCTCAGTCTGTTACCTCTCCTCCATTCCTGTCCTCAATAACACCTTCACATGATTGGCAAGTCACCACCCCGCACAAGATCCGCACGCTCATCTCCTGAAATACTCTGTGCTGCTGTGAACTCTACTCTTACCATTACGTGGTGACTTGCCAATCATGTGAAGGTGTTCTTGAGGACAGGAGTGGAGGAGAGGTAACAGACTGAGAGCTACGTAATGGTAAGAGCAGAGTTCACAGCAGCACTGAATCTGCACGCTCATCTCCTGAAATACTCTGTGCTGCCTTAAACTCTATGGACAGGTCAGGATCCTGTTTCTTTTAAATGCTGCACTATAGCGCAGCCTTATATAGTGGATCGAGCGGGTTCCCCAGCAGCATTTAAAAGAAACAGTGTGTGTGTTTGGGTATGTGTCTTTGTCTGTTTTTGTTTTTATATGTGTGTTTGTGTTTATGTGTGTTTGTGTATATATGGGTGTGTTTGTGTATATGTGTTTGTGTATATATATGGGTGTATGTGTATATGTTTGTGTGTAGATGTTTGTGTGTGTGTGTTTTTGTATATGTGTGTGTTTGTGTATATGTGTGTATATGGGTGTGTTTATGTGTGTGTTTGTGTATATATGGGTGTGTTTGTGTATATATATGGGTGTATTTGTATATATGTTTGTGTGTAGATGTTTGTGTGTGTGTGTGTTTATATATGTGTGTGTTTGTGTATATGTGTGTTTGTGTATGGTTGTGTGTGTGTGCGTGTATATATGTGTGTAGGTGAGTAGAAGTATTGGTATTGTTCACATTGATAACTGTTTTTTTATGTTGTTGCAGATTTTGATGTACCGATTGGACTACATCTTCGATTCGTTGGACTACTGCGTAGATCTACGTTTTTTTAAAATTTTAATAAAATGGTTAACGAGGGTTTTGTTGGGGATTTCTTATTTCAATAAAAAAGAATTGTCTTTGTGTTTTTTTTTAAACTTTATTAGTGCCTAGATAATGGCAGTTGGCTGATTGACAGCGTCCATTATTAAGGCGGTACTTAGTGTTAGCCGGTGCAGAGGATAGCACTAACCACCCATTATTACCCCGGTACCCACCACCACCAGGGGTGCCGGGAAGAGCTTGGTACGATCCAGTACCCGACCATCTGTTGTGATGGTCGGGTACTGGGGCGGCCGTAGGCTGGTATTATGAGGCTGGGAAGGGCCAAAAACAGTGGACCTTCCCACCCTTGTAATGCTAGGCTGCTGCTGCTGTGTTGTATCGGGCTGGTTATAAAAATGGGGGGGACCCCACGTCGTTTTTTTGGGGGAATTTAACAAATTTAACAATAGACGTTGGGTCCCCCACATTTTTAATAACCAGCCATATACAAGGCCGCAGCAGTCTGGCATTACATGGGTGGGAAGGGCCACTGGTTTTGTCCATTCCCAGGCTAATAACACTGTGTTGTATGTGGCTGGTTATGATAAATTGGGTGGAACCCCATGTCTTTTAAAAAAAAAAATTATAAAAAAAAAATGACGTGGGGTCCCCCCCACTTTTATAACCAGCCAGATACAACACAGCAGCAGCAGCCTAGCATTACAAGGATGGGAAGGTCCACTGTTTTTGGCCCTTCCCAGCCTCATAATACCAGCCTGCGGCCGCCCCAGAGCCCGACCATCACAACAGATGGTCGGGTACTGGATCGTACCTGGCTCTTCCCGGCACCCCTGGTGGTGGTGGGTACCGGGGTAATAATGGTGGTTAGTGTTAGCCTCTGCACCGGCTAACACTAAGCCTCGCCTTAGTAATGGATGTTGTCACTCGGACAGCGGCCATTACTAAAGTGGTAGTAATAAAATTTGAAAAGAAAAAGACAAAGATATAGATAAAATATTTTATTGAAATAAAGCACCCCCAACACAACCCTCATTAACCATTTTATTGTAGAAAAAAAAACCGTCATCGAAGTAGTCCTCGAAACCGACGTAGTCCAAACACCAAACCTGTAAAAAAAAAAAAAAAAAATGAAATAAAACATGTCGTAGGCTTAGATTCAGTTTAATGTGTGATACTGACTGTTATACCATGTATAGAAGCCTGCCGCGAAGTTGACTTAGATACAGGGCGCCAGCAGACAGTATCATACATGGCCATACAGACATGTATACAAACAAACATACATACATGCAAACTATCATACATACATGCATACACACACACATGAAACCATACATACAAACATGCAAAGATACATACATATATACAAGCATGCACAAATATACATGCAAACATAAATACATGCAAACATAATTACATACATGCACATATATATAAACATACATGCAAAAATAAAAACATGCAAACATACATGACAACATACATACATACATGCAAACATACATACAAACATGTATACATACATGACAACATACATACATGACAACATACATACATACAAATATACATTCATGCAAACATACATAAATGCAAACATACAAACATGCACATATATACATACATGACAACATACATACATGACGACATACATACATACATACATACATACATACATACATACATAAAATGCAAACATACATACATACATTCATGCAAACATACATGCAAATATACACATACATGCCAACATACATACATACATACATGCAAACATACACACATGCAAATATACATACAAACATACATGCACATATATACATACATACATGACAACATACATGCATACATACATACATGACAACATACATACATGCAAACATACATTCATGCAAACATACATTCATGCAAACATACATTCATGCAAACATACATTCATGCAAACATACATACATGCAAACACACATGCACATATATACATACATGCAAACATACATGCACATATATACATACATACATGACAACATACATACATGCCCAAAAAAATAATAATACGTTCATACTTACTTTCCTCCTGTCCGGGCTCCAGCGATGACGTTTCATCCATGTCGCCGCTGCAGCCTGTGATTGGCTGCAGAGGCGGTCACGTGGGATGAAGCGTCATCCTGACGTGCGTGACCGCCACTACAGCCTGTGATTGGCTGCAGCGGCGAAAGGGATGAAACGTCATCGCTGGAGGCCGGACAGGAGGAAAGTAAGTACGAACGTATAATTTTTATTTTTTTATTACATTTAAATTGTATTTTCCGCGCGCCGAGCATGTACTGTCAAGGTTGCTGAAAGAGTTAGTGCAGCCCATTAACTCTATCAGCACCCGAGACAGTAGCATGCTCGGCGCACGTAAGTGACAGGTTCGGTCCGAACTAGTTCGGTCCGAATCGAACTTTTTTGTGAAATTCGGCGAACTAGCCGAACCGAACTTTTGAAAAGTTCGCTCATCTCTAATCATAATACTTATTTCGGACGTTAACAAAATAACAGGCAGACAAACAGTAAAACAGACATACAGGGTGGTGGTGAAGTACTTTTAAGAGCATTTGGGGTACATTAGGAGTGCTACATATCTACAGAAAACAGCTCCGTAATTTCAGCCGTAACGGAGGCTGCCATGTGAACATATCCTTAATCTCTGAACAAGAACCCAGTGCCATCCTGATGGTCATAATTGTGGTATAAACAAATCTACACAACACCCTACCACTCAAATTCGTGCTTATGGCTCTTTGTCATCACCTCTTGAATGAAAATAGGCTACATACAGGGATGTAGTTTATTCTTCCCAACTTTTTGATATTTCATTCGAGACTCACACAATTTTGATTAAAAGTTCAAATACCATTTCTGGCTTTAGATGGGGGCAGATATAGAAGAAAAAAATAGTATTATATGCTGATAATGCAATGTTGTTTCTAACAGATATGGATGGGAAATCAACATCTTTAATACAGAAAGTACAGGATTCTATTAAACTTTTTTTATATGTACAGTATGTGGCCTTCTTAAATATACACTTTTATAGCATAATACAAAATATGGTTTATGCAAGAATCACTTTTAACAATAAATTCAATTTACCCCTTCCAGCTGCAGACATTTTTCTTTTTTTCTCCCCGCCTTCCAAAAGCCATAACTTTTTTATTTTTTAGTAGACAGAGACGTATGAGGACATTTGTTGTTTTTTTTTGCGGGGCGAGTTGTAGTTTTTATTGGCACAATTTAATGTACTATATAATGCTTTGGGAATCTTTTAAAATTCACTTTGTTGGTTAGAATGGAAAAAAAACAACCCACATTTCCTCCATTATTTTTTGGGTTTCGTGTTTACAGCATTAACCAGGCGGTAAAACTGACATTTTAAAATTATTCTGTGGGTCAATTCGATTCCTGCGATACCAAATTTATATTGTTTTTTTTTTATGTTTTACTACTTTTGCAAAATAAAATCAATTTGTTAAACAAAAATCCAGATGGGCTTACCCTCTAGTTTGACTGCTGTAGATATATTCAGCAATACTTGAAAAGCCCTACCTATTTGGATTGCAAGGCTTTGGCAAGATGTCATCTGACGACCACCCAAATGTCAGCATGTAGACAGTGTTGCAGCTGCACGGAGTCCGGACCAGGGAGAGAAGCGAAGACCTGCTTATGCAAATCAGCTAGTATACCATATAACTGCACAACATAGTCAGTCAAATTTCAATGCGCTAAAGACGGTTGTGAGTCAGGAGGAAAGCACAATCCAGTCTTAGGAGCTTGTCCAAAAATTATATCAAAGACGGACAAGTCCAGAGGTTTACTGGAGGCGTGCTTCATAGACAACAGTGCCAAACCTAAAGGGGTTGTAGGGCCACGAGATCGTTTTTCATACTGATGACCTATCGACGGGATAGGTCATCAATATATGATCGGTGGGAGTCCGACAACCGCACCGATCAACTGCTCCGCCTGCCTCAGGGCCCCGGATGTCTGTGCCGGAAGCAGATGGCTCTGGTAACAGTATAGTGGCCGAGCAGCAGTACTGCAACTCTGCTCCTATCTAAGTGAATAGTGAAGCACGACCACTATGCAGTGATTGGAGCCTTCTGCTTCCAAAACCAAACACTATACCATGCATAGCATCCGATATCTGGAGGCAGCCGGAGCAGCTGATCAATGCGGGTGTCATACCTCCACCGATCATATACTGATGACTCAGTATGAAAAATGGCCCCGTGGCTGGACAACCCCTTTAAAGCTTGAGTACATTTCACCCTGTAGTTTTACATATTATTGCAATTTTATTTTTTAATTTAAAGTTGTAGCGTTCAACCTCACCACTTGCAATGAGATGAAAAGCTGTATGGAATTGTTGCTTTATCCCCAAATCTACCATCCCGAATTCTATTACCTATCCTGTGAAATTAGTTCCTTGGTCACTATCTATCACCTCTGGTATACCAAACCTACATATCATTTCTGACAGCAATTTCTTAACCTTTAGGCTGGGTTCACACGACCTATTTTCAGACGTAAACGAGGCGTATTATGCCTCGTTTTACGTCTGAAAATAGGGCTCCAATACGTTGGCAAACATCTGCCCCTTCATCTGAAGGGTATGTTCACACGACAGCGTCCGTAACGGCTAAAATTACAGGGATGTTTTCAGGAGGAAACATCCCCGTAATTTCAGCCATAACGGCATGTGCAAGCGCTTGTACGCCACGTCAGTTACGGATGTAATTGGCGCTGCTATTCATTGGAGTCAATGAATAACGGCTCCAATTACGCCCCAAGAAGTGACAGGTCACTTCTTTGACGCGGGCGTCTATTTATGCGCCGTCATTTGACAGCGGCGCGTAAATATACACCTCGTGTGAACAGACAAACGTCAGCCCATTGCTTTCAATGGGCAGATGTTTGTCAACGCTATCGAGGCGCATTTTTCAGGGCGTAATTCGGGGCAAAAACGCCCGAATTACGTCCGTAATTTGTGCGTGTGAACATACCCGAATGGGTTTGCTGACGTACTGTGCCGACGACCTGTAATTTACGCGTCGTCGTTTGACAGCTGTCAAAAGACGACGCGTAAAATTACAGCCTCGTCAAAAGAAGTGCAGGACACTTCTTGGGACGTTTTTGGAGCCGTTTTCTCATAGACTCTATTGAAAACAGCTCCAAAAACGGCCGAAAAAAACGGCGCGAAAAACGCTGCGAAAAACGTGAGTTGCTCAAAAAACTTCTGAAAATCAGGTGCTGTTTTCCCTTGAAAACAGCTCTGTATTTTCAGACATTTTTGGCTCAGCGTGTGAACACAGGGCTGCCATCAGGAATTTCTGGGCCCCATACTGCCAATGAGTCTGGGCCCCCGCCCCCCCTCGTTATTAGGAGGGGGGTGAAATGTAAAGGGGCAGGAGGTAGGGCACATTAAAAAGAAAACTCTTTGGAGGAGCAGGGCAGAGACAGGAGGTGGGTGTCGGAGGGCAAAGTGGAGAGACTAAGTGCCAGGGCTGGGAGAACTGAAGGTAGCAGTGGTAGCCAGGGGGGAGACGCAACCTCACAGGGGCTCTGTGGAGTGACAGGGAAGAGACAAGAGACAGCGGCTCTGTGGGGGGCAAAAAGGGAAAGTGAGTGTGTGTGTGTGTGTGTGTGTGTGTGTGTGTGTGTGTGTGTGTGTGTGTGTGTATATGTGTGTGTATAGAATCTGTCAGGGTGTAGGAGGGCAATATAAACAAAAATCATTGCACTGAAGCCCTATACACAGCAGAGTCACTCACCAAAATGTAGTCCCTAAGATCTCCCACCGCCACGGGCATGTCTGGATGATGCTTTTGCATTCTCTTCACACGCTGCACACACGTTATCTGTGTAAAAACCACACAACAACATTAATTCAGACACCAAACCAGAAAAAAATTCAGATCCTAGACCAGACCTGTTAGGTAATTCAGACACCTTTCCACCCGACCCCTACCTGTGGCCAGAGTTTAGCATTTAGACTTTTATCTACAGGGGAGTGTGTGTGGCGCTATCTACAGGGGGCAGTGTGTGGAGCTATTTACAGGGGGGCTGTGTGTGGAGCTATTTACAGGGGGTTGTGTGTGGAGCTATTTACAGGGGGTTGTGTGTGGCACTATTTACAGGGGTGTGTGTGGCACTATCTACAGAGGGGGGTGTGTGGCACTATCTACAGGGGGATGTGTGTGGCACTATCTACAGGGGGTGTGTGTGGCACTATCTACAGGGGGGTGTGTGTGGCACTATCTACAGGGGGGTGTGTGTGGCACTATCTACAGGGGGGGGGTGTGTGGCGCTATCTACAGGGGGGGTGTGGGGCGCTATCTACAGGGGGGTGTGGGGCGCTATCTACAGGGGGGTGTGTGTCGCTATCTACAGGGGTGGTGTGTGGCACTATCTACAGGGGGCTGTGTGTGGCGCTATCTACAGGGGTGGTGTGTGGCGCTATCTACAGGGGTGGTGTGTGGCACTATCTACAGGGGGTGTGTGGCACTATCTACAGGGGTGTGTGTGGCACTATGTACTGGGGTGTGTTTGGCGCTATGTACAGGCGGGTGTGTGTGGCGCTATGTACAGGGCTGTGTGTGGCGCTATCTACAGGGGGCTGTGTGTGGCGCTATCTACAGGGGGCTGTGTGTGGCGCTATCTACAGGGGGGGGTGTGGCGCTATCTACAGGGTGGGTGTGGCACTATCTACATGGGATTGTGTGGTGCTATCTACAGGGGGCAGTGTGTGTCACTATCTACAGGGGAGTGTGTGTGTGTGTGTGTGTGGCACTATCTACAGGGGGTATGTTCGGCGCTAACTACAGGGGAGTGTGTGGCACTTTCTACAGGGGATTCCAGTCCAGGAGGAGACCCTGACCTCACTGTCCATATATGGACCGTGACCTCAGGGGCTACCTCTAGGAGAGGAATCCCCGGCCAGTATGTCGGCAACTCTCTGGCCGGGGATTCCGCTCCTGGATGGGTGAATGGCAGAGCAGGAAGCTGATACTTTCCTGCTCTGCTATAGTATTCAATTGTATCTGCATCCTGTGGACGCAGATACAATTGAATATGGCAGTGGCTGAGACACGTCTGGGACAGTAATTTGCCGGGACTGCCTCTGTAGATTCAGGACAGTTCCTGCAAATTCAGGACTGTTGCTAACTATGCCTCCGGTATAAGCTTTCTCCCCCTACCCAGGTATACTCTCTCCTTCCTCTACCCCTCCCCATGTATAATTTCTCCCCTCCCTTCAGATATCATCACTTTTCACCCAATTATTACCCCCCCCCCCCCCATTGTATAATGCCTCCTCCAGTGGATGGATGTCACGATACCATAATTTGGACTTCGGTACCGATGCTTTGTGTAGTATTGCGATTTCGATAACAAAGCGATACTTTGCCAACAGTAATAAAAAAACAAAACAGTTCTTCCATTTCTTATGTGAGGTGCGAGGTGTGATGGTAAATTTAACCTCCATGTGCCTCACATTAATAGTAATTAACCCCATCATGTTCCTCAATTATAATGGGTTAATGTGTAAGGTACATGATTGGGTTAATTACTATTAATGTGAGGCACGTGGAGGTTAAATTCATCACACCTCGTGCCCCACATTATTAAGTGAAAGAAGTTTTTATTTTATTTTTTACAGCGTACACATCATAAATGATGCAAAAAAATTGTTGTGCAGGTTATTACGGCCGCGCCAATACCCAATATGTGTATATTTTATGTATTGAGACTTATTTTAATGTGTTTTGTAAAAAAGGTGTATGTGTATTTTTTTAAAATTTAACATTACTTTATGTTTTTACTTTATTTTTTTAAACTTTAATGTACTGGTATATATCTATATACGGATAGTACACAGGCAGTTGTTAGGACAGACCTGAGTATGCCCTAACAGGAAATATGGTAAGACAGCCCTGGGGTCCTTCATTGGACCTTGGGCTGTCTGCCCATATATGGTATGTCCCTCAATTGCGTCACAGGGATTCCTGTGACGTGATCCAGGGGCATCCCCCCTTCTTATTTTCCCCTGAATGCTGCAGTCGGCTTTGAGCGCAGTATTCAGGAGAATAGCGGCGGAGATGAGAGGTTTCTTTGATCTCTGCCTTTATAGGGTGGGACTGCGGCTGTGTAATACAACCATTGCCCCGCCCCGCACGCGGTCAGCACGAGGTGATGCGGGCGGCGCTGCACTAATGAGCGGCGGTTCCGGCACTGAAGACAGAACATGTGGGGGTGTTTTGTAGTGCGCCCGCCATGTTCTGTTTTCAGTGCCGCCGCTCATTAGTGCAGTGCTGGCCGCATCACATAATCCTGGCGGCGCGCACATGTCAGAAATCCAGAGCGGGGCCGTGACTGTATTACACAGCCGCAACTCCGCTACCATACATTCATGTATTACAATATTGAGCTGTGCGGTCGCACAGCTCAGTATCGAAATACATGAAATAACGGTATCGAACCGTTTGGGGGTGCACGGTATCGAAACCGTATCGAAGTTTTGATGCATCGTGCATCCCTACTCAAGTGCCATCCTCCCTCAATTATTATCTCCTTCCCACTCTAGCATCATTTCCCTCCCTACCCAATGCCATCTCCCTGCCCCCATTATCATCTCCCTGCCCCATTATCATCTCCCTGCCCCCATTATCATCTCCCTGCCCCCATTATCATCTCCCTGCCCCATTATCATCTCCCTGCCCCATTATCATCTCCCTGCCCCCATTATCATCTCCCTGCCCCCATTATCATCTCCCTGCCCCCATTATCATCTCCCTGCCCCATTATCATCTCCCTGCCCCATTATCATCTCCCTGCCCCCATTATCATCTCCCTGCCCCCATTATCATCTCCCTGCCCCATTATCATCTCCCTGCCCCCATTATCATCTCCCTGCCCCCATTATCATCTCCCTGCCCCCATTATCTTCTCCCTGCCCCCATTATCATCTCCCTGCCCCATTATCATCTCCCTGCCCCATTATCGTCTCCCTGCCCCCATTATCATCTCCCTGCCCCCATTATCATCTCTCTGCCCCCATTATCATCTCCCTGCCCCATTATCATCTCCCTGCCCCCATTATCATCTCCCTGCCCCCATTATCATCTCCCTGCCCCCATTATCATCTAACTCTACCCCATCCCCATAGAAAGCAAAACTCTTCCCCACGTCTGTATTAGTTTACACTGCAGCATAGGATTGTATCACTATCAGCTCCACGATGGCTCTTTTCTCCTGTCCTGTGTAAACGGAGGGAGAAGACAGGTTTATTGCCACATGTTACACAGGACGGGAGATAAGAGCCGTAGAGCTGATACAATCCTATGCTGCAGCGTTAACATAATACAGAAGTGGGTAAGATATTTACTTCCTATGGGGGCAGGAGAAGATCTTTTCAGGAGTCTCCGGGCAGCAGCAGCCGGACACAGACATAACTTAGTACTCACTGAAGACGACGACTGCTGCTGCTGCTGGACGTATCCTCCGAGGCTGAGCTCATAACTCCCGCTGCTGTGATGTCTCCTCCCCGCACGCTGTCAGCTGTTGTGGAGGAGGAGGGGCGGGCACATCTCACTCTCCAGCGGGCCCTTACGGTTTCATTCTGATGTAATGAACGGGCCCCTGCTTCGTGATGGGACCTGTTCCTTTCACCGAAATGAAATCGTAAGAGCCACACTGCCGTGAGAATATTAATTCCAGCGGCAGAGTGCGGGCCCCTTTTTTTAAAATTTATGCCCGGGCCCCTCACTGCAGTACCCCCAGTACCCCCCTGATGGCGGCCCTGTGTGAACATACCCTTAAAATGGGTACAACGCTTTTGGCAGATGTTTCTGGGGTGCATTCACAGGTTTCCCAGCAGTGAACTTTAGACAAGTAAAACATGATTGATAATAAGTGGCTGCCAGTGAAGTAAAACCAGGAGCGTACCAATGTCGCTGTTTTAATTCAATCATTCCTCCTTTTGGAGACATGCGTCACACGATGCGACATAGCAGTCAGCTTACGGGACATGGACCTGGGAGCAACAGGCCGTCTGTCAGCATGCCTGAATATTGGAACTCCAAACACCTCCGAGGTGGAACACCCCTCCTTCTCCCAAAATCTGTGCTCGACTGCCAAAGCAGACAACTGAAGATCAATGAGAATTTCCAGAGGGAAGGCTTGCTGAGTTACATCCTGTACTGCGAGAAGTAAAGAGACCCAACCAATGGTGCAAGAGCTAGCTCATCAGCAAAATCTTTTTCCTTATTAATAGGATCATGACAGTACACTGCAAAAGCCTTAGTATAATTGGGGATGGCCAGAGCTGAGGGATGGATTGCTTCTGAAGCCCTACTGCTTCCTCTCCCTCCTTTGTCCATTCACACACAATGGCGGATTAAGTAGACCATAGGACATGGGCTGTTACCCAAACTTAGGCCCCCTTTCTCCACCTCCACCCTGCCGTGCCGTAACTATTGTTAACACTACCTTTTTGTGCAAGCATTAACAAATCGGTGTTACTGTTAACCTTATAAGAAAAAAAAGATTGGTTTTTAACCGTACTTAATAGAAATTCACAAATAAATGCAATCATTTATTGCACGGTGCCGTTTCCGGAAAAGGCAATATATAAAAGAAAAAAAGGAAAAATTCCAGAAACATCAAAGGCACTCTTGGGATTATAAAAATTATAGAAAAATATTTTATTGAGTTTCTAAGTAAATTTCAGAATATAAATATATAGAAAGAGAAAGTGGGAAATGGACACAAAATGTAATAAAAATCTCATGGCCAGGAAACCACATAATTATTGCATTCCTCCCATACATAGATTCTATATCATACAAAATGAATTACATACATATCTCCCCTGTACAGAGTAAATTGCATATAATTTAGCAAAACTTTTAAGAAAATAAGTTTAGAAACCGCTGGGCTCCGTTCACACTTGCGGTTTCTGCATATTTTCTGATTTCAATCTCAAGCTGGCACAAACTCTTATTCAAAAGGATTCAAAAGGATTGGCTATGAGAATAAGAAACAGATTTTCAATTATATGATAGTTCTCATCCAAAAGGTGCAGGCAGGATTAAAGAAGGATAAAATTGCGGTGTGCTATTTGCTCCTCTTTTAAGACTGGATCTTATTTTAGGGATTAGGGGTAAATGGTAGTCTATTTCTAGACCATTTAAGGTCAAAGTTAATCCCCTTCAATCCCTAGATATACTTTCAAACAGCATTTCCAAGTTGTTCATACAAAGACTTTTTGTGAAATACAAAGATTTTCTATAAATCCAGTGACTCACAGGTGACGTATTCTCAGATTCTAGTAGTTTTTTTCTCCATCCAGTCCAGACCTCATGGCGACTGCTCCCGGCCATGACCAATTTCTGCAGAATTTGCCACTCAGTTTTCTTCGGCTCCTCACTTTTCCAACATTTCTACGCCTATAAACGAAGATAAAATTCTCACAGTGTCACACACTGTGCCCCTAAATATAATAATAATAACTATACAATGCGCCCCTGAATAAAATAGTACCATACACTGTGTTCCTGAATATAATTGTGTCAAACACTATAAAGTAAAGCACTACATACATAGTGTCCCCTGTAGATAGCGCCACACAGCCCCCTGTAGATAGCATCACCCCCCGTAGATAGCGCCACACACTGCCCCCTGTAGATAGCATCATACCCCCCTTGTAGATAGAATTACACCCCATGTAGATAGGATCACACACACAGCCCCCCTGTAGATAGCGCCCCACATCACCCCTGGAGATAGTGCTATACAGCCCCCTGTAAATAGTACCACAGAGCGCCCCTATAGATATGACCACACAGCTCCCTGTAGATAGTGACACACACAGCTTCCTGTAGATAGTGACACACACACACACCCCCTGTATCTAGCAACTCCCACTGTAGAAAGCGCCAAACAGCACCCTGTAGATAGCGCCACACAGCCCCCCCGGAAGATATCACCACACACCCCCCTGTAGATAGCAGCACACATCCCCCCTGTAGAAAGCGCCACCCCATTGATAGAACCACCCCCTTGTAGATAGTGCCACACCACCCCCTGTAAATAGCACCACCCTCTTGTAGATAGCGCTAAACAGCCCCCGCTGTAGATAGCGCCACACAAAGCCCCCTGTAGATAGCACCAAACATGCCCCCCTGTAGATAGCACCGCCCACTTGTAGATAGCGCCACACAGACCCATGTAGAAAGCGCCACACTGCCCCCTGTAGATACGGCACACATTCCCCTGTAGATAACACCACACAGCCCCCTGTAGTAAGCGCCACACAGCCCCCTGTAGAAAGCGCCACACAGCCCCCTGTAGATACGGCACACAGACACACCTGTAAATAGTGCCACACACCCTCCTATGGATAGCGCCACACAGCCCTTGTAGAATGCGCCACAGCCCTGCCATAGATACGGCTCAAACAGCCCTCCTGTAGAATGTTCCACCCTCCTGTATTTAGTGCCATAATTACCTGTCCCCTTTCCAGTGCCGTCCTCTTCTCAGACGATGCAGGCCTGGTCTCTTTTCAACGGCTTGGATGAGAACTGATGTTTCCCTTGCCTTTCCAGCAATGTCAATTGTATCCAGGGTCCTTCAGTTTTGTCGCGGTTTTTGCCACGATTCGCGGCAAGAACATGACAAACTGTGATGTGGTCTTTGTTCGGCCATGGCCCCCCAGGAGCCTCGGGTGTCCGCCCTTAACAGACCTATGGGGATGAAGGCTTCTGTCATTCGATCCAGAGCTGTGCTCGGTACTCCAGAATGAAAGATGCTCTTTGTAGCTGCTCTCTGCTCTATCTGAATGATGAGTTCCCTCTATTAACTTAAAATCCCCTAATAGGGTATTTGAAAATGGGTTTTGTGAACCAGACAACCCTATGCAAGGGTAAATGCACAGCAGACGTTGGGAAATCAGATCCAGAGCTGAATTTGTCACGTAAAACAGTGTTTTGCAATTATTTCTTCTCCAAATAACTTACCGTACATCAAGCTTCTTATATTAGATTGATCTATTATAATCCTCACATCCTCAAAAGATATGAAATATAGGAGCGTTATTTGTTCCCCATACTTTCAGGGGTATCCCACATTACATTGGAATGATACTACCTACACATTGAGAATTTTTTTTAAGATTAATATTCCTTTATCTCTATTAGCTTGTATCTTGGGATATGACCAATTTATAAAACTGTCAGAGCTCAGATTGTGATTTATTGGTAATAAAAATAAATTATTAGAAAATTATTTTTACCATATTCCCCTGGATTTCATTAAAATGTGTAATTGCAATGAATAAGATCTAAGAAATGAACAGAATAATGTATCTGTGGAAAAGAATAGTCATGTGCTTAATAACAATTGGACAAAAAAGTTTATGGATGTGCAAAAAGGAAAGCGACTCTCCAGCCCCCCCCCCCCCCCCATCCCTGTCTATGGCTCATTTGTCTAGGTATATGTGTGTCATTTACCTGATAACCTTCTTTTTCTCACTGGTGGTTTACCAGTCTGTACTTTATAAATGTTTTATTCTTGCTGTAATAGAAATTAGCTATCCGTTCACGGACTTCCTAGTTAGCTTATATTGGACTCGAAATTATACACTGCAGCCAATCTAAAGAGGCAAATCTGCAATGGGCAGGGGAGAACGGCAGCCTGAACCAATGATAAGAGAGGAGCTGGATTTCAGACTACTTCAGGCTCCCTAAAGGCACTGTGGCTGAACTGAAGTCACAGATCATAGACAATTTTTTTTTCCTTTCATTTTTCTTTCCTTCCTTGGGTGGTGTGAGGTTTTTTTCTGTTGCTGTATTTTTGCTGTGTTTTGTTGTTATTATGAATTCTAAAAAAAGACTAAATAGAAAAAAAATTCAGATTTTTAATGAAAGTCACTTACAGATGTGTCCTACCCTACCTTTCCTCTCATCTCAACATATCCTGAGATGATTAGCTTGGAAAAAACATATGTTTTTGCAATACTCTGTCACGAAATGTCTATGCTATTTGTGTCTTTGTGTGGCCACCCAGTGATTGTGATGTGGATTGCAGCCTGTCAGCGGTTTTGCGAGCATGTCACGTATTGAATTTGTTGCATGAAAAATTGGAGTCCTTAACCAAATTGAAGAAATGGTAAGGGTGCACACATCTTTTCATATCTGGAAATGTAGGCTGCTCAAAAGCTACTATAATTCACAGAAGTAAAGGTCAAAAGAAATAGCCAGACACATCATGTAATGATTGGGGGAGGCGAACATGACCAGGGTTGCAGGGGAGAAGGAATGAGTTGAAAAGTTCAAGGGGAGGAGGGGGAGGAAGGTGGAGGGGAGGGGGCGAGGTTAACAGAGGGCATATAGGAAGGGTGAGAGACAGTTTCGCGCCATTCACGTCCCAGGAAAGCAGTTAGCCTTGTACTGACCTGAGGCGTGATGCAGGCCCTGATGGAGCAAGTGCGGCAGGCTGTGGCGGAACGGGGCATGGCCTGGCTTGAGGAGGAGCTCGGGAGGACGGGTCCTGTGGCATCGGTGCCGGAGTTGTCGGCAGGGCTGGAGGAGGCAGCGGGTTCGAGGGCGGCCGGGACGCAGGCAGCGCCTGAAGTGATGACATCCCCCCTCCGGCGGTCGCGGCGGGTGCGGCCGCCAGAACGCCTTAGCCCGGACGAATTGCCTAGGGCTCGACGCAGGCTTGGGAGCCCCTCGAGGGACGCTCCGGGCCGGGTTTCCGCTTCCACCGCTAGGGGGCGGAGGTCCCGGTCCGGGAGGAATCCCGGTCGCCGGTCGGGCCCTCCGGAGAGTGGAGGGCAGGGTCCCAGGCCAGAGGGACAGCCTCCCGTCTCCAGGTCAGCACCACGAGGATTTGCGACGGGCCGATCTGGCGATGCACCAGTCGGGCGGCCCGCCTGTCAGCAGGAAGATGTCCCCGGACGGTCACGCAGGCCACAATCGGTGGTGCTGCAGAGACGGAGGGAGGGGGCAGCGGTGGAGAGAGAGCGGAGGCCGGAACGGCCCCTGACGTCTGGCGACACTTATGCGGTTCAGGATGGTGCGTACGGCTGCAGAGCCTGCGGTGCGGCTTCAGGCCCCAGATGTCCGGAGGCGGGTGAAAACGGAGGTGTGCCAATGGAGGATGATCGTCATGGAGGTCCCGTCGCCCTGGCTGGTGGGAACTCAGCGCCCATGCAGTCTGGTGAGTCGATATCACCATTACATACATTTCCAGCGATATTTAGATCCCCAGGGTTTGGGGAGGGTTCCCAAGGGGAGGCAGTTAGGAATGTTGAAAATAGTGGGTTGTTGTCTGTTGGGAGAGGGGGGGGAGATGTGCAGGAATTGCTTGGCTGTGTAAAGGCGTTGCTAGCGCGTTGTGAGGGGGGTACGTTGCCTGCTGCATCCCCGGTTGAGGCGTGGGTTCCGGCAGCCGGGGGGGGGGGTGGTGAATTGGGGCAACCCCCGAGGACGGTCCCCGAGGTGGAGGTCGGGGGAGTGACGGTTGCGGTTCAGACTGATAAGGATAAGGATGTGGATAGGGTGAGGTTAAATGATAAAGCTAAAGGCGAGGTGTACGTTTGTTTTGAGGGGTTGTTGGGGTCGCATTTGAAGACCGAAGTGAAAGAAAAAATTTGGAGGGATGAGTACGTAGAAATCTTTTCGCTTCTTCCTCTGGAAAAGTTTAATTTAGACAAGGGTAAAAGGTGGGAAAGTAAGAAGGAGGAGGAAGAGAAGCGGCGATATCGTTTAATCCCGCAGACGTTTGTGAATTGGTTGCAGGCGTTTGCCATTCTGGCCAGTGTTATAGGGGAAAAGGCGCCGGAGAATTGCTCCGCCCTTTTCGGGTACATGGATGCGATAGGTGAGGCGCATCGCTCGTATGGGGGTCAGACTTGGCTGCGGTATGACGAACAGTTTCGTCAGAGGAAAGCGGTTCGTCCCAACATTAGATGGGATAATAAAGACATTGGGCTTTGGTTGAAAGTAATGGCCCCGGTTCGGGCAGTCCTTTCAAGGGGGGGGGGCTGGGGTTGCCGGCCCCTCAGGACAATCGGGGCAATCGGGGGGAGGGACAGGAGGAAGGGCGGGCTTGTGCTGGCAGTTTAACGACGGTCAATGCAAGTTTGGGGCGGGTTGTAAGTTTAAGCACTCTTGCTCCTCTTGCGGCGGGACTTCGCACGGGTCCGCCAAGTGTTTCAAAAAAGGGAAGGGAAAAGGGGGAAGTGGTGGGGGTCATGGGGCTGACTCCGGTGAGGTGGGAAGAGATGGAGCCGTACCTAAATAGTTCCCGGACAGGGAGAAAGACGAGTTGCTGTTGCGTGGTTTTCAATTTGGGTTTGTGATCCCTTCCCCGTTTCATGCGGTCCCCCTTTCCCTACGGACTTTAAAGTCGGCAATGGAGTATCCGGAGGTAGTGTCGGACAAGTTGCGTATAGAGGTGGGGTTAGGGCGCATGGCGAGACCGTTCCCGGTGCGGCCCGTTCAGGACATGGTTGTGTCACCGTTAGGGGTTGTTCCAAAAAAGGAGCCAAATAAATTCCGGCTTATCCATCATTTGTCGCATCCGCGGGGGTTGTCTGTAAATGATGGCATTGCTCCTGAGCTATGCTCGGTGGTATATACGTCGTTTGACGCAGCGGTTGAGTGGGTGCGACGGTACGGGGCGGGGGCCCTTATGGCGAAGTCCGATGTGGAATCGGCTTTCCGGCTTCTCCCGGTTCATCCGGACAGCCAGCGGCTGTTAGGGTGTTACTGGGAGGGGGCTTATTATATGAATCGGTGTCTCCCGATGGGTTGTTCAGTATCTTGCGCGTACTTCGAGGCGTTCAGTTCGTTCTTGGAGTGGGTAATCCGTGAAGTGGCAGGGTTAGAGTCGGTCATACATTATCTAGATGACTTCCTGTGTGTGGGCCCAGCGGGTTCGGAGGTGTGCGCCAATTTGCTGGGGGCAATACAGTGGGTCGCTCAGCGGTTTGGGGTTCCGTTATCCCCAGAGAAGACTGTGGGTCCCAGTACTTGTATAGTTTTTCTTGGCATTACCTTGGATTCGATGGCAATGGAGTGTCGACTTCCTAGGGACAAGCTGGAAGCGTTGCGAATGGAAGTGAGCAGGGTGGGTCGGCTTCGTAAGATTCAGCTGCGGGATTTGCAGTCGTTGTTAGGAAAACTTAATTTTGCTTGTCGGATAATGCCCATGGGCAGAGTTTTTTGCAGGAGGTTAGCGTCAGCAACGGCGGGGGTTAGAGCCCCACATCATTTTGTGCGGTTGACGCGGGAGCATCGGGATGACTTGGCAGTATGGAGTGAGTTTTTGAATTTGTACAATGGGAAATCGTTACTGATCTCGCCGGTGGTGGATAATGTGCAATGGGAATTGTTTACCGATGCTGCAGGTAGTGTGGGTTTCGGTATTTATTGTAAAGGACAGTGGTGCGTGGGGCAGTGGCCGGAGGAATGGGTGTCGTTGGGTCTGGTTCGTAATCTTGTACTTCTGGAACTCTTCCCAATTGTGGTGGCGGTGGAGATTTGGGGGGAGCGTTTTCGTAATAGTGCGGTTCCACTGTGATAATATGGGGGTGGTGTTGGCAATCAATAATGTAACGGCTTCTTCACCCCCGGTGGTGAGGTTGTTACGGCGTCTGGTGTTGCGTTGTTTGTCACTCAATGCGTGGATTGTTGCGGTTCATGTTCCGGGGGTACAGAATGACATCGCGGATTCTCTCTCTCGCCTACAGTGGGAGCTGTTTCGTCTGTTGGCACCGGAGGCGGATCTGGAAGGGGTCGCGTTCCCGGGATGGCTTTGGGACGTGGTTTGCGAGCAGCAGGAGGTTTGATCAAGTCTTCTCTAGCGCCTGGTACATGGTTGGCGTACGACGCGACGTGGAGGGACTGGATGTCGTGGTTGGCAGGTTCGCCCGAAGTCGGGTCGTTGGAGGAACAAGTGGTAGCTTTGTTGGGGTTTTTGGGATGGGTCTCAGTGGAAGGCTGGTCGGTGTCTAAAGTGAATCGTTTCGTGTCAGCTTTGGCCTTTGGTTTTAAACTAAGGGGGTTGGGGGACGTGACAAAAGATTTCTTGATTGTACAGGCGTTGAAGGGGTTTTGGAAAAAGGGGGCGGGGCGGCCGGACGGCCGTCGCCCGGTTTCTTTCGCGCTTTTGGAGCACTTAGGTGAAGTGTTGGGGAAGGTGTGTTTCTCGGGCTATGAGGTAGCATTGTTTCAGTTGGCTTTTTCATGGGCGTTTTTTGGAGCTTTAAGAGTGGGCGAGTTAATTTCCCCTAGTAAGAAGAGAGCGGGGGGTTTGCAAGCGGAGGATGTAACAGGAGTAGGGGAGAGAGTGGAATTCTGGGTAAGGCGGTCAAAATCAGATCAAAGTGGAAAAGGTAAACGAGTGGTTCTGGGGGCGGTGGCAAGGGCGGGGATGTGCCCGGTGAAATGCTATGAGCGATACGTCACGCTGCGAGGGTGTAGGGGGGGGGGGCGCTGTTATGTCATACGGATGGGGCTTTCTTGTCAAGATGCCAGTTTACAGCTGTCTTCCGTAGATGTTTGCAGGTGTTGGGTTTGGATAAGGGTATTTATTCACCACACTCCTTTCATATTGGGGCAGCCACGGAGGCTGCGTCATGGGGGTTGGGGCCTGATGTGGTGAAGCGCATAGGTCGTTGGGATTCGGGGAGGTATAAGTCCTACGTGCGTCTCCACTTTATGTAATTTATTCTCGTATCAGCATGCTGTTTCGGTTGGTGTTATCGTTGTTATTCTTCTATTTCAGATGGTACACCTGCACTGGTGTGGATTCTTGGGCACTCATATGTGCACTGGGGGGCGTTAAGGGCTGATATGTGGCCAGATGGGCGGCAACTGGGGTTCCAAAGGTCGGCGGTGGTGATACGGTGGCTGGGCACGCGCGGTATGGTGTGGAGTCGAGTTTTGCCAGATTTCCATCGGTATGCGCAGTTGGATCGGGTTCCTGATTTGTTGGTCCTTCATGTAGGGGGAAACGACTTAGGTACTCGCCCGTTTAGAGAATTAATTCAGGATGTGAAGTATGACCTACTCCGGCTTTGGTCCTGTTTTCCGAAGGTAAAGGTGATTTTGTCGGAAATAGTGCCACGTAGTGTTTGAAGAAATGCGCGTTCGGTAGAACGTGTAAACAAGGCCCGGGTGAAAGTCAATCGGGCGGTTTCCAGCTTTGTGGTAAAAAACGGGGGATTTTTTGTGCGGCACTACGATTTCGAGGATGGCCAAGGGAAGTATTGGCTAGGTGATGGAGTGCATCTCAATGCGGTGGGCATTGACCTTTGGGCTTTGCGTATTCAGGAAGGAATCGAGCGGGCAATGATGGATGGTGGGGGCTCGCATACTTAAAGGTGGTCTAAGTATGCTCGTGTGGCGGATTGGGGGGTCCTTGGAGTTGGTGGTAATTTGAAGTGGGGGATTCATCAGAGGTATGGTCCCTAACAAATACATAATTGCTCATGGAGATGGGCGTATTTTGGACTCCTGCTGGGACTCCTGCTGGGAGTGGTTTTACATACTTGGCAAGCCAACTGTGGAGCAGAAAGGTGCCTCTGAGCCTGCAGGGAGACGGCTGGGGGTAAGTAGCTATACAGGGGGCAGTTAGGCGCCAAAGTTTTGGAGCTCCAAGGACTTCCCCTTTCCGAGGAATGTGATTTATAAAGTTATGTTTTATGTTCATGTAAATTTGTTAATAAAATGGCTGCTGTGGCCGAAAATTTCCAACCCACTGTCTCGTGTGTCTCACTAGGGATGGGAGAGTGACATGGGAGGAGGAAAAAAAAGGCCTGGAAGCAAAAAAGGGGGTGGACAGTATTGAAGGGAAGGTTAAGCAAAAGGGTTCGAAATGGGGCGAGCTCTGTAATCCCATGGTCAAGAAATAGCCGGACACATCATGTAATGATTGGGGGAGGCGAACATGACCAGGGTTGCAGGGGAGAAGGAATGAGTTGAAAAGTTCAAGGGGAGGAGGGGGAGGAAGGTGGAGGGGAGGGGGCGAGGTTAACAAAGGGCATATAGGAAGGTTTAGAGACAGTTTCGCGCCATTCACGTCCCAGGAAAGCAGTTAGCCTTGTCCCGCCCGCCCTCCCTTAAGATAGGGTTATGTTTTGTTTAGCAATGTGGATTCTTTGTTGCTGCTGGTGTTTTTTCTTTTACAGGAGTTGGCTGGTGGTGACTTGTGGGAGCGGAGTCACGGTGGCTTTGTTAGCGGATTGGGGGGTCCTTGGAGTTGGTGGTAATTTGAAGTGGGGGATTCATCAGAGGTATGGTCCCTAACAAATACATAATTGCTCATGGAGATGGGCGTATTTTGGACTCCTGCTGGGTGATGTCCCGGAGAGTGGTTTTACATACTTGGCAAGCCAACTGCGGAGCAGAAAGGTGCCCCTGAGCCTGTAGGCAGACGGCTGGGGGTAAGTAGATATACAGGGGGCAGTTAGGCACCAAAGTTTTGGAGCTCCAAGGACTTCCCCTTTCCGAGGAATGTGATTTATAAAGTTATGTTTTATGTTCATGTAAATTTGTTAATAAAATGGCTGCTGTGGCCGAAAATTTCCAACCCACTGTCTCGTGTGTCTCACTAGGGATGGGAGAGTGACATGGGAGGAGGAAAAAAAAGGCCTGGAAGCAAAAAAGGGGGTGGACAGTATTGAAGGGAAGGTTAAGCAAAAGGGTTCGAAATGGGGCGAGCTCTGTAATCCCATGGTCATGTTATTTTTCTAGTCAGATTATTATTTTTACATTTGACTGCACTTGAATCTACATCTCTTTTACATTTGGCATGTTGAATTTTCCACCTTGATCCGTTATCACCTTTGAAGACTAGATTGTTCATAGAAGACTTTTTAAAGGCATTATTATTTTAACCACTGAATTCGCACTATATCTATTGCTAAACCCATACAACAGATTAATTTGAATGTTGCTAAATGCAGAGTAAAGCACCTAGGCCACAGTAATAATATATAAGTATATACATTAAGGGGAATAAAACTGGGGATAACGGAACAAGAGCAGGACCTGGGTATTCTGGTTACAAACAAGCTACGCAGCACTCAATGTCAGGCAGCAGCTGCAAAAACAAATAGGATTTTAGGATGTATAAAACGAGAGATAAAATCTGTCATTTAAATGTAATATAACCCCTCTATAAATTCCTTGTAAGGCCAACTCTTGAATATGGAATTCAGTTTTGGGCTCCAAATTGTAAAAAGGAGAACTGGAGAGGGTTCAAAGGCGGGCAACTATAAAGACGTTTTAGAAGTGATCTTATTAACATGTAGAAGTCAATGTGTGGTCAATACAAAGAACTAGTACATGATCTGTTCTTTCTAAGGACTCTACAAAGCACCAAGGAACATTCATTGCATGTGAAGGAAAGGCGCTTCAGACATCAATATAGGAAAGGGTTCTTTACAGTTAGTGGTCAAGCTATGGAATGCCCTTCCCCAAGAGATATTGATGGCAGATAATATCTCAGCATTTAAAAAAGGCTAGATGATTATTTACTGACAAATGGCATTGAGGGTTAGAATTAATCTAGCAATGAGTGACGGGTAATTGATTGAGAAGGATTGAACTTGATGGACCTGTGTCTTTTTTCAACTTGTGTAACTATGTAAAAGATTATTTTACATTCGTGTGTTTAATCTGCTTTCTTCATTTATCATGTATATCAATTCATGTTTGGCAGAAATTGTCACCAAATGACTTCTCCAATTTGGGGAGTGCTCATTTGATGCAATCTTGACATGATAACCCATGCATGTAAACTGATGTATGTGCAAAATACCTAATACACAATGCAGCAAACAGTAAACAATTTCTCAAATACTATTCTGAGGTCTTCTTATAACTGTTCTCATACATTTATCTGGTTGTATTTATTTTTAAGAATTTGAATGTGTTCCACGGGTCAACAGTATAAGTAACACCTATTACATTTAATTTCTATCAAAACCCTTAGTTAAATGCCAAATATGTTATTGACATCCCTATGGAGAAAACTGTCAGTTTGAATCTCAAGAGACCAGATTATGCCTCAACCACTAAATTAAAACTTCTGCAGTATTTCATATCAGTATTGATCAGTGGAATTCACTGCCTTATGGGAACTTCAATTACTATCTTCACCATCTTTTGCAGAATGTATCTCTGGCTCTGAGGCATCTTGCAAATTGCTCTACAGTGTATGCCATGCTCATCCTGTTGTCTCATTATTTCATGTACTGTGGAGGTAAACAGTTCCATATAATACAGTATGAATGTTTAGTCCTATCCCTGGAAACCTGCAATGTATTAACAATCATTCAGCCTTCAAAACAGGCTCCTGTTTAATATTCATTAGTTTTTATTTATACATTGATGCTACTCCAGTGCTATGTAGAAAATGATGCTAAAAGTAGAGGTGCCTCCTACAACAACCAATAATATTACAGCTGTAATTTTTCTAATGAAGGTGGAAAAAAATTATAGGCAACACTCCTTTTCCCTACTTTAAGGCTCTATTCGCATCTGCCTTGGAAGCTCCATTAGGAGCCTCTCTCGCAGATATCGTAATTTTTGCTGGACAAAAAAAGTGCAGGAACAGAGCTATTTTGTCCAGCACAATTATAGAAATCCTGATGGACACCCCAAGAAAGCCATTGGGTTAAATCTGGCGCTGTTGGTTTCAGTCATGTGACAGATCTGACACGTCCTTTTTTCACCTTGTTCTGCTGCTTTGATGAAAACATAACGCAGATGTGAACATAGTCAAACTTACTAAATATGTGACTACCGTCATTGGGGCTTATAATCTAATTTATGCTGACACACATGTACATGATCAAGTTTCATAGAAATTCACTTATCAGTATCAGTATGCCATAACCAATCTTTAGTCCAGAGCCAGAACAATATTTAGAAAAACATGAAGCTTAGGACTTAAAAAATGCAGGTGTGGAATGGCGCCAAAAAGGCGGACACCGAGGGATCCAATGCAGCATAACCTGAAACTTTACTTAGAAACGCAGTTTCAAGTACAGTCAACCATGGTAGTTGCCTCAATAAACCTATTTCCTGAGTTCATAATCATATGGTTGAGTCTCTCTCCATGAGGGCACATTACTTATGCTGCTTATTTCAATTAGGCTCAAACCTTAGTCACCGCATGTATAGCAACATTATTCACAGTCCATACCTATCTACAAGCTCCCCATTAGTGACATAAACCTGATGCAGGGGTATGCCACAGGCTTTCCCTATGCCCATGGTGCTTGCTAGTCCAGGGTCTCTCTTGCAGCTCCGATTTTACTCTCACTCGGACACTAGCAGGAAATCTTATAACTCCACTCGCCCCTCTAAATTAAGTGGCTCCCTGGGGTTGACGCACCGGCCAGGGCGTGCAGTCCTTCCTGACCTGGCAGCAGCTTACCCTGATAGTAGGGAGTGCCCATACCTTCAACCACCTGCAGATCTCCGTGGCATAGCTTCTGGCCTGGCGTCTCCATGCACCAGTATCTGGCACGTCATAGCCTCTCCGGTATCTTTGCTGCGTCTCTTTGCACCCGGCTCTCCATATGGTATCTGTATGGAAAGATTCCTCCGTCCCAGCCGGGACATCAGTCCTCCTGGAAGCTGTCTCTGCTCTACTCTCCTGCTGCAGCAGGGAACAAGCTGACTACTTCTCCATGTGGCTAAGGCTACATAACACCAGCAACAAACTCCTATTCTCTGTTGCAAGCACTTCTATATTACCAAACACCTAGTGTCAAAAGTAAGTACTACAGAAGGCATTGAATTACATGTAACAGCATACCTCCCAACTTTCAAGTATCGCAAAGAGGGACAACATTTTTCCCTCTTAAGCAACACCTCTAATCCCAACCATACCCACCCGGTTCAGCCCACACAGTATCATGCTCCCATAGTGCCTCCCACACAGTATAATGTCAAATATCTGCCCCACACAGTATAATGCCCTCATATTACTGCCACCATACAGTATAATTCCCCACATAGCTGCCCCCATAGATGCACTCATACAGTATAATGCCCACACAGATGCCCCTATACAGTATATAATGTCCCATAGCTTGCCCCATACTGTATAATGCCCAATAGCTGCCCCCATACAGCATAATGCCCCCATAGCTGCCCCATACAGTATGCCCCATACAGTATAATGCCCCTATGGATTCCCCCATACAGTATAATGCCCCCATAGCTACCACCATACACTATAATGACCCCTAAGCTGCCACCATACACTATAATGCCCCCACAGCTGCCGCTATACAGTATAATGCCCCATAGCTGCCCCCATACAGTATAATGCTACCTTCTCTGCCCCTAGTGCTAGTGGCAAAATATAAAGTGCGAATGCCCACATAGTGCCACAGTGCCCATGTGGATAGTGCCACAGTGCCCATGTAGATAGTGCCACACCCCACTTAAAAATAGTGCCACCCTCCCTGTAGATAGCGATATCCCCTCGGTAGCCATTTGGGACTCCCTCTAGAAGCGATATCCCCAGCAAGAGCGTCGGCAACGCAGTGGCCGTGGATTCCGCTCCAAAATGAGCCACTGACTTCACTTTTTATATAAGGACAGTGATGTCAGGGATTCCCTCTAGGAGCGGAATCCCCAGCTATAGCATCAGCAACTCTCTGGCCGGGGATTCTGCTATAGGAAGAGCCACTAACGTCACTGTCCATATATAGTCAGTGATGTCAGAGATTCCCTCTAGGAGCGGAATTCCCAGCCATAGCATCGGCAACGCTCTGGCCGGGGATTCCGCTACATGAGGGGCCACTAACATTAGGGCTGTGCAATTAGGGTATGTTCACACGCTGAGCCAAAAACGTCTGAAAATACGGAGCTGTTTTCAAGGGAAAACAGCACCTGATTTTCAGACGTTTTTTGAGCAACTCAAGTTTTTCGCTGCGTTTTTCGCGCCGTTTTTGCACCGTTTTTTCGGCCGTTTTTGGAGCTGTTTTCAATAGAGTCTATGAGAAAACGGCTACAAAAACGTCCCAAGAAGTGTCCTGCACTTCTTTTGACGAGGCTGTAATTTTACGCGTCGTCTTTTGACAGCTGTCAAACGACGACGCGTAAACTATAGGTCGTCGGCACAGTACGTCGGCAAACCCATTCAAATGAATGGGCAGATGTTTGCCGACGTATTGGAGCCGTATTCTCAGACGTAAATCGAGGCATAATACGCCTCGTTTACGCCTGAAAATAGGTCGTGTGAACCCAGCCTTAAGCAAAATATAATCTAAATCAAAATTCAGTGTAACTAATCGACGTCATCATGCAAATTTCGGTTTTATCAATTATTTTTTCCAGATTTAAACTGTATCTGCATCTTCAGGACGCAGATACAGTTGAATCCAATGGTAGAGCAGGGGACCGTAATTGATCAGATGCCGTGGTCACCATTGACCGTGCTATCTGAGGGTTTAAACTGCCTTGACTGTAGTTATCTGTGATCCCAGCTGTTGCAGGCGGGTCTCAGCTGTATGAAACAGCCGACAACCGCTGCATATGGCACGGGCTCAACTCCTCAGCCTGCACCATCATGGGGTAGCACACATCCGACGTAACTGTATGTCGGGTGTCGCTAAGGGTTAAAAGGGTTTTCTTGGGACTTTGATATTGATGATCTGTCCATAGAATAGGTCAAAGACGTTTCTAGCTTCTCTGCTAGGCGAAAATTGAAATGGTGTCCCCCCTAGATCTTGATTGACATCCTCTTGGCTGTTCTACATCACTACCAGCCTGGTCCAACACTTGCAGATACGGCGTTGCAGAGTACACCTCGCTGCACAGTGTCTGCCCATGGAGTTCAAGTCAATGGCGCATCTGAGAAAGCTGGAGGAGACTGGTAGTGATGTAGAACAGCCAGGAAGATGTCAATTAAGCACTGGAAGGTGGGTTTGGAGTCAGAAGTGTGTGAAACTTCAGTATAATGGCACTGCCCCATCACCCTTTAAAGAGTAATTAGCATACAGCGTGCGCTGTTTTTTAAAGTTGACGTTATAGATTTTGCTGCATCTGAAAAAAAACATATGGGGGAATGTTTGGAAATATTGTCAGATCATGTATTACCGCATGGTGTCGGAATGGTGGCGGTTCAAGGGGTTAAAACTACCTGACAGGTTCCCATTAAATAGACAATGAATTGCAACAATTCCATCTGCCCTGCAATTTTGTTATCATAAATATATCCTATATACACTACCGTTCAAAAGTTTGAGGTCACCCAGACAATTTTGTGTTTTCCATGAAAACTCACACTTATATTTATCAAATGAGTTGCAAAATGACTAGAAAATATAATCAAGACATTGACAAGGTTAGAAATAAGGATTTTTATTTGAAATAATAATTTTCTCCTTCAAACTTTGCTTTCGTCAAAGAATGCTCCATTTGCGGCAATTACAGCATTGCAGATCTTTGGCATGCTAGCTGTTAATTTGCTGAGGTAATCGGGAGAAATTTCACCCCATGCTTCCAGAAGTCCCTCCCATAAGTTGGATTGGCTTGATGGGCACTTCTTGCGTACCATACGGTCAAGCTGCTCCCACAACAGCTCTATGGGGTTGAGATCTGGTGACTGCGCTGGCCACTCCATTACAAATACAATACCAGCTTCCTGCTTCTTCCCTAAATAGTTCTTGCATAATTTGGAGGTGTGCTTTGGGTCATTGTCCTGTTGTAGGATGAAATTGGCTCCAATCAAGCGCTGTCCACAGGGTATGGCATGGCGTTGCAAAATGGAGTGATAGCCTTCCTTATTCAAAATCCCTTTTACCTTGTAAAAATCTCCCACTTTACCAGCACCAAAGCAACCCCAGACCATCACATTACCTCCACCATGCTTGACATATGGCGTCAGGCACTCTTCCAGCATCTTTTCAGTTGTTCTGCGTCTCACAAATGTTCTTCTGTGTGATCCAAACACCTCAAACTTCGATTCGTCTGTCCATAACACTTTTTTCCAATCTTCCTCTGTCCAATGTCTGTGTGCTTTTACCCATATTAATATTTTCCTTTTATTAGCCAGTCTCAGATATGGCTTTTTCTTTGCCACTCTGCCCTGAAGGCCAGCATCCCGGAGTCGCCTCTTCACTGTAGACGTTGACACTGGCGTTTTGCGGGTACTATTTAATGAAGCTGCCAGTTGAGGACCTGTGAGGCGTCTATTTTTCAAACTAGAGACTCTAATGTACTTGTCTTGTTGCTCAGTTGTGCAGTGGGGCCTCCCACTTCTCTTTCTACTCTGGTTAGAGCCTGTGTGTGCTGTCCTCCGAATGGAGTAGTGCTCATCGTTGTAGGAAATCTTCAGTTTCTTGGCAATTTCTCGCATGGAATAGCCTTCATTTCTAAGAACAAGAATAGACTGTCGAGTTTCACATGAAAGCTCTCTTTTTCTAGCCATTTTGAGAGTTTAATCGAACCCACAAATGTAATGCTCCAGATTCTCAACTAGCTCAAAGGAAGGTCAGTTTTATATCTCCTCTACACAGCAAAACTGTTTACAGCGGTGCTAACATAATTGCACAAGGGTTTTCAAGTGTTTTCTAATCATCCATTAGCCTTCTAACACAGTGAGCAAACACAATGTACCATTAGAACACTGTAGTGATGGTTGCTGGAAATGGGCCTCTATACACCTATGTAGATATTGCATTAAAAACCAGACGTTTGCAGCTAGTATAGTCATTTAGCACATTAACAATGTATAGAGTGTATTTCTGATTAATTGAATGTTATCTTCATTGAAAAAAACTGTGCTTTTCTTTCAAAAATAAGGAGATTTCTAAGTGACCCTAAACTTTTGAACGGTAGTGTAATTACAGCACGAGAACCAAGCTCTGACATATATGCGGTACCAGAACAAAGCTATGTACATAAATACAGTACCAGAACCAAGCTCAGTACATAAATACAACACCAGAACAAAGCTCAGTACATAAATACAGCACCAGCACAAATACAGACTCTGTACAGAGATCATTTGCAAATTGAGCGTAACCCCATCATCTCGCTGGAGATCATACAGTGACTACAGGACTGATTAGAGGCAGAATAAAGATTTACATTGAGTGACTCACAGGTGACGTCTTAGATTGGAGTCTTTCTTTTTTTTCTTTTCTCCTCCATCCAGTCCAGACCTCATGACGACTTTTCTCGGCCACGGACCATTTCTGCAGTTTGCCGCTCAGATGTCTTCAGCTTCTCACTTTTTAAACATTTCCGCACCTATAAACGAAGATAAAATTGTTATGGTGCCACACACTACGCCCCTAAATATAATTGTGCCATACTCTGTGTCCCTGATTATAAAATCACCATATACTGTGTCACACACACACACACACACACACACACACACACACACACACACACACACACACACACACACACACACACACACACACACACGCACACACGCACGCACACACACACACACACACACACACACACACACACACACAGTGCCCCCTCCAGATAGTGCACACCATAGAGCCCCCTGTAGATAGTGCCAACTCATAAAGCCCCCTGTAGATAGCACCCCTTTATAGAGCCCCCTGTAGATAGTGACCTCATAGAGCCCCCTGTAGACAGTGCCTCTCATAGAGCCCAATGTAGACAGTGGCCCTCATAGAGACCCCTGTAGACAGTACCTCACATAGATGCCCTTTGTAAACAGTACCCCCATACATAGTGCCCCCTATAGAGCCTCCTGTACATAGTGCCCCATAGAGCCTTTTGTAGATACTGCTCTCTATAGAGCCTCTTGTAGATACTGTTGCCCATTGAGCCCCCTGTAGATAGTGCCCCCCATAGAGCCCCCTGTAGATAGTGCCCTACATAGATAGTGGCCCCATAGATCACCTGTAGATGGTGCCCCATATACAGCCCGATGTAGATAAAGCCCCCCTATAGATAGAGCCCCCTGTAGATAATGCCACTCACACTGGTAACTGAAAAAAACAACTTTACATACTCACCTGATCTCGTTCCTACGCCATTCTCTATCAACGCAGACCTGGTCTCTTTTGACTAAACTAAATGAGTTACTGCTTTCGGATCCAGTAGTGTGCTCAGAGTTACAAGGGGAGAAACAGGCTTTCTTTGAGACTAATAATACGGCAGATGGGAACCCTCCCCTGGTGTGGGTGGCACATATATGTGTGGAAAGGGGAATCCTGATTTAACATGGGTCAAAAATGTTGAAATAAAAAAATAAAAAAATTGGAGTTGATAAAACAGGTGCAGGAGCTGGAACAAGTGCATAAGATGACGAGAGCAGGTAAAGTGGGAGCAGAACTGCTACAAAGGAGGGAACAGCTCCAGTCCTGTCCATTTGAAAAAGCCAATGTGACTGTGGTGAAATGTAGAAGGACATACTATGAGTTTGGTATTTAGTCGGGCAAGGTTTTGGCAATAATCTTGAGGCCACAAAAACCTAGGACTTTTATATCCGGGATTAGAAATGCAGAGGGGAATGAAAGATATAACAGAAAGGATAGTAAAAACATTAAAAAACTTCTACTCGGCACTGTATAGAGAAAAAACAGAGGAGAGGGTTAAAAAATACTCAGGAGGTAGAGAGGGTGAGGCAAGACGGGGATGCTGTTTCTGGTGGGTGAGATAATAGAAGAAATAGAAAAGAGTATCACCATGGAGGAGATCAAACAGGCAATCATGAGTAACAATAAGAATAAAGCACCAGATTGGGATGGTTTCTCTGGGAAATATTACAGTAAATTTGAGTAAGAGTTGAAGGCACATTTCAGGGTAGCATTAAATGCCATCTAGATGGACATCAGATGTTGATTATTTCCTTTAAAGCACATGTAACGGTGATTGGTAAAGAGGGGAAAGACCTCATGTGCTAGCTACCATCCAATATCATCACTAAATGTGGACATCAAACTATCCTCAAAGATTATGGCAGCTCGTCTGGTACCATATCTGCAGGAAATAGTGCATGAGGACTAGGTTGGATGTATGCCAGGAAAGAAGGCCAGAGACAAGACCGTGAGAGCTATAAATTGTATTCATTATGCGCGGCTACAGAAAATACCAACGATGTTGCTGTCAACAGATGCTAAAAATGGCATTCGACAGAGTGAAATGGTCATTTATTGAAGAGATGCTAGGCCATTTGGGGCTTGGCCCCAGTATGCTCTCATGAGTGCTGTTCTTGTACTCCCGGAGGCTTGTCCTCTTCCTTTGAGATTGGTAGAGGGATGAAGCAGGGATGCCCATTGTCCCCGATAATTTTTAAACAAATACCTAAAGATTGGAGTCTGACACACCAAAGATTAATTAAAAATATATACATTTATTGAATCAATTGTAAAATCAAACACATTAAAAACATAGAGATGATTGCCACAGTGCAGATAGACAACCAGATAATACAGTACAGAAAATGGCGCTGTATAAAGAAAGAGGGACAGAACTATGTAGTACATAGCACATTACACCTATATATATATATGTTTCAAAGCATGAAGGAGTAAGAGATCTTACTCCCCCTTAATAAATTAGACTATATTGGAAAGGTAATTACAGCAGCCAAATGTATATGAGAATAGGGTGGTTCAGTGATGGATACAATAATGGTATATACACCATGTATAGCCTCTACATAATGCACAGGAGATCTTGCCCATAACAATAGTGGATAAATTACCAATGGTGCATACACACCATATATAAAGGGGCTGACGCCAGATACTGTGGTTCTTGATATGGGTAAGAGACCTTCTTGTGCATTGTGTAGATCTTTATATATGGTGTGTATACACCATTGTTAATTTAGGTAGGTCTGTGCCATACATATTTATTACTAAAGTCCTTCTTGTGCAATAAGAATATTGGTTGCTGACAGTAGTAAGTCACTTGCTAGTGTTTCACCCGAAAGGTCAAAATGCTTGCTCTAACTCTTGTACATATGAGTAGGAAATAAGATTGTAAACCATCCGTAAACCAGCTAAAATATTTAAAGCCTACATCACTAGCTCAGCGACCAATCTCATGCATGAATTACCGAGCCATGGAAAGGTTCCATTCACAGACTTCCCTGGAATAAAAATCAATTCAAGCTATAAAAATGAGTCAGTGGCCTTTCCAAAAGTTGTTTTAACTGCATCACATCACATCACATCGAATTTATTCCATAAGATGGTTAAGAGTAGACAGTTTTTAAATTTGTTTCATAGGCTAATACGCTATCAGCAGGAAGCTTTTATTCTTGTACCAGGATTACGCACATTTGCTTCCCTAGTGAAGGTGGACTATATCTGAAACACCAACTGTTTCCTAACTAAATGTTCAAGCATGTTCATGTGGATGTAGAGCATCTGAAGTAAGGAAAGGGCAACAAAGTAACATATGCCGGTGATGCAGTACGGTGAGAGTTGTGATGTTATCATTGGATGACGTTGTAACCCCGATAGTGCAGAACGCAGCTTATACGTAACCTGATTCTAAATATTTATGTTATTCTCAACAAATAGAACTTTAGATTGGATCGTTATTTTACAAAAACCTGATTTTTTTTTAATTTTTGTTACATAAAACATTATGATGTTATCAACAATATCAATGTCAGAGTTGTCTAAGAATGAAAACACTTGACCAGATGCTTTAATATGCTTGAGACTCTCCATTTTTGGCCGGAGCAGATAGCCCCTAATACAGTGCTTACCCAGGCAATGTATTTCAAGGTCGCCAGTTTATTTGAATGCAGAGTAGACAGATCTAGGGCAATCAGACGGGATGGCTTTCTTCAGAGAAGGGGTCCACCGTTTTTGTGCAGAAAGCTTCTTTATTGTATTTTCTTATATTAAATATTTGTTCAGATAATACATCCATAGAAGTTGAAATTGATGTTTGTGATAAATGTATAGCTATACATTATTTGACTATACTTTATTCTATAATATTATTAAGTACATCCATTCATAAGGATATTATTACACCGCCAGTCGGTGGATATAAAAAAGGATTATTCATTATTCACTTTCTTGTAATAAATGCAGAGAACGATTTAGAAAGTTTTATATTGTTCTGTAATGTATACATATTATTGAATTTAGCTTTTAAGAAAAGAGAATTACAGAGAAATCCAGTTGCTTATCTAATAGCCAATGGATTACAACTAAGTGATAGCTAGAGGTACGGAATGCTTTGTAAATAGGAGTTCTACACTTCACTAAATGAAAATACTGGTGAATACTGAAATCAGTAGTTATACTAATATATATGTAACCTATTCTTCATTGTCAAATGATATATAGCTTAAAGTCCAATTAGTGTTTTTTAATCTGAGAATATATATATGAGAAAGGCTCCTTGTATTGAGTTGAAACGTTGCACGAGGGCTATTAAAAGCTACTTTTTTTCAACTTGATTCGGAGTGCTGCCTATCTTTGGACATATATGTATATAAATATATATATATATATATATATATATATATATATAGCACACAAGAAGACAGCAGCACTCACATAGGAATAATCGACCAGGTGCCAGGCAAAAACGTCCCGATCCTCGGACGTATAATAATGTATAGCAAAAGAAAATTTGCAGCACTCCAACATGAAAAAAGTGGTGGTTTATTCAATCCAAAATAACAGCAACGTTTCAATCCTACAATAGGATCTTTATCAAGCCTAGTGACACATCTACTCAGCAAGTTTTTATATGTTTGAGACTCTTTAACATAATTAGTCTCATTATAAAACAATCAAATGCAAAGTGTATGAAAACAAACATCATAAATTGTGTACGGTATCATCATAAACATAGACATGATACAGAAAATACAGAAGTGTGTATGTGACATCGTGATTAACAATACATAATAACAAAAACATTAAAAACAACTGATTACATTATAATCATTTATGCAGCAGTGGTGTAAAATCTATTGGTATATCGTCACTCACCAATCAGAACTTCAGACTCAACTACTCCATTCAAGTGTGTTGCAGCACTCTGCTGCATCCCTCGTGGTAATTGAAATTTGACACATCAGTGTAATCCCCCGAGGCGGAAGTAGTTCATCACTCCGCAGCAGAGAGCATAGATCGCATCCATATGATGTAATGCGTGTCAATGCGTTCCACTGAGCCACCCCGTGTATCATGGCATCATGAGTTGCTAAGCAACTGCTGTAACATTATTATAGATATCATTTGACCCAGCTATGTCAGTCAAAAAGTCATGAATGTAAAAAATACAGATATATTAGTAAATGCTCCCTATAGTAAGTGATGGAGATATTAGGAATATCTAAAAGTAGCTTAATGTCGGCTTTTAAAGACGATCCACACGTGGGTTCAAAGACCTCTGTATACAACCAAGTACTCAGAACGATCTTGTTCCCAGAGTTATGGGACCACATAGACACGTCTTCACGTGTCCAGGATGTCACATTATCCTCATACGTGTAACGGACCCATATTATCACACTAGTGATATGATATATCATAAGACAAAAAAAATGCATGAGAATCCCTCTCAATTTTAATATCTCTCTATCACTTTGAAACCTAATAGGAGACTAGAAACAATTCAAATAATAAATATATTTTATTGATGCAATAAGACTTGATGCATTGAACATAGCCCCGTCAAATATCACAGTACAACAACATTGAAAAATAATTAAAGAAGTTCCGAAGTTCTGTTGGGAGTGGTATTCCAATCTAAAAAAATACAAAACATAATTGTTTTTAGTATTTATAAGACATTGACAGTAAATATGAGATATAGATATTGATATTGATGTGTCAACAATCATCTTACTGAAGAGAACATCAAGAGAACACAAAGGGGCGGAACTCATAAGGCAATTCTATCTACAACAAATTCTACATTAAGACCACAAGGTTTTAAGGTGTTCAGTAAAAATATCCATCTTAATTCTTTTTTGTGTAAAACCAGATGGCGATCACCGCCAAATTGTAATGGAGGAACATGGTCCAGAATCATAAATGTTAGATCCCTTTCATTGTGACCATGTTCCGAAAAATGTTTAGCCACAGGTAAATCAAGTTTCTTTTTACGTATAGAGAAACGGTGATTGTTTAGACGAGTTTTAAAGGAACAGGTGGTTTCACCCACATATAGGAGGCCACAAGGACACCATAGCACATATATGACCCACTCTGAATCGCAGGTGAAATTGTGTTTAATTTTAAACTGTTGTCCAGTCAACGGATGTCTAAAAAATTCCCCTTTGCACATCAAAGCACAATTGACACATCTGTAACATGGAATATTGCCAGGTTTTAGTGGTTTAAAAATAGGTTGTATCGTTTTCTTATGATCTGGCATTCTGGTTTTCACCAGTCTATCACGAAGATTTTGTGGGCGTCTATAAGACATGAGTGGATTATTATTCAATACATCAATGTGTCCAAAACTATTGCTGATAATTGGCCAATGTCTATTCATAATTTTGGAAATATCTCCACTCCTATCATTATAAGTAGAGATAAATGGAATACGTTTCCGTTTTCCATGCGCTGACGGTTTTTTAGACTGCAATAAACTGTCCCTCGCTACATTATCAATCTTTTTTCTATATGTCCACAGTAATGTTTTGGGGTAACCTCTTTGTAAAAAGTTGCTAACCATAGTGTCTAAAGATATGTCAAGATCCTCCTGTCTGTCGGTATTACGTTTGGCCCTAATCATTTGGCTATACGGCAAAGACCTTACCATATTTCTCGGATGGCAACTATCAAATCGTAGCAGAGTGTTCCTATCGGTCTCTTTCGTGTACATTTTAGTTCTGATTATATTATCCACAATAGATACAGTAACATCCAAGAATTGGATATTATCCATAGAATGTTTCATCGTAAATTGAATCTCATCATCTATTGAATTAAGAAACCTGTGAAAATCCATTAATGTAGTAACAGTGTCAGTCCAAATGAGGAAGATGTCATCTATGTAACGCCACCACTTCAAAACATGTGAGAAGTGGTGGGATACATAGACCGACACCTCCTCAATGTTGTCCATGAAAATGTTGGCGTACGTAGGAGCCATGTTAGACCCCATGGCCGTTCCTTTCAACTGTATATAATAACTCTCTTTAAATATGAAATAGTTAGATGTCAAAATAAGTTCCACTAATGAAATAATAAACTCACAAGTAGCATTGTCATAGTCAGAAGTCAATAATTTACGTCGTACAGCATCAAGACCCTTGTTGTGATCAATCGAGGTATAAAGAGATGTGACATCAAAGGAGACCAAAATGGACCCCTCTGGTAGTTTTATAGATTTTAATTTTTGTAGAAAATCAGTGGTGTCTCTAATATAAGATTTGGAGTTAATAGCAAAATTTCTCAGCACTTTGTCCACAAAGATAGAGATGTTACTTGTTAGTGAACCCCTGCCAGATACAATAGGGCGACCTGGTGGGTTCATTAAATCTTTGTGGATTTTTGGTAATATATATAAGCAAGGAGTGACAGGAAATTCAACAGTGAGAAATTTATGTAGCATTTGATCAATTACATCTTCATCTAGAGCTATTTTAATAAGTGAAGTAATTCTTTTTGAAATATCATGTCTAGGATCATTTTTTAGTACTCTATATACATTGGTATCTGCTAGTTGTCTATAACATTCTCTCAAGTACATATCTGAATCCATAACCACGATTGCTCCACCCTTATCAGCAGGTTTTATAGTGAGATCATGGTTATGGATCAACTCATCTAATGCCACCATATCCAGAGTAGTCATATTAGGCTGTTTAAAGCTCAATTCACTCGTTTGAGACCTAAGTAAAGCAATATCTTTCTGTACTAGTTCTCTAAAGGTTTCTATCGCATGTGATGTTATAGGAGGTTGGAACACACTCTTATTAAATAACCCCAGTTTTTTAAGTGATAGTATCGGAAGGGTATCCTGTATTACTGGATTAACCGGTTGTGTTTCAAACCAAACCTTCAATTTAACAGCTCTAACAAAACTGTAAATATCCAACTCTAATTGAAACCAATCAATATGCTGATTAGGGCAAAATGACAACCCTTTAGATAATAATTGTAATTGTGTATGAGACAATTGATGTTGAGAGATATTTACCACTGTGGTTTGGGCAGAGTCCTCTTGGTGCTGTCCTGCACCGGTTTCTGCCCTTTCTGATGAGTAGATTTTTGAAAACGGGTTCTTCCTTCCTCTACTTCTCCTACGACCTGCTCGTCTGGTTTTCTTCTTTTTGATTTGTCCAGTGGACTGAAATCTAAAAAATCTTCATTATTACTTGGAGGATATTTCTTAGTATGGAATTGATTACGGGAATCGCTTTTATTGAAAGCCGGTTCATTGCTTCTTTTGTTGTCACGTCTGAAGGCTCCATCAGCATAATTGAGAAAATTGTCCCATGTGTAAACACGTCCCATGGAATAATCTGTTTGATCACGGAACCATTTCTTCTTTTTGGTTTCTTCTATATCCATCCTCACTTTATTGAGCGTCATACGTAATTTCTCCATGTGTATATTAAAATCATCAGTTTGCACCAACGTTTTAAGTGTGTTCTCCAAATCTAGTGCTTTCACCCTTAAAGATCTCAGATCTCTCTGCAAAAAATCCATATTAAGTAATATAGTTTCCAAGGCATATTTGTTAGCGAGTTGCTCATTTTTATTCCTGAACTCTTCGTGTTGCATATGCATCGTTGGTTTAAGTAAAATTCTCATCCCCCGTGGGATCATGTTGTTTCTATAGTATTGTCCCAATGTGAGTAGATGTAATTCAACATTAATCAGACGTCGTGACTCAAATTCCAGATTTCTCTTGATGTCAGTAATAGAAGGAACACTTAAAAATGACACATCACCCTCCGCTCCACTCAGGATTCTTTCAATGTCCTCTTCAGTAAAAACAGCAGCAGTATTGGATGAAACATTCCCAGCAGGTATATTGACCTGCTCCATGTTAAACGAATAAATGATGGTTGAAAAAACGTGGTGCAAGCTAATGGAATCCAAATATAGCACACAAGAAGACAGCAGCACTCACATAGGAATAATCGACCAGGTGCCAGGCAAAAACGTCCCGATCCTCGGACGTATAATAATGTATAGCAAAAGAAAATTTGCAGCACTCCAACATGAAAAAAGTGGTGGTTTATTCAATCCAAAATAACAGCAACGTTTCAATCCTACAATAGGATCTTTATCAAGCCTAGTGACACATCTACTCAGCAAGTTTTTATATGTTTGAGACTCTTTAACATAATTAGTCTCATTATAAAACAATCAAATGCAAAGTGTATGAAAACAAACATCATAAATTGTGTACGGTATCATCATAAACATAGACATGATACAGAAAATACAGAAGTGTGTATGTGACATCGTGATTAACAATACATAATAACAAAAACATTAAAAACAACTGATTACATTATAATCATTTATGCAGCAGTGGTGTAAAATCTATTGGTATATCGTCACTCACCAATCAGAACTTCAGACTCAACTACTCCATTCAAGTGTGTTGCAGCACTCTGCTGCATCCCTCGTGGTAATTGAAATTTGACACATCAGTGTAATCCCCCGAGGCGGAAGTAGTTCATCACTCCGCAGCAGAGAGCATAGATCGCATCCATATGATGTAATGCGTGTCAATGCGTTCCACTGAGCCACCCCGTGTATCATGGCATCATGAGTTGCTAAGCAACTGCTGTAACATTATTATAGATATCATTTGACCCAGCTATGTCAGTCAAAAAGTCATGAATGTAAAAAATACAGATATATTAGTAAATGCTCCCTATAGTAAGTGATGGAGATATTAGGAATATCTAAAAGTAGCTTAATGTCGGCTTTTAAAGACGATCCACACGTGGGTTCAAAGACCTCTGTATACAACCAAGTACTCAGAACGATCTTGTTCCCAGAGTTATGGGACCACATAGACACGTCTTCACGTGTCCAGGATGTCACATTATCCTCATACGTGTAACGGACCCATATTATCACACTAGTGATATGATATATCATAAGACAAAAAAAATGCATGAGAATCCCTCTCAATTTTAATATCTCTCTATCACTTTGAAACCTAATAGGAGACTAGAAACAATTCAAATAATAAATATATTTTATTGATGCAATAAGACTTGATGCATTGAACATAGCCCCGTCAAATATCACAGTACAACAACATTGAAAAATAATTAAAGAAGTTCCGAAGTTCTGTTGGGAGTGGTATTCCAATCTAAAAAAAAACAAGGGTGGAGCAATCGTGGTTATGGATTCAGATATGTACTTGAGAGAATGTTATAGACAACTAGCAGATACCAATGTATATAGAGTACTAAAAAATGATCCTAGACATGATATTTCAAAAAGAATTACTTCACTTATTAAAATAGCTCTAGATGAAGATGTAATTGATCAAATGCTACATAAATTTCTCACTGTTGAATTTCCTGTCACTCCTTGCTTATATATATTACCAAAAATCCACAAAGATTTAATGAACCCACCAGGTCGCCCTATTGTATCTGGCAGGGGTTCACTAACAAGTAACATCTCTATCTTTGTGGACAAAGTGCTGAGAAATTTTGCTATTAACTCCAAATCTTATATTAGAGACACCACTGATTTTCTACAAAAATTAAAATCTATAAAACTACCAGAGGGGTCCATTTTGGTCTCCTTTGATGTCACATCTCTTTATACCTCGATTGATCACAACAAGGGTCTTGATGCTGTACGACGTAAATTATTGACTTCTGACTATGACAATGCTACTTGTGAGTTTATTATTTCATTAGTGGAACTTATTTTGACATCTAACTATTTCATATTTAAAGAGAGTTATTATATACAGTTGAAAGGAACGGCCATGGGGTCTAACATGGCTCCTACGTACGCCAACATTTTCATGGACAACATTGAGGAGGTGTCGGTCTATGTATCCCACCACTTCTCACATGTTTTGAAGTGGTGGCGTTACATAGATGACATCTTCCTCATTTGGACTGACACTGTTACTACATTAATGGATTTTCACAGGTTTCTTAATTCAATAGATGATGAGATTCAATTTACGATGAAACATTCTATGGATAATATCCAATTCTTGGATGTTACTGTATCTATTGTGGATAATATAATCAGAACTAAAATGTACACGAAAGAGACCGATAGGAACACTCTGCTACGATTTGATAGTTGCCATCCGAGAAATATGGTAAGGTCTTTGCCGTATAGCCAAATGATTAGGGCCAAACGTAATACCGACAGACAGGAGGATCTTGACATATCTTTAGACACTATGGTTAGCAACTTTTTACAAAGAGGTTACCCCAAAACATTACTGTGGACATATAGAAAAAAGATTGATAATGTAGCGAGGGACAGTTTATTGCAGTCTAAAAAACCGTCAGCGCATGGAAAACGGAAACGTATTCCATTTATCTCTACTTATAATGATAGGAGTGGAGACATTTCCAAAATTATGAATAGACATTGGCCAATTATCAGCAATAGTTTTGGACACATTGATGTATTGAATAATAATCCACTCATGTCTTATAGACGCCCACAAAATCTTCGTGATAGACTGGTGAAAACCAGAATGCCAGATCATAAGAAAACGATACAACCTATTTTTAAACCACTAAAACCTGGCAATATTCCATGTTACAGATGTGTCAATTGTGCTTTGATGTGCAAAGGGGAATTTTTTAGACATCCGTTGACTGGACAACAGTTTAAAATTAAACACAATTTCACCTGCGATTCAGAGTGGGTCATATATGTGCTATGGTGTCCTTGTGGCCTCCTATATGTGGGTGAAACCACCTGTTCCTTTAAAACTCGTCTAAACAATCACCGTTTCTCTATACGTAAAAAGAAACTTGATTTACCTGTGGCTAAACATTTTTCGGAACATGGTCACAATGAAAGGGATCTAACATTTATGATTCTGGACCATGTTCCTCCATTACAATTTGGCGGTGATCGCCATCTGGTTTTACACAAAAAAGAATTAAGATGGATATTTTTACTGAACACCTTAAAACCTTGTGGTCTTAATGTAGAATTTGTTGTAGATAGAATTGCCTTATGAGTTCCGCCCCTTTGTGTTCTCTTGATGTTCTCTTCAGTAAGATGATTGTTGACACATCAATATCAATATCTATATCTCATATTTACTGTCAATGTCTTATAAATACTAAAAACAATTATGTTTTGTATTTTTTTAGATTGGAATACCACTCCCAACAGAACTTCGGAACTTCTTTAATTATTTTTCAATGTTGTTGTACTGTGATATTTGACGGGGCTATGTTCAATGCATCAAGTCTTATTGCATCAATAAAATATATTTATTATTTGAATTGTTTCTAGTCTCCTATTAGGTTTCAAAGTGATAGAGAGATATTAAAATTGAGAGGGATTCTCATGCATTTTTTTTGTCTTATGATATATCATATCACTAGTGTGATAATATGGGTCCGTTACACGTATGAGGATAATGTGACATCCTGGACACGTGAAGACGTGTCTATGTGGTCCCATAACTCTGGGAACAAGATCGTTCTGAGTACTTGGTTGTATACAGAGGTCTTTGAACCCACGTGTGGATCGTCTTTAAAAGCCGACATTAAGCTACTTTTAGATATTCCTAATATCTCCATCACTTACTATAGGGAGCATTTACTAATATATCTGTATTTTTTACATTCATGACTTTTTGACTGACATAGCTGGGTCAAATGATATCTATAATAATGTTACAGCAGTTGCTTAGCAACTCATGATGCCATGATACACGGGGTGGCTCAGTGGAACGCATTGACACGCATTACATCATATGGATGCGATCTATGCTCTCTGCTGCGGAGTGATGAACTACTTCCGCCTCGGGGGATTACACTGATGTGTCAAATTTCAATTACCACGAGGGATGCAGCAGAGTGCTGCAACACACTTGAATGGAGTAGTTGAGTCTGAAGTTCTGATTGGTGAGTGACGATATACCAATAGATTTTACACCACTGCTGCATAAATGATTATAATGTAATCAGTTGTTTTTAATGTTTTTGTTATTATGTATTGTTAATCACGATGTCACATACACACTTCTGTATTTTCTGTATCATGTCTATGTTTATGATGATACCGTACACAATTTATGATGTTTGTTTTCATACACTTTGCATTTGATTGTTTTATAATGAGACTAATTATGTTAAAGAGTCTCAAACATATAAAAACTTGCTGAGTAGATGTGTCACTAGGCTTGATAAAGATCCTATTGTAGGATTGAAACGTTGCTGTTATTTTGGATTGAATAAACCACCACTTTTTTCATGTTGGAGTGCTGCAAATTTTCTTTTGCTATACATTATTATACGTCCGAGGATCGGGACGTTTTTGCCTGGCACCTGGTCGATTATTCCTATGTGAGTGCTGCTGTCTTCTTGTGTGCTATATTTGGATTCCATTAGCTTGCACCACGTTTTTTCAACCATCATTTATTCGTTTAACATGGAGCAGGTCAATATACCTGCTGGGAATGTTTCATCCAATACTGCTGCTGTTTTTACTGAAGAGGACATTGAAAGAATCCTGAGTGGAGCGGAGGGTGATGTGTCATTTTTAAGTGTTCCTTCTATTACTGACATCAAGAGAAATCTGGAATTTGAGTCACGACGTCTGATTAATGTTGAATTACATCTACTCACATTGGGACAATACTATAGAAACAACATGATCCCACGGGGGATGAGAATTTTACTTAAACCAACGATGCATATGCAACACGAAGAGTTCAGGAATAAAAATGAGCAACTCGCTAACAAATATGCCTTGGAAACTATATTACTTAATATGGATTTTTTGCAGAGAGATCTGAGATCTTTAAGGGTGAAAGCACTAGATTTGGAGAACACACTTAAAACGTTGGTGCAAACTGATGATTTTAATATACACATGGAGAAATTACGTATGACGCTCAATAAAGTGAGGATGGATATAGAAGAAACCAAAAAGAAGAAATGGTTCCGTGATCAAACAGATTATTCCATGGGACGTGTTTACACATGGGACAATTTTCTCAATTATGCTGATGGAGCCTTCAGACGTGACAACAAAAGAAGCAATGAACCGGCTTTCAATAAAAGCGATTCCCGTAATCAATTCCATACTAAGAAATATCCTCCAAGTAATAATGAAGATTTTTTAGATTTCAGTCCACTGGACAAATCAAAAAGAAGAAAACCAGACGAGCAGGTCGTAGGAGAAGTAGAGGAAGGAAGAACCCGTTTTCAAAAATCTACTCATCAGAAAGGGCAGAAACCGGTGCAGGACAGCACCAAGAGGACTCTGCCCAAACCACAGTGGTAAATATCTCTCAACATCAATTGTCTCATACACAATTACAATTATTATCTAAAGGGTTGTCATTTTGCCCTAATCAGCATATTGATTGGTTTCAATTAGAGTTGGATATTTACAGTTTTGTTAGAGCTGTTAAATTGAAGGTTTGGTTTGAAACACAACCGGTTAATCCAGTAATACAGGATACCCTTCCGATACTATCACTTAAAAAACTGGGGTTATTTAATAAGAGTGTGTTCCAACCTCCTATAACATCACATGCGATAGAAACCTTTAGAGAACTAGTACAGAAAGATATTGCTTTACTTAGGTCTCAAACGAGTGAATTGAGCTTTAAACAGCCTAATATGACTACTCTGGATATGGTGGCATTAGATGAGTTGATCCATAACCATGATCTCACTATAAAACCTGCTGATAAGGGTGGAGCAATCGTGGTTATGGATTCAGATATGTACTTGAGAGAATGTTATAGACAACTAGCAGATACCAATGTATATAGAGTACTAAAAAATGATCCTAGACATGATATTTCAAAAAGAATTACTTCACTTATTAAAATAGCTCTAGATGAAGATGTAATTGATCAAATGCTACATAAATTTCTCACTGTTGAATTTCCTGTCACTCCTTGCTTATATATATTACCAAAAATCCACAAAGATTTAATGAACCCACCAGGTCGCCCTATTGTATCTGGCAGGGGTTCACTAACAAGTAACATCTCTATCTTTGTGGACAAAGTGCTGAGAAATTTTGCTATTAACTCCAAATCTTATATTAGAGACACCACTGATTTTCTACAAAAATTAAAATCTATAAAACTACCAGAGGGGTCCATTTTGGTCTCCTTTGATGTCACATCTCTTTATACCTCGATTGATCACAACAAGGGTCTTGATGCTGTACGACGTAAATTATTGACTTCTGACTATGACAATGCTACTTGTGAGTTTATTATTTCATTAGTGGAACTTATTTTGACATCTAACTATTTCATATTTAAAGAGAGTTATTATATACAGTTGAAAGGAACGGCCATGGGGTCTAACATGGCTCCTACGTACGCCAACATTTTCATGGACAACATTGAGGAGGTGTCGGTCTATGTATCCCACCACTTCTCACATGTTTTGAAGTGGTGGCGTTACATAGATGACATCTTCCTCATTTGGACTGACACTGTTACTACATTAATGGATTTTCACAGGTTTCTTAATTCAATAGATGATTAGATTCAATTTACGATGAAACATTCTATGGATAATATCCAATTCTTGGATGTTACTGTATCTATTGTGGATAATATAATCAGAACTAAAATGTACACGAAAGAGACCGATAGGAACACTCTGCTACGATTTGATAGTTGCCATCCGAGAAATATGGTAAGGTCTTTGCCGTATAGCCAAATGATTAGGGCCAAACGTAATACCGACAGACAGGAGGATCTTGACATATCTTTAGACACTATGGTTAGCAACTTTTTACAAAGAGGTTACCCCAAAACATTACTGTGGACATATAGAAAAAAGATTGATAATGTAGCGAGGGACAGTTTATTGCAGTCTAAAAAACCGTCAGCGCATGGAAAACGGAAACGTATTCCATTTATCTCTACTTATAATGATAGGAGTGGAGACATTTCCAAAATTATGAATAGACATTGGCCAATTATCAGCAATAGTTTTGGACACATTGATGTATTGAATAATAATCCACTCATGTCTTATAGACGCCCACAAAATCTTCGTGATAGACTGGTGAAAACCAGAATGCCAGATCATAAGAAAACGATACAACCTATTTTTAAACCACTAAAACCTGGCAATATTCCATGTTACAGATGTGTCAATTGTGCTTTGATGTGCAAAGGGGAATTTTTTAGACATCCGTTGACTGGACAACAGTTTAAAATTAAACACAATTTCACCTGCGATTCAGAGTGGGTCATATATGTGCTATGGTGTCCTTGTGGCCTCCTATATGTGGGTGAAACCACCTGTTCCTTTAAAACTCGTCTAAACAATCACCGTTTCTCTATACGTAAAAAGAAACTTGATTTACCTGTGGCTAAACATTTTTCGGAACATGGTCACAATGAAAGGGATCTAACATTTATGATTCTGGACCATGTTCCTCCATTACAATTTGGCGGTGATCGCCATCTGGTTTTACACAAAAAAGAATTAAGATGGATATTTTTACTGAACACCTTAAAACCTTGTGGTCTTAATGTAGAATTTGTTGTAGATAGAATTGCCTTATGAGTTCCGCCCCTTTGTGTTCTCTTGATGTTCTCTTCAGTAAGATGATTGTTGACACATCAATATCAATATCTATATCTCATATTTACTGTCAATGTCTTATAAATACTAAAAACAATTATGTTTTGTATTTTTTTAGATTGGAATACCACTCCCAACAGAACTTCGGAACTTCTTTAATTATTTTTCAATGTTGTTGTACTGTGATATTTGACGGGGCTATGTTCAATGCATCAAGTCTTATTGCATCAATAAAATATATTTATTATTTGAATTGTTTCTAGTCTCCTATTAGGTTTCAAAGTGATAGAGAGATATTAAAATTGAGAGGGATTCTCATGCATTTTTTTTGTCTTATGATATATCATATCACTAGTGTGATAATATGGGTCCGTTACACGTATGAGGATAATGTGACATCCTGGACACGTGAAGACGTGTCTATGTGGTCCCATAACTCTGGGAACAAGATCGTTCTGAGTACTTGGTTGTATACAGAGGTCTTTGAACCCACGTGTGGATCGTCTTTAAAAGCCGACATTAAGCTACTTTTAGATATTCCTAATATCTCCATCACTTACTATAGGGAGCATTTACTAATATATCTGTATTTTTTACATTCATGACTTTTTGACTGACATAGCTGGGTCAAATGATATCTATAATAATGTTACAGCAGTTGCTTAGCAACTCATGATGCCATGATACACGGGGTGGCTCAGTGGAACGCATTGACACGCATTACATCATATGGATGCGATCTATGCTCTCTGCTGCGGAGTGATGAACTACTTCCGCCTCGGGGGATTACACTGATGTGTCAAATTTCAATTACCACGAGGGATGCAGCAGAGTGCTGCAACACACTTGAATGGAGTAGTTGAGTCTGAAGTTCTGATTGGTGAGTGACGATATACCAATAGATTTTACACCACTGCTGCATAAATGATTATAATGTAATCAGTTGTTTTTAATGTTTTTGTTATTATGTATTGTTAATCACGATGTCACATACACACTTCTGTATTTTCTGTATCATGTCTATGTTTATGATGATACCGTACACAATTTATGATGTTTGTTTTCATACACTTTGCATTTGATTGTTTTATAATGAGACTAATTATGTTAAAGAGTCTCAAACATATAAAAACTTGCTGAGTAGATGTGTCACTAGGCTTGATAAAGATCCTATTGTAGGATTGAAACGTTGCTGTTATTTTGGATTGAATAAACCACCACTTTTTTCATGTTGGAGTGCTGCAAATTTTCTTTTGCTATATATATATATATATATATATATACAGTATTACTGTCTGAACTTATCAGCAATTATGTCTAGTTCATACAGAGTTTTTTGACTTGCAAAAAAAAATATGCCTCAAAATATCTTCAGGAATTTTGAGGCAGGTTTTTAATTGCCAATGTTTTTTGACGCTTCTTTTTCGTGTTTTTTGCAAGGTTCTTTGCTTGCAGCCTTGAATCGAATGCAAAAACCACGGGCAAAATCGTCACAAAAAAAACGCACCAAACGAGCGCTGCAGGTTTCTTCTGCCTACCATTGATTTCAATGGGAGGTGAGAGGCAGAGATCCCTCGAAGAAAGTGCAGGCCGCTTTTTTTCCACGAGACGCCAAAAGCCACCAGCTCTGCCTCCTGTTGAAATCAATGGGGGGTGATTTGCGGCGTTTTTTAGTGCTGATTTGCTTCAAAATCAGCGTCAAAAAGTGTGAACTGTCCCTTAAAGTAAAATGTTGCTTGTGAGAAGATCTTAACACATCCTTGTTTCTGTATTCTGGTAGTTTAGTATTATCATAGGAAGACTGAACATCCTATCAATCAGAATCAAGTTTAATTTTTCTAACACAAGTAAGAAGATTTCAGATTGGCTGTAATAAGACTGAGTGACTGGATTGTTATCATGGGCACACAAAAAGCTCTTCTCACAGGAGAAGATGTATAACACCAGAAACTCAGAATCAGAAAGACTAAGGGGGCGCTAATATACATCATTTGGTAGTTGTCCATTAAATTGTATTTGATCCACATAGCTTCAGACTGGTTTCTACTGTTAGTTGTTGACACAATCATGTAGTCATTTGTAGTAGGAACATGTGTCAGAAACAAAATCATTACTAAATTCCTCTCCATTTCCACTAACATTTTGCATTTATGCTTAGGCCAGACCTTTATTTAGATGTGTCAAAGACTGAGAAATTAAGACAACAAAAAATCAATACGCATTTTAATGCACTTCTGCATACATAGCAATAATATCTACCACTTGAACTTTATACTGTCAAATATTGTATACATTGGAATTTGGTTCACTTACAGTTGTCATATTGGTATACATTACTATTAATAATGAAAATGGATCAACCAATCACTTGACAGAATATCAGAACACTAGATGATCAGCATGTGTTGTTATATATGAAATTAAACTATCACATCTAAATTATGAACTTGGAGTTTACAGGTGGATCCTGCATGTCAGAGACACGCAGGCAGGGCTGGCCATAGGGGTGTGTGACCTGTGCGAGTGCGCAAGACGCTTCACCCTCCCGGCATGTAGGGGGAGCCACTGGAATCTGTCCCCAGCTCTTGGTTACACACACGGAGGAAACAAGAGTGAGGCAGCAAGAGAAGAGAAGTAAGTTCCATTTACAGCTCGTCCTGCAAGAAACCTGTGATCCTGTCAGCAAGGAGAGATGGTAAGTGCCTATGTGTGTATATGTGTCTGTATGTGTATATCTTCCAATATATGTGTGTGTGTATATGTGTCTGCATGTGTTTATACTGTATGTCTCTGTGTTAGTGTGTATATGTTTCTGTGTTTGTGTGTGTGTGCGTGTGTATGTTGCGGTGTGGGTATAGTTATCAGTGTGTTATCTGTGGTGTTACATAGGACTGCCGATAACATCCACCACATTATCTGTACTCAGAGAGTTATCACTGTGTTATCAGTGGTGTTACATAGGACTGCATGTAACATCCACTGCATTATCTGTACTCAGAGTTATCACTGTGTTATTTGTGGTTTTACATAGGACTACAGGTAAAATCTACTACATTATCTGCCTGTGTGGGTATATATGGGTCTGTATGTTAATGTGTTTTTGTGTCTTTTATGTATTTGTTCCTGTATGTGTATTTATGTGCCTCTGTGTTTGTGTGTGTGTGTGTGTGTGTGTGTGTGTATGTGTCTGTATGTCTATATATTTAACTTTATGTATGTATATACCATATTTTTCGGACTATAAGACGCACCTGACTATAAGATGCACGCAGCTTTTAGACAACAGAAAATAAGAAAAAATTAAATATTTTACTTCTTTTACAAAGAAAAAACTATTGGTTAAAAAAAATAATTTGTTCAGTTTCACCACATTCTGAAAGCCATAACTTATATTTTTCCATCATTTGAGCGGTGTGAGGGCTTAGTTTTTGCAGGACGAGCTGTAGTTTTTATTAGCACCATTTATTGGGTACATACGATTTTTTTTATCACTTTTTATTTAATTATTTTTAGCGCTATGGTGACCAAAAGACAATGATTTGGGGTTTTAAAGTATTTTTTTTTTACACCGTACTCTGTGTGAGTCAATTAATGCCATATTGTAATAGTTTCTGACTTTTTTATTTTTTTATTTTTACATTGTGCTTGGGGAAAAATGGGAAAAGGGTTTTTTAGGTATTAACTTGAATTTTTTTTTTACACTCCTGAAAATGTATCTAACTTTTTTTTTTTACACATTTTATTAGTTCCCCTAGGGGACTTGAACCAGCGATCATTAGATCGCTTGTACAATACACTGCAATACATGGATGAGTTACGGAAACAGCATAACTCACTGAACTACGCTATTTCCGTAACTCCCATAGTAGTGAATAGCAGTTACAGAAGCAGCGTAGCATGCTACGCTGTTTCCGTAACTACTATTCAATTCTATGGGAGTTACGGAAACTACGTAGCTCAGCGAGTTACGCTGTTTCCGTAATTCGACCATGTAAGCAGGAAGTGGCCGGAAGACAGCGGAGCCAGATAAGATTGAACAGGGCTTCATGGGAAAACCACTATAAATGGCGCGGTCGCTATTGACCGCGGCATTTAACTAGTTAAACGGCCAGGAACAGCACCATCACTGTTCCTAGCCGTTAGTGCAGCGTGTCAGAAGCTGACACCTACAGTGTATGGAGCGGGCTCAGTGCGTGAGCCCGCTCCATACATCATCACATCCCCGCTCCATGGTGTGCTGGCACATCAAGGGTCGGGAAGGGGTTAAGTAAAGAGCGGTCAGGGGGTCCAGCTATGTCGGGTCCCCTGACTGCCGACTATAAGACACAGGGACTTTTTAGCAAGATTTATTCTTGCTAAAAACTGCATCTTATAGTCCGAAAAATACGGTATTCCAGAATGTGTGTGTGTGTATATATATTTGCCTGTTTGTCTAAATATGTGCCTCTTATGTATGTACAGTATATATGTTCTAGTATGTGTGTATCTATATATGTGGTTCATTTTTGACTTGTGGAGAGCAGCAATAGAGTCTCCATCGCAGGGCGCCATCTAACCTAAGGCTGGACCTGCACGCAGGATCCGACAACACTGGACCCTTCAGGTAAGCGGGACTGACGGATTCAGTGAATAGCGCTAGATACAGCTGCTTTGTAAAGAGAATACAGAGCAACTGTATCTAAAAAAGTAAAAAAAATTAAAAATAAATAGAATTTACAAAGTTACACAAAACACACTGATACACCTTTTTATTAACAAGTTTTTTTTGCTTTTTAAAAGTTTACATAGCCTTTAAAAACTATAACTTTTTTAATTTTCTGCCGATGCAGCTGTATGAGGGCTTTTCTTTTGCAGTACGACTTACAGTTTCATTGATACCATTTTGGAGTACATGCGACTTTTTGATAACTTTTTCTACATTTTTTTCTTTTTTCGGTTCAATCTTTTTATTAATTTCCAACTAAAATAAGTATGACAGTAAATACAATTACAGCTTATAGAAAAAGGAGGAAACCTCCAGCTCACCGGTTCTGCGTCTCAGAATGAACACCTCGCTCGGATCCCCGTGACGGCCCACGGTAGGTAATGCAGGAAAGGAGAAAAAGATGATCCAGCGCTGTGTAAAGTTAAAAGGGATATGTTCCCACTTTTATTGATAGAAAAATGGTTTTAAAAATGAAAAAATTAAAAAAAGACGCATTCTCAAGGTGGAGAATGATGCGGGCTGGTGCCCGAGCCTACGCGTTTCGAACACGTGCAGTGTTCTTATTCATGGCAGAGAATGTAATGGTCATATGCGCCTGTCTTCGCTATATGTATCGTCGGTGATTGAGGCAGGTCAGTATTTAGATGTCAGTGGTTGATCGAAGTAATTGAGAAAGGAGTGATCTTGTGTGGTTCAAACGGAGGTATGTTTTAAGAATGTTATATAATACATGTAAATTTATTTTACCATGAATTAGACCAAACCCAAAGGAATATCCATCAAATGGAAAAAAGAAAAACCGATAATAGGTTGATCAAAGAACAAAACTAATGTTCGTTTGTATAGTCTTTCACCGACGGAACACAAGAAGAGTATAGGCACACATAGCTTTAAAAACTCTCTTCGATGTACAGAAATGAATATTAACACAAAGAAAAACACAGAAAGAAAAAGCAGGATATAATACAATACTATGCAATGTAGTTACTCCCAATATATATCTCTAATTCCTGATTTGGATAATGTGGAGTATACATAGGTATATACATATGCTAGCGAAGTATAATGTATTATCCATGAAAATTTAAAAGAAAGAGTGAACCTTTTTTGGTATAAAAACATGAGATCAAGGACTCACATATTATATGAGCAGCGAATATAGATTGCTACCACTATTTTTATACTCTGAATTGCGTGACATTTGTCTATGATGTGTGTGTGATGATGATAATAATCACTATATAATCGTGTGTAAAAGAATGGGATTTACTGTCAGAGATTAGTAGACAATGCCGGAATGAAAGTTTGTGATATAAATTTTGTCATCCATATGTATCACTTGTTATTTTGTTGGACAGATAGTCAGAAGTTATTCAAGCAGAGGGAGACCTCCCTGTAGCGAGATCCAAAGCCAAACAGCGGGGCAACAACCGCTGCATCCGAATAGTGAGTAATATTGTATTGGATGTTATGCTGTATATTGAAAAGTACGTCATTCTTATAGATTATATTCAGTAATTTATAAAGTACCTGTTTAAAGAACTTTAAGAATAACCTGTATCCAGAGTTCAGCTGCTCCAAATGATTCATAATAGAAATGTAAAATTTGTATGCTGCGAAACCTTTATTTAGTATGTACATATATAATTGTGTTTCTGATTATTTATGTTTTTTATTTTTTTAAATGTTACTTAGAACAGTTGTATAAAAAAAAACAAAAAACATATATGGAATTCAGTAGTGAAACATAAATTCTTTTTTGAGGTTTAAACCGAGTGGGAAACGTGTCTCTAAATTGTAGATCCAGAATGCCTCTCTGGTTAGTAGGAGATGTTTAAGATCCCCTCCTCTAATAGACCCTCTGATTCTTTTAATCGCATAGGTGCAAAAACAACTAATGCACCTATTATGATAGGTGATGAAATGTCTGGCTACATTAGAGATGTTAATAATGGCTGGATTCCTTATATATCCTAAGTGCTCCAAAATGCGAGTTTTAAATTTCCTGGTTGTGCAACCAATGTATTTTAAATAGCAACAAGTGCATTCTATAATATAAATGACATGGTCACTATTGCAGTTTATATAGGATTTTATCGGAAAATTTGTTGCTCCTGCAGAGTTTGAGAATTGTTTTGTAACTTTGGAAAAAGTACACACAGGATGGGTACCACATTTAAAATAACCTTTGTGTGATAACCATGTTGGTTTTGCGTTATTTGAAGTCAGCAGTGAGGGAGACAAAATATTACCTAAAGTTGGTGCTCTGCGTGATACTACACTGCAACCGTTCTTTAAAAACCTTTCTAATTTAGTGTCCTCATAAAGTAGGGGGATATATTTAAGGACCATATTCCTGATGGTATTGAATTGGTTGCTGAATTGTAGGACAAGAGTGGGTACATTGGAATCTGGAATATGTGGTGTATCTGCTCTTTTATCATTTACAATAGACAATAGGGAGTCCCTATTTTTGGACCTGACTATTGTTTTTGCCCTTTCCAATGTCCATCTCTTGTACCCTCGGTTGGTTAATCTCTGGCATATATTGGACTCCTCTCTGGCGAAGCCTGTCACTAGGCTGCAATTTCTCTTGGCCCGTGTAAGTTCACCTACCGGTATAGCAGAAATGGTATGTTTCGGGTGGCAACTTGCAGCGTGCAAGATGGTATTGCCGGAGATCGGTTTGGGTAAAATTTCTGAACATATTTTATCCCCTATTTTGGATGTTAATTTAAGATACAAGCAATTAATGGTGTTGGAATCATAATTATAAGTGAATTTAAGATTGAGATCGTTGTTATTCAGATAGGTCAGAAAATCGGGTATGGCCGACACATCGCCCTCCCAGATGAACAAGAGGTCATCGATGTATCTGCCATACCAGTGTATATGCTCAGCAAAGGGATTGCTGGTGGAGAATAGAAAGATCTCTTCCCACCATGCCATGACAAGGTTTGCCATGGAAGGTGAAAACTTGGCCCCCATGGACACCCCTCTCTTCTGCAAAATAGAAGTTCCTTCGAAGTGAAAATAATTGTGTATCATAAGGAAGTTTAACACTTCCACCAGAAAAGTTTGGAGTGTATGATCATAGACACTATATTTGGACAGATGGTAAGTAAGAGCTTTTGTGGCGACAATGTGTGGAATGCTAGTATATAGGGAAACCACGTCGCAGCTGAGCCACGTAAAGTTGGTATTCCAGATTTTGTTGTGAAAAAGGATAAGGACATCCTTCGTATCCCTAAGATGGCCGGGCACTCTGGAGACTAGTGGCTGGAGAAGAGAGTCCAGCCACTCCGATAATCTCTCAGTTATAGATCCAATGCCCGAAACTATGAGCCACATGGGTGGAGGAATGATCCCCTTATGCATTTTGGGAAGGGCATGTAAGATGGGGACAACTGGATGTTCCACTAGCAAATAATCATGTTGTTTGATTGAAAGTGTGCCGTTGTTCAGGCCTTTGTCTAATAGATTCTTTAAAATTCTAAGATAATTAGTGGTTGGATTTTGTTCTAATTTTATATATGTATCAGTGTCATTTAACAGTATCATAATTTGGTTGATATACATGTCTTTGTCCATAATCGTAACGCTGCCCCCCTTATCTGCCATTCGTATGACGATGTCATCATTGTCACGTAGGGATCTCACTGCTTGATTCTCGGCCATCGTGAGGTTGTATTTGGTTTTGGTCTTTTTCGATCTTTGATTTTATGTAACTCCCTTTCGATGACCTGCTGGAATTTGTCCATCGATTCAGTCCGAGACTGTACGGGATAATATCATGGATTTTTCGTTGTAAACTTTGATGTTTGATTGGAAATGTGGTTTGCATGCTGTACAGCCAAATATTCTAAGCATAGGAGTGCCAACTGTTCTTGAAACATAAGTGGTCTGTAGATGTTACCCACTGCAAGTGTTGTCGTTGTTTCTGTTTGTGTGGTAATTTCATTTTCCTCTGATGTCAAAAAGTGTCTCTTGATCGTCAGATTCCTGACAAATTTATTGATGTCCAGGAGGGTGTTAAAAATATCGAAATCCTGGTTTGGTACAAAATTAAGTCCCAATGAGAGGACTTCAATCTGTTTTTGGGTTAAAGGCACCGATGATAGGTTGATCACATCCATATTCTTCAATGTCTCTGGTTTCTCAATCTCCGGGGCTGTGCAGCATCTGTTGGATTTGTGCTTCCTGCCCCTCCTCTTCCCCCGTTTTTTGAGAAATCTCTTTTGTCTCGGTTTGCGAATGCTTCTCGGTGTGTCCACGTCAGACTCCTCCTCTGCTCCATCTGTAGTCTCCTGCTCCATAGAGCTGAAGCTAACTCTATGTGGACTGAGATTACGTTTATAAGATTTGGTCTTATTTCTGAGGATAGACTTGGTTCCATATTTGGTGTAATTTCCTTTACTTCGTTGTTGCTATAGTCTTGACTATCTCGTTGGAACTTTGACTTCTTGGTTTCTGCGATAGACTTCTCGAGTTGCTCTATATACTCATTTGTCCTTCTTTGTAACACTGGGAAATCAGGTGAGCTGGAGGATTGGTTGATTTCCTCCTTTATTTTATTAAGGTCCATTTGTAACTCTGTTAATTTGATTTCTTCATGTTTGGTGATTAGCGTCATGAGGTTAATTGAACATCCAGACAGTAATGCATTCCAGTCTGTTACAAAATCCTCTCAATATTTTATAGTTGGTATTTTCCTCAACCGCAGACCCCTAGGAATCATTTTCTTCGAAATGTAGTTCCGCAAAGTCGTAAGATCCCACCACACTCTGGTTTCACTAGCTGACAATTTCTCTAGCTCTCTAAATTTATTTTGTAAGGTGGTATTCAGAAAATCGGTGTGGTTAACATCTCCAAACACCATAGCTGCCATTTCAGCTCTTGATCGCTGAGGATGTTGAGACAGAGACATTTTTGTCTCCAATTTCTCAGAACGGGACTGAAAAATCTGTTTAAATATGCGGTTTTGATCTCGTAATAACTTTAAAACCAGGCGTATATTCACATCTATGTTATTTCATATATAGGTGAATGTAGTACATAAATACCTTGAGATTTGATACTGTATTACTTTGGTATTATGTTGAGGCAATCAGATGATATTCACATATGCTCGTACTTGCACTTCTGTGCTAATATTCACGATGCACTCCAAAAGTATGTTCACTTAAGTATCCAGTAAGCACGGAGGTAAAAACCGACGATACATATAGAGGAGACAGGCGCATATGACCATTACATTCTCTGCCATGAATAAGAACACTGCACGTGTTCGAAACGCGTAGGCTCGGGCACCAGCCCGCATCATTCTCCACCTTGAGACTGCATCTCTGTTTCATTTTTAAAACCATTTTTCTTTCAATAAAAGTGGGAACATATCCCTTTTAACTTTACACAGCGCTGGATCATCTTTTTCTCCTTTCCTGAATTACAGCTTATACATAGTGTAAATCCAATCATCCATTGCCATCAGGTAGCTAAGAAGCATATAAAACTCAGAATTAAAACAAACAAACATTGGAACATTCCACATGGTCCGATCAAAACTCCTTAGAGGACTTTTAACAAAGCTACCGATTATTAAATCATCAATGCATATGTCATGTTCAAAATACATCTTCATTAACATTATTATCAAAGTACATTCAATAACTTGTTATTTATACCTTTATTTATGTTATTGGGAAGTGCAATTTAAATGATTTCTCCATGCGTCCCAGATTTCCGCAAAGGAATGGAAAGAGTTTGATCCATATGCTATAATCCTTTCATATATATAAGTATTGTTGATAGAAGAGACCACCTCCATTATAGGGGGAATGGATGTAGATTTCCAATATCTTGTCACTACAATTTTCTCTATTATCAGTATTTTACAAATCAGAATTCTAAATCTCGGAGGAATAACATGAATACCTATAAACAATAGAGCTAGTTGAGGTGATCCAAGTATGGAGCTATTAACAAGAGTTGAAATGAGGCTGAAAATCGACCACCAATAACCCTGTAGAAATGGACATTGCCATAAAGTATGCAGCAGGGTACCTCTGTGACCGCATCCCCTCCAGCATAGATAGGAGGAATTCGAATACATTTTACTCAAGTGATCCAGAGTATAATACCATCGTAGCATAGTTTTCATTGCAGATTCATAGTGCGAGCTGCAACTTAACGACTTATTTACCCATCGGAAAGCTTTGGACCAATCCCCACTCTCAAAAGTAATACCTAAGTCCCTCTCCCATTCCCTGAAAGGGTATGATTTTACAAATAGGCAATGACCCCTAATAAGATTATATATAGGTTTTAAACCTTTGTTTTGGTTAGAAAACAATCGAAATATAGAATTGTTACAAAAGAAATTCCTATGTCTAGGCTCCGCTAAAAAATTTTTGATCTGCAAATATTTATATCTATCCGCTTCTTGTATAGCAAATGCAGCAGACAATTTCTCAAAAGACATAATATGAGAATCCTCCCAAATTTTAGATACATCAGAAATACCTTTTTGAATCCAGGGTTTTATATTCAAATTGGGAATTGCCATAGCTAATAATTTCATGGGAGAATTGGTTCTAACTAAAGGGGCATTAGAATGAGACTATTCATGACATTTTGTCCACAGATGAATCGAAGCCTTAGTCAATGGAGAGTCGCATGGAGGAACAGGCTGCTTCCAACATGAGGCCAGAAATAACATCTTTAATGTCGAGGGGTATGCCTCACAACTTTCAATCTGTACCCAGTGTTTGCTGGTATCCATCTGCCACCAAGAAACCATCGGAGATACTAGTGTAGCCATATAATAATGGTAAATCTCAGGCACTCCCACTCCCCCTGCCCTCCTATCCTTAGTAAGCAATGCTTGTGCAGTTCTGGGCTTACGCCCTGCCCAGATAAATTTAGATATTATTCTTTGTATGGATGTAAAAAATGACCTAGGGATCAAGATAGGAAGGGTACGAAATAGATATAAAAGCTTAGGGAGCTATCCTTCCAATCCACGAAATTTCAAATTTAGTAAACCTTTGTGTCTCTAATTGAATAATTTGTAACATTGGTTCATAGTTGCGTTTATAAAGATGCTTCTAGGAGGAAGTCACGACAACACCCAAGTAGTTAAGACATTCTGATTGCCAATCAAAAGGGAATTTATTTTTCAGGAAGAAAAGTGAATGTTGTGGGAGATTCATAGGGAGTACCTGAGACTTTAAAGTGTTCAATTTATAATACAAAATAAGCCCAAATTCTGCAATTATTTCTACAATTCTATCAAGAGACTCCCCTGGTTCAGAAAGTGTGAGAATATTATTGTCAGCATACAGTGAGATTGTATGTGCACAATCCCTTATCTGTATTCCTTTAATGGCTGGATCTTCCCGTATCGCTTGTGCCAGCGGTTCTATCGAGAGGACAAATATCAGAGGTGATAGTGGACACCCTTGCCGCGTCCCGTTAGAGATAGAGAATTCCTCTGAAACGGACCCATTGGTAAATACCCTAGCTAAGGGTGCAGAGGATAGTGCCATGATGGCAGTCAATATGTTACCACTAAAGCCCATATGTTCTAGAACCGAGAAGGCATATGACCAGCCAGGGGCGTAACTAGGAAAGACTGGGCCCCATAGCAAACTTTTGACTGGGCCCCCCCCTCCCCTGGGTGTCACACAACCCCCCCTTGTAGATAGTGCCTTTTTTACAGCCCCCCCTGTAGATAACGCCATACAGCCCCCCCTGTAGACAACGCCATACAGCCCCCCCTGTAGATAACGCCATACAGCCCCCTCTGTAGATAACGCCATACAGCCCCCTCTGTAGATAATGCCATACAGCCCCCTCTGTAGATAACACCATACAGCCCCCTCTGTAGATAACGCCATACAGCCCCATCTGTAGATAACGCCATACAGCCCCCCCTGTAGATGGTGCTATACAGCCCCCCCTGTAGATAATGCCATACAGCCCCCTTTGTAGCTATCTACAAAGGGGGCTGTATGGCTTTATCTACAGGGGGGGCTGTATGGTGCCATCTACAGAGGGGGCTGTATGGCGCTATCTACAGGGGGGCTGTATGGCGCTATCTACAGAGGGGGCTGTATGGCGCTATCTACAGGGGGGCTGTATGGCGTTATCTACAGGGGGGCTGTATGGCGTTATCTACAGGGGGCTGTATGGCGCTATCCACAGGGGGGCTGTATGGCGTTATCTACAGAGGGGGCTGTATGGCGCTATCTACAGGGGGGCTGTATGGCGTTATCTACAGAGGAAGCTGTATGGCGCTATCTAGAGGGGGGCTGTATGGCGCTATCCACAGGGGGGCTGTATTGCGTTCTCTACAGAGGGGGCTGTATGGCGTTCTCTACAGAGGGGGCTGTATGGCGTTATCTACAGGGGGGTATGTATGTCATTATCTACAGGGGAGACTGTATGGCGTTCCCTACAGGGGGGTCTGTATGGCGTTCCCTACAGGGTGGGTCTGTATGGCGTTATCTACAGGGGGGTCTGTATGGTGTTCCCTACAGGGTGGGTCTGTAGGGAATGCCATACAGCCCCCCTGTAGGGAACACCATACAGCCCCCCGCTGTAGGGAACGCCATACAGCCCCCCTGTAGGGAACACCATACAGCCCCCCCTGTAGGGAACGCCATATAGCCCCCCCTGTAGGGAACGCTATACAGCCCCCCCCTGTAGGGAACGCTATACATGACTAACCTCTGACTTCCGGCGTCTGCGCAGCTCAATAAAAATGAAAGGAGCGCTGGTCACGCATGCACACAAGCGCGACCGGCGCTCCATTCATTTCTACGGAGCTGCCGACACAGACCCCGGAAGTCCGAGGTTTGCGATGGAGAACAGGGGACTTTCAGTCCCCTGTTCTCCCTATCAATGCCAGCGATCACACATGTATCCCCTATCCTGTGGATAGGGGATTCATGTCTTGTTTAATGGCAGAGCGGGGAGATACCTCCCTGCTCTGCCGTAGTGTTCAGTGGCGTCCCGCTGTAGCAGCCGTAGCGACTGCTAGCGGAGCCTCCGGCCATGGTGGGGGCCCGTGCCGGCAGGTGACACGGGCCCCCTCATGCCGCTACGGCTGCTAAAGTGGTAGTTACGCCACTGTGACCAGCTAATGCGATCAAACGCCTTCTCGACATCCAATGACAGCAAAACCGAAGGAATTCCTCTAGACTCCAAATAATGTAAGATGTTAAGAATACGTCTAGTATTATCAGGAGCCTGTCATCGTTTAACAAATCCAACCTGATCGGGCTCAACCAGATCCGGTATCAGAGGAGCCTAACGAACAGCCAATAACTTAGCATATATTTTCAGGTCAGAGTTAAGCAGGGATATAGATCTAAAATTTTGTGGCACATCATGGGATTTCCCTGGCTATGGCAAGTCTTCTATTAAAGCCGCTTGATTTTCCTTTGGGAATGATCCCAACGACTTTGCCTTTTCAAAAACACCATGGAGGTAGGGAGTAAGAATCAAATGAAACTGTAATGGCGGGGGGTAGGGAGACGGACAAGTGAGCCCTAATCTACCCGCCACTCTGTCCCTGCCTACTTGCAACGACCCGCCCTAGGCGACGGGGTACAACTGGGCGGCGGTCCCTGCGCTCAGTAAGTGCACGACAAACATGACAAACATACAAAGGAACACAAGCAAGGAAAAGGGGCAGTTGCCCACGGCAACACCGTGAGCAACCAGAGTGGTGAACGAGCCGAGTCAAGCCAGGAGTGTGCGAGGTACAAAACGAAGAGCAGAAGAGTAGTCGGTAAGCCAGGGTCTGTATGGAGCAGGATCAAAAATAGCAGGAGCTGTAGCTGGGCCAGGAAACCACAAGAAAAGAATCACAAGCAGAGAGGGACAGGAAGGGCAGGCTTAAATAGACCGAGGGCGGGAGCTAGCTGAGTCTGGCCAGGTTACGATAGGCTCTCCCACTCCTAAGCCTGCCAGCCACAGTGGTGGGAGCAGGAGTCAGTCTCAGGGATGTAGCCTCAGGTGCTGACTGATTAATTCTGGGAGTTAACCCCGAAGCTGTGCCTGGCAGATCCTTTACAGTACCCCCCCCCTTTTATGAGGGGCCACTGGACCCTTTCTAAGTGGATCTGGCTTACTGGGGAAACGCAGGTGGAACCTCTTGACCAATACCCCAGCGTGAACATCCCGGGCGGGTACCTAAGTCCTCTCCTCGGGCAGTATCCTCTCCAATGGACCAGGTACTGGAGGGAGCCTTGAACCATCTTGCTGTCCACAATCCTGGCCACCTCGAATTCCACCCCCTCAGGGGTGAGGACGGGAACAGGAGGTCTCCTCGAGGGAGCCAAGGACGGGGAACAGCGTTTGAGGAGGGAGGCATGAAACACGTCGTGTATACGAAAAGACGGGGGTAACTCCAGCCGGAAGGAGGCAGGATTGAGGACCTCAATGACCCTGTACGGCCCAATAAACCGGGGAGCAAACTTCTTGGACGGAACCTTGAGACGCAAGTTCCTAGACGACAACCACACCAGATCCCCGACCATAAACAGGGGGTTAGCAGAACGTTTTTTATCAGCCTGAGTTTTTTGTACGCTCTGGGACACCGCTAGGTTTTTCTGAACCTGGGCCCAGACTGTGCACAGTTCCCGATAAACGACCTCTACCTCGGGATTGTTGGAACTACCAGGAGAAACGGAGGAGAACCGTGGATTAAACCTAAAATTACAAAAAAAGGGAGAGACCCCTGACGAGTTACTGACCCGGTTATTAAGGGAAAATTCGGCGAGGGGAATGAAAGAGACCCAATCAAATTGACAGTCAGAGACAAAACACCTTAAGTATTGTTCTAGAGATTGATTAGTCCTCTCCGTTTGGCCATTGGTTTCAGGATGGAAGGCAGAGGAGAAGGACAGATCAATCCCCAACTTCATACAGAAGGCTCTCCAAAACAATGAAACAAATTTTACCCCTCTGTCCGAAACAATATTGACAGGGACCCCATGGAGACGCAGGATGTGTTTGACAAACAAGGTAGCCAACGTCTTGGCGTTGGGTAGTTTCTTGAGGGGCACAAAGTGGCACATCTTACCAAAAGCGGTCCACCACCACCCACACCACCGACTTGCCTTGGGATGGAGGCAAATCGGTGATAAAATCCATGGAGATATGTGTCCAAGGTCTCTGGGGAATGGGCAACGAACGCAGTAAGCCCGCTGGTCGGGACCTGGGAGTCTTGGACCTAGCACAAACCTCACAAGCGGCGACGTAGGCCTTAACGTCTTTAGGCAACCCAGGCCACCAATAATTTCTGGTAATGAGGTGTTTGGTACCCAGGATGCCTGGATGGCCAGATAGTGCGGAGTCATGATTTTCCCTAAGTACCCTTAGCCGGAATTGCAGGGGAACAAACAGCTTGTTCTCAGGAAGGTTCCCGGGAGCTGAACCTTGATCAGCAGCAATATCAGAGACTAAATCAGAATCGATCGAGGAAATGATTATACCTGGAGGCAAAATACAAGCAGGATCTTCCTCCGAAGGAGGGCTGGCCATGAAGCTACGCGACAGTGCATCAGCCTTAATATTTTTAGACCCAGCCCTATAGGTAATCCAAAAATTGAATCTGGTAAAAAATAACGCCCATCGAGCTTGTCTCGGGTTTAGCCTCCGGGCAGATTCTAGGAAAACCAGATTCTTGTGGTCGGTAAGGACCGTTACCTGGTGCCTAGCCCCCTCCAGGAAGTGGCGCCACTCTTCAAATGCCCATTTAATGGCTAAGAGTTCGCGGTTGCCAATATCATAGTTACTTTCAGTTGGCGAAAACTTCCTGGAGAAGTAGGCACAGGGGCGGAGATGGGTGAGGGACCCGGTACCCTGGGACAAGACAGCCCCCACTCCCACCTCAGATGCGTCAACTTCCACGATAAATGGCTCCATTTGGTTGGGCTGAACCAGCACCGGGGCCGAGATAAAGCACTTCTTAAGGACCTCAAAAGCCTGGACAGCCTCAGGAGGCCAGTGGAGGAGATCAGCACCTTTGCGAGTGAGGTCCGTAAGGGGCTTAGCGATGACCGAGAAGTTAGCAATAAATCTCCTGTAATAATTAGCGAACCCCAAAAAACACTGTAACGCCTTCAGGGAGGCAGGTTGGACCCATTCCGCCACAGCCTGAACCTTGGCGGGGTCCATGCGGAATTCATGAGGAGTGAGGATTTGACCCAAAAATTGTATCTCCTGTACCCCAAACACACATTTTTCGGTTTTGGCAAACAGTTTATTTTCCCGAAGGACCTGGAGCACCTTCCTGACATGCTCAATGTGGGAGGACCAGTCCTTGGAAAACACCAGTATGTCATCAAGGTACACTACCAGAAATATCCCCAGGTAATTTCTCAAAATCTCATTTATGAAATTCTGGAAGACCGCAGGGGCATTACACAACCCAAAGGGCATGACGAGGTATTCGAAATGGCCTTCGGGCGTGTTAAACGCAGTCTTCCACTCATCCCCCTCTTTGATGCGAATAAGGTTATACGCCCCCCGTAGATCCAATTTAGAAAACCATTGGGCCCCCTGAACCTGATTAAAGAGATCAGGAATCAAAGGAAGGGGATACTGGTTCCTTACCGTGACCTTATTCAGGCCACGGTAGTCAATGCATGGCCTAAGACCACCATCCTTTTTCCCTACGAAGAAGAAGCCAGCACCTACCGGAGAAGAAGAGGGACGAATGTAACCCTTGGCCAGGGATTCCTGGATATACTCTCTCATGGCTTCACGTTCGGGACAAGAAAGATTAAATATCCTGCCCTTAGGAAGATTAGCTCCTGGTACTAATTCGATAGCGCAATCGTATTCTCTATGAGGAGGTAACACTTCGGAGGCCTCCTTAGAGAAAACATCAGCGAAGTCCTGAACAAACTCGGGTAGCGTATTCGCCTCCTTAGGGGGAGAAATAGAATTAACAGAAAAACATGACGTACAACATTCATTACCCCATTTGGTTAGCTCCCCAGTATTCCAGTCAAACATGGGATTATGGAACTGCAACCAGGGAAGACCTAGAACCAAATCGTACGATAATCCCTGCATCAACAGTACAGAGCATTGCTCCAAATGCATGGAGCCAACAAGGAGTTCAAAAACAGGGGTATGCTGTGTAAAATAACCATTAGCAAGAGGAGTGGAGTCGATACCCACTACCGGGACAGGTTTAGGCAAATCGATCAGAGGCATAGCAAGACAGGGGTATGCTGTGTAAAATAACCATTAGCAAGAGGAGTGGAGTCGATACCCACTACCGGGACAGGTTTAGGCAAATCGATCAGAGGCATAGCAAGAGACATAGCAAATTCCACAGACATGATATTAGTAGAGGACCCTGAATCCACGAAGGCACTGCCGGTAGCAGACCTACCACCAAAAGAGACCTGAAAGGGAAGCAAGATCTTAGTACGTTTCCTATTTACGGGAAATACCTGTGCGCCCAAGTGACCTCCCCGATGATCACTTAGACGCGGAAGTTCTCTGGCTGCAATCTTACGCTTAGGACAGTTGTTCACTTGATGCTTGTCGTCCCCACAGTAGAAGCAGAGACCATTCTTCCTGCAGAATTCTCTACGTTGTTGGGGGGACACGGAGGCCCCGAGTTGCCTAGGTATCTCTGAATCTTTCGGGGAGGAACGAAGCAATGGAGCTTCGGGAGGCATCATGGGGGAGTCGGAGGAGAAAACACATAAACGTTCACGTTGTCGTTCCCTGAGACGTCGGTCAAGTCGTACCGCTAAAGCCATAACCTGGTCTAGGGAGTCAGAAGAGGGATAGCTAACTAGCAGGTCTTTCAGGGCATTCGACAGACCCAACCTAAACTGGCACCTTAAAGCAGGGTCATTCCACCGAGAAGCTACGCACCACTTCCGAAAGTCAGAGCAATACTCCTCAACAGGTCTCTTACCCTGACTTAAGGTCACCAGCTGACTCTCGGCAAAGGCAGTCCTGTCAGTCTCGTCATAAATAAGTCCGAGAGCAGAAAAAAAACAATCAACGGAGGAAAGTTCAGGGGCGTCAGGGGCCAAGGAGAAGGCCCACTCTTGGGGCCCTTCCTGGAGCCGGGACATAATTATACCCACCCGCTGGCTCTCAGAACCTGAGGAATGAGGCTTTAAACGAAAGTAAAGCCTACAACTCTCCCGAAAGGAGAGAAAAGCCCTCCGGTCCCCTGAGAACCGGTCGGGCAACTTGAGGTCGGGTTCAAGAGGTGCGGTGAGGGGAACTACCAAGGTAGCATCAGGCTGGTTGACCCTCTGAGCCAGGGCCTGGACTTGTAGGGAGAGACCCTGCATTTGCTGTGCCAGGGTCTCACGGGGATCCATAGTGGTGTCAGGGACCAGGGTAGACTAGGTATGGGCTTGTGATTATGTAATGGCGGGAGGTAGGGAGACGGACAAGTGAGCCCTAATCTACCCGCCACTCTGTCCCTGCCTACTTGCAACGACCCGCCCTAGGCGACGGGGTACAACTGGGCGGCGGTCCCTGCGCTCAGTACGTGCACGACAAACACGACAAACATACAAAGGAACACAAGCAAGGAAAAGGGGCAGTTGCCCACGGCAACACCGTGAGCAACCAGAGTGGTGAACGAGCCGAGTCAAGCCAGGAGTGTGCGAGGTACAAAACGAAGAGCAGAAGAGTAGTCGGTAAGCCAGGGTCTGTATGGAGCAGGATCAAAAATAGCAGGAGCTGTAGCTGAGCCAGGAAACCACAAGAAAAGAATCACAAGCAGAGAGGGACAGGAAGGGCAGGCTTAACCGCTTCCCGACCGCCCACTGTATATTCACGTCGGCACTTGCTGGGCTCTGTGCAGTGCCGACGTGAATTCACGGTGGGTGTTAAAAGCACGATCGCGCTGTTATCACCTACCTCTGTTCCCGGAGATATGATCGGGACCTGATTAGTTCAGGTACCGGTCATGTGATCGCAGGGAAAGTGTGTTGTAGCAACGAACTGGAAAGTTTGTTGCTATAACAAACTGGAAAGTTTGTTGCTACAACAAACTTTCCCGGGGACCGATTGCTGGTGCTGCAGTCGGTTAAAAGGCAGAACCGGGGGCCACACAACGTCCTCATAAGCTTCCTGTCAGTGTGACTCTCAGCGTCACACTGACAGTTTATAATACGTTACACTACCTAGGTAGTGTAATGTATTATAGCAGCGATCAGTGCTGCAGGTCTTCAAATAAAACAAGTAAAAAGTTAAAAATAAAGTAATAAAAAAGTTTTATAAAAGTGTAAAAACAAGTTATAAAAGTTACAAAAAGAAATAATGCTTTTTTTCCTATAATAAGTCTTTTATTATAGGAAAAAAATGAAAATGTTAAAAAAAGTACACATATTTGGTATCACCGCGTTCGTAACGACCCAACCTATAAAACTATAATATTATTTTTCCCGCACGGTGAACACCGCAAAAAAAATAATTAAAAAACAATGTCAGAATCACTTTTTTTTGGTCATCAACCCTCCCAAAATATAGAATAAAAAGTGATCAAAAAGTCGCATGTACCCCAAAATAATACCAATAAAAACTATAACCCGTCCCGCAAAAAACAAGCCCTTACACCGCTTTTTTGGCGGAAAAATATAAAATTATGGCTCTCAGAATATGGTGACACAGAAAATAAATAATTTTATCAAAGTGATTTTATTGCGCAATCGCCACAAAACATAAAAAACCTATATACATATGGTATCGCCGTAATCATACCGACCCGCAGAATAAAGTACAATGTCATTTATACCGCACGGTGAATACTGTAAAAAAAAAAATACAAAAAACTTTGTCAGAATTTATGTTTCTTTGTCACTTTGCTTCCAAAAAAATCTAATAAAAAGTGATAAAAAAAAATCACATGTACCCTAAAATGATACTAATGAAAAGTACAGATTGTCCCGCAACAAATAAGTCCTCGCACGGCTCCGTTGGAGAAAAAATAAAAAAGTTCTGGCTCTCAGAATATGGCGATGCAAAATGTGCAGAGTGTTCCAAAAGCGGATAGGATCAGGCGCCATTTATCAGTGTGACACAGGCCACATATCTGCGAATTATTATTTATGTACCCCATTATTATACCCTCTTATTATGCCCTGATGTACCCCGCACAGCTTACATATACCCCCACATCATAACTGAAATACGAGCAAAACCCCAAACAGAACAGTTACCAAGCAAAATCTGCGCTCCAAAAGCCAAATGGTGTTCCCTCCCTTCTGAGCCCCACAGCGTGCCCAAACACCAGATTACGTCCACATATATGACATTTTATATCCGGGAGAACCCGCTCAACATTGTATGAGGTATTTGTCTTCAGTGGCACAAACTGGGCACAATATATTGTGCATTAAAATGGCATATCAGTGGAAAATTTTAATTTTCACTTTGCACCATCCACTGCGCATTAACGCCTTGGCGCATCACGACTTAATAGCATGTCGTGGTGCGGGGGGTTATATATGGAGCCGGCTCATGCGCTGCGCCCGCTCCATAGTCTGCAGGTGTCCGCTGTGTATTACAGCTGACACCCGGGACTAACGGACAGGAACAGCGATCGCGCTGTTACAGGAGCCTGTAAAATGAAATTATACTGCAATACATTAGTATTGCAGTGTATTGTACCAGCGACCTAATGATCGCTCGTTCCAGTCCCCTAAAGGGACTTTTGGGAGGTTTCCACTGTTTTGGTACCTCAGGGGCTTTGCATATGCGACATGACACCCGAAAACCAGTCCAGCTAAATTTTAGCTCCAAAAGCCAAATATTGTTCCTTCCCTCCTGAGTCCTGCCGTGGGTCCAAACAGCAGTTTATTACCACATATGGCGTATTGCTGTAATCAGGACAAATTGCTTTACAAATTTTGGGGTAATTTTTCTCCTTTATTCATTGTAAAAATTAAACATTTCTATGTTTTTTCAGAAAAAAGTAGATTTTCATTTTCACGGCCTAATTCCACTAAATTCAGCAAAAAAACTGTGGGGTCAAAATGCTAACTATACCCCTAGAACAATTCCTTGAGGGGTGTAGTCTTCAAAATGGGGTCCGTTTTGGGGGGATTCCACTGTTTTGCTTACTCCAGGGCGTTGCAAACGCGACATGGCACTGAAAACCAATCCAGCAAAATATGCGCTTCAAAATCCAAATGGCGCTCCTTCCCTTCTGAGCTCTGCTGTGGGTCCAAACAGCAGTTTAGTACCACATATGGGGTATTGGCGTAATCGGGAGAAGTAGCTTTACAAGTTCTGGGGTGCTTTTTAATCTTTATTCCTTGCAAATATTATTTTTTTTAAATATTTTTTCAGATAAAAAGTAGATTTTCACTTTCACAGACAAACTCCAATAAATATAGCAGAAGACCTGTGGGGTCAAGATGCTAACTGTACCCCTAGATAAATTCCTTGAGGTGTGTAGTTTCCAAAACCGTCTCACTTTTGGGGGATTTCCACTGTTTTGGTACCACAAGACCTCTTCAAACCTGACATGGTGCCTAAAATATATTCTAAAAAAAGGAGGCCCCAAAATCCACTAGGTGCTCCTTTGCTTCTGAGGCCTGTGTTTCAGTTGATTATCACACTAGAGCCACGTGTGGGATATTTCTAAAAACTGCAGAATCTGGGCAATAAATATTGAGTTGCATTTCTTGGGTAAAACCTTCTGTGTTACAGAATTTTTTTTATTACAAATGAATTTCAGCAAAAATAATAAAATTTGTAAATTTCACCTCTACTTTGCTTTAATTCCTGTGAAGCGCCTAATGGGTTAAGAAACTTTCTGAATGCTATTTTTAATACTTTGAGGGGTGCAGTTTTTAATATGGGGTGATTTATGGGGTCTATCTAGTACATAAGGCCCTCAAAGCCACTTCAGAACTGAACTGGTCCCTGTAAAAATAGCCTTTTGAAATTTTCTTGAAAATGTGAGAATTTGCTGCTAAAGTTCTAAACGTTGTAACGTCCTAGAAAAATAAAATAATGTTCAAAAAACGATGCAAATATAAAGTAGACATATGGAATATATAAAATAGTAACTATTTTGTGTGGTATTACTATTTGTTTTACAAGCAGATACATTTAAAATGAGAAAAATCATAATTTTTGCAAATTTTCTCTAAATTTTGGTATTTTTCACAAATAAGCAATGAATTTATTGCCCAAATTTTTCCACTAACATAAAGTACAATATGTCACGAGAAAACAATCTCAGAATCGCTTGGATAGGCAAAAGCATTCCAGAGTTATTAACACATAAATTGACACATGTCAGATTTGAGAAAATGGGGCTGGTCATGAAGGTCAAAATGAGCTCAGTCTTGAAAGGGTTAAATAGACCGAGGGCGGGAGCTAGCTGAGTCTGGCCAGGTTACGATAGGCTCTCCCACTCCTAAGCCTGCCAGCCACAGTGGTGGGAGCAGGAGTCAGTCTCAGGGATGTAGCCTCAGGTGCTGACTGATTAATTCTGGGAGTTAACCCCGAAGCTGTGCCTGGCAGATCCTTTACTGAAACATTTTGTAGTAATCATTTGAAAGGCCATCTGAGCCAGGGGATTTATGTAGAGGAAGAGAAGAAATAACTTTGGAAATTTCAGCAGGAGTGATAGGAGAATTCAACATCTCAAGTTGCTCCTGGGAGAGTTTGTGGAGGTTTCATTTTTGCAAGAAGTGCTGAATGTCTGACTCTGTTATTTGAGGAGAAAAGGGGTCAGAACGTAAATCATAAAGAATGCTATAATAGTCTTTGAATCTATTAGCAATATCCGTAGGGCTATATCGTTTGCCAGTATCAGTTTTGTTCCTCAAGTACAGAATTCTACTTCTGGTATGTTGCAATTTAAGACGGGAGGCTAAAAGTTTGGTAGCTTTATCATTCTGGGAGTAATATTTGGCTTTTGTCTTCTTTAGATTATTTTGATATTTAAATAAAAGACATGTACGGAGTTGCTGTCTAAGATCCGAAAGTTTGTCTATGTGTATCTGAGTCTGTTGAGCCTTATTAAGAACTTCCAGTCGTTTAATACAGTCAAGAAGTGAGGAGATCTGTTCATTCCTTATTTTTTTGTCCCTGTGACCTAACTTTATAAACGTTCCCCTAATAAAAGCTTTATGTGCATTCCATAGAATGTATGGGTCAGATACTGAGTCAACATTTGCGTGAAAATATTCTTTTAGGTCTTCTTCGAAAATATGTTTATATTTCAAGTGAGACATAATGTAAGAGTTACATTAAATATGTCTGGTTAGAGTTATACTTCTCCTCTAGCATCAGCGTAATGGCTGCATGATCTGACCATGTGATGGTTTCAATCGTCGAAGATTGGTATAATAACAGACTATCTTTATCCACAAGAAACACGTCAATCCTCGAATAAGTTTTGTGTGTCGCTGAAAAAAAGGAATAATCATGTTCCGTGGTGTGATGTGTTCTCCAAACATCATACAACTCCCTCTGCCACAGTATTTTGCCCAGTGTCCTACCATTTCCTCTGGCAGAGGAAGTTGTATCCACCGAAGAGTCAGATATAGCATTAAAATCCCCACATATGATAAGTCTCCCCTGTTTGACCTTATTCACATAGCGTAAATGTTATGAACAAATCTAATTTGGCCCTTGTTTGGAGCGTAAACAGACGCTACAACATTATTAATGGAACAGACCAATGTAACAAAGCGACCCCATGGGTTTGAAATTTCAGTAATAGGATGGAAAGGAATCCTATTAGATTTAGATTGATAATGGGCTTGATAAATAAATCCGAAGTTCGGGTGTTTCAATCTAAAAGCGTCTTTCTTAACAAGATATGCCTCCTGAGCACAGACAATATCGCACAAAAATGTTTTCGCCTCTGACCACAGAGATATCCTTTTTTGAGGGCTATTCAAACCTTTGACATTTAAAGAGGCTCTGTCACCACATTATAAGTGGCTTATCTTGTACATAATATGATCGGCGCTGTAATGTAGATTACAGCAGTGTTTTTTATTTAGAAAAACAATCATTTTTGATGGATATTTTAACTTTTTGCTAATGACTTTCTTAATGGACAACTGGGCGTGTTTTACTTTTTGACCAAGTGGGCATTGTGGAGAGAAGTGTATGACGCTGACCAATCAGTGATCATACACTTCTTCTCATTCATTTACACAGCACATATTGATCTTGCTAGATCACTATGTGCAGCCACATACACACACATTAACGTTACTCAAGTATCCTGACAGTGAATAGACATCACTACCAGCTAGGACGTGATGTCTATTCAGAATCCTGAAACTTCAGTAATGTTTCTGTGAGATTTACAACAAGGCAAGCGTAATCTCATTTTAAATTACAGTTTACAGCGTAATCTCGCGAGATTACGCTTGCCTTGTTGTAAATCTCACGCAAACATTAGCGAAGTGTCAGGATTCTGAATTGACATCACGTCCTGGCTGGTAGTGATGTCTATTTACTGTCAGGACACTTCAGTAACGTTAGTGTGTGTGTGTATGTGGCTGCACATAGTGATCTAGTAAGATCGCTATGTGCAGAATAAATGAATGGGGAGAAGTGTATGACGCTGATTGGTCACTGATTGGTCAGCGTCATACACTCTTCTGTACAACGCCCACTTGGTCAAAAAGTAAAACACGCCCAGTTGTCTATTAAGAAACTCATTAGCATAATGCTAAAATAGGTCATAACTCCGTCAAAAATTATCCTTTTTCTAAATAAAAAACCCTGCTGTAATCTACATTACAGCGCCGATCACATTATGTAGGAGATAGGGCACTTATAATGTGGTGACAGAGCCTCTTTAAGGAAAGAATTTTAAGTACCATTGCAAAATAGAATGAGAGTGATACACACCAAAGGTACGTCTAGTGTCATGCTATCTATAAAGGTGAACACAGCATATAGACTGGCACAGCATTGCATCATAAACATATCTGAACATTGAGACGTACCATGTGGAAAAACATATAGACAGTAAAACATAGTAAACAAGCATAAACATGAAATTGCGAGCAATGCTCCTAAGAGTGCAGTGACAAAAAGGCAAAGCATGATAGCTATCCAAAAGTAATCGGGTGAAGAAAACATTGTCCCTGAGTAACGAGTCTGGATGATCTAGCAGACCAGATCACCTGAGAGCTAGGTTTGGAACCTCAAATCTTGTCCCTTCTCCTGGGTTTAACGGATTGCCATCCATTCAACACAGGTCCTGGCGGTTGTCGTTGCGAAGAAGACGCAGATGGCACATGCAAATCCCAGTTACGCAGTAAGGCTGTACCCTCCTCCACAGTTTTGACAATATGGAAGACATTCTTTCTGGAGATAATCAGACGGACTGGGAAACCCCATTATATATAATCTTGTTTTCTCTCAAGACTGAAGTGATCGGGTTTAATTGTCGACGTAATTGAAGCGTTGCCGCTGAGAGATCTGTAAATAGCGACAAATGCCTGTAAGGCTCTAGTAGTTTGCCAATCTTTCTCGTTGCCGCCATTAAATATTCTTTGGTCTGAAAGAAATGTATACGGGCTAACACATCTCTAGGCACAGACTCCTCCCAATATTTAGGGCGGGGAACTCTTTGAGCTCTGTCTATATTCATTTCAGACAGTAGACAAGAAGGAAGAATAGTCTTTATGAACAACTGTATAAATTGCTCCAACGCATGTGGGGCTACATTTTCAGGTATACCCCGGAATTTAATATTATTCCTTCTCGATCTGTCCTCCATGTCTGCAACTTTAGTACGTAGAAATTGCACCTCTGTGTGTAACTGGTAGTGTGCATGTAATGACGGGGGTAGGGAAACGGACAAGTGAGCCCTAATCTAACCGCCACTCTGTCCCTGCCTACTTGCAACGACCCGCCCTAGGCGACGGGGTACAACTGGGCGGCGGTCCCTACGCTCAGTAAGTGCACGAGACAAACAGACAAGGGAACACAAAGCAAAGGGAAAGGGGCAGTTGCCCACGGCAACACCGTGAGCAACAAGAGTGGTGAACGAGCCGAGTCAAACCAGGAGTGCACGAGGTACCAAACGCAGAGCAGGAGAGTAGTCAGAAAGCCAGGGTCAGTATGGAGCAGGATCAAATAGATAGAAACTGTAGCTGGGCCAGGAAACCACACGAGAATAATCACAAGCAAAGGAGGAACAGGAAAAGCAGGTATAAATAGACAGAGGGCGGGAGCTAGCTCCGTCTGGCCAGGCTGCGATAGGCTCTCCCACTCCTAAGCCTGCCATCCTGAGTGGTGGAAGATGGAGTCAGTCTCAGAGACATAGACTCAGGTGCAGACTGATTACCTATGGGAGTATCCACAGAAGTTGTGCCTGCCAGATCCTTTACAGTACCCCCCCCCTTTTATGAGGGGCCACCGGACCCTTTCTAAGTGGACCTGGTTTATTGGGGAAACGAAGGTGGAACTTCCTGACCAATACCCCAGCATGAACATCCCGGGCGGGTACCCAAGTCCTCTCCTCAGGCCCGTATCCTCTCCAATGGACCAGATACTGGAGGGAGCCTTGGACCATCTTGCTGTCCACAATCTTGGCCACCTCGAACTCCACCCCCTCAGGGGTGAGAACGGGAACAGGAGGTTTCCTCGAGGGAGCCAAGGACGGGGAGCAGCGTTTAAGGAGGGAGGCATGAAACACGTCGTGTATTCGAAAAGATGGGGGCAACTCCAGTCGGAAGGAGACAGGATTGAGGACTTCAATGACCTTATATGGCCCAATAAACCGGGGGGCAAACTTCTTGGACGGGACTTTAAGGCGCAAATTCCTAGACGATAACCACACCAGATCCCCGACCATAAACTCGGGGTTAGCAGAACGTCTTCTATCAGCCTGAGTTTTTTGTACGCTCTGGGACGCCTCTAGGTTCTTCTGAACCTGGGCCCAGACTGTGCACAGTTCCCGATGAACGGCCTCTACCTCGGGATTGTTGGAACTACCAGGTGAAACGGAGGAGAACCGTGGATTAAACCCAAAATTACAGAAAAAGGGGGAGACCCATGACGAGTTACTGACCCGGTTATTAAGGGAAAATTCGGCGAGGGGAATGAATGAGACCCAATCATATTGACAGTCAGAGATGAAACACCTTAAATATTGTTCTAGAGATTGATTAGTCCTCTCAGTTTGGCCATTAGTTTCAGGATGGAAGGCAGAGGAGAAGGACAGATCAATCTCCAACTTTTTACAGAAGGCTCTCCAAAACAAAGAAACAAATTGTACCCCTCTGTCCGAAACAATATTGACAGGGACCCCATGGAGACGCAGGATGTGTTTGACAAACAGAGTAGCTAACGTCTTGGCGTTGGGTAGTGTCTTGAGGGGCACAAAGTGGCACATCTTACTGAAGCGGTCTACTACCACCCACACCACCGACTTGCCTTGAGATGGAGGCAAATCGGTGATAAAATCCATGGAGATATGGGTCCAAGGTCTCTGGGGAATGGGCAAAGAACGTAGTAAGCCCGCTGGTCGGGACCTGGGAGTCTTGGACCTAGCACAAACCTCACAAGCGGCGACGTAAGCCTTAACGTCTTTAGGCAACCCAGGCCACCAATAGTTTCTGGCAATGAGGTGTTTGGTACCCAGTATGCCTGGATGACCAGATAGTGCGGAGTCATGATTTTGCCTAAGTACCCTTAGCTGGTATTGCAGGGGAACAAACAGCTTGTCCTCAGGAAGGTTCCCGGGAGCTGAACCTTGATCAGCCGCAATTTCAGAGACTAAATCAGAATCAATAGAAGAAATGATTATACCAGGAGGCAAAATACAAGCAGGATCTTCCTCCGAAGGAGGGCTGGCCATGAAGCTATGCGACAGTGCATCGGCCTTAATATTTTTAGACCCAGCCCTATAGGTAACCAAAAAGTTGAATCTGGTAAAAAATAGCGCCCATCGAGCTTGTCTCGGGTTTAGCCTCCGGGCAGATTCTAGGAAAACCAGATTCTTGTGGTCGGTAAGGACCGTTACCTGGTGCCTAGCCCCCTCTAGGAAGTGGCGCCACTCTTCAAATTCTCATTCATGAAATTCTGGAAGACCGCAGGAGCATTACACAACCCAAAGGGCATGACGAGGTATTCGAAATGACCTTCGGGCATGTTAAACGCAGTCTTCCACTCATCCCCCTCTTTGATGCGGATAAGGTTATACGCCCCCCGTAGATCATACTTAGAGAACCATTGGGCCCCCTGAACCTGATTAAAGAGATCAGGAATCAAAGGAAGGGGATACTGGTTCCTTACTGTGACCTTATTCAAGTTACGGTAGTCAATGCATGGCCTAAGACCACCATCCTTCTTCCCTATGAAGAAGAAGCCAGCACCTACCGGAGAAGTAGAGGGGCGAATGTAACCCTTGGCCAGGCATTCCTGGATATACTCTCTCATGGCTTCACGTTCGGGACAAGAAAGATTAAATATCCTACCCTTAGGAAGCTTAGCTCCTGGTACCAATTCGATAGCGCAATCGTATTCTCTATGAGGAGGTAACACTTCGGAGGCCTCCTTAGAGAAAACATCAGCGAAGTCCTGAACAAACTCAGGTAGCGTGTTCACCTCCTCAGGGGGAGAAATAGAATTAACAGAAAAACATGACATCAAGCATTCATTACCCCATTTGGTAAGCTCCCCAGTATTCCAGTTAAACGTGGGATTATGCAACTGCAACCAGGGAAGGCCTAAAACCAAATCGGACGATAATCCCTGCATCAACAGTACAGAGCACTGCTCCAAATGCATGGAGCCAACAAGGAGTTCGAAAACAGGGGTATGCTGAGTAAAATAACCATTAGCAAGAGGAGTGGAGTCGATACCCACTACCGGGACAGGTTTAGGTAAATCAATCAAAGGCATAGCTAGAGACATAGCAAATTCCACAGACATGATATTAGCAGAAGACCCTGAATCCACGAAGGCACTGCCGGTAGCAGACCTACCACCAAAAGAGACCTGAAAGGGAAGCAATATTTTATTACGTTTCATATTTACGGGAAATACCTGTGCGCCCAAGTGACCTCCCCGATGATCACTTAGGCGCGGAAGTTTTCCGGCTGCTTATTCTTACGCCTAGGACAGGTGATCACTTGATGCTTGTCATCCCCACAATAGAAGCAGAGACCATTCTTCCTGCGGAACTCTCTACGTTGTCGGGGGGACACGGAGGCCCCGAGTTGCATAGGTACCTCCGAGTCTTCCGTGGAAGAGCGAAGCAATGGGACCTCGGGAGGCATCATGGGGGGGTCAGAGGGGAAAACACAGAAACGTTCAAGCTGTCGTTCCCTGAGACGTCGGTCAAGTCGTACCGCTAAAGCCATAACCTGATCTAGGGAGTCAGAAGAGGGATGGCTAACTAGCAGGTCTTTCAGGGCGTTCGACGGACCCAACCTAAACTGGCACCTTAAGGCAGGGTCATTCCACCGAGAAGCTACGCACCACTTCCTAAAGTCAGAACAATACTCCTCAACAGGTCTCTTACCCTGACGTAAGGTCACCAGCTGACTCTCGGCAAAGGCAGTCCTGTCAGTCTCGTCATAAATGAGTCCGAGAGCAGAAAAGAAACGATCAACGGAGGAAAGTTCAGGGGCGTCAGGAGCCAAGGAGAAGGCCCACTCTTGGGGCCCTTCCTGGAGCCGGGACATAATTATACCCACCCGCTGGCTCTCAGAACCTGAGGAATGAGGCTTTAAGCGAAAGTAGAGCCCACAACTCTCCCGAAAGGAGAGAAAAGTCCTCCGGTCCCCTGAGAACCGGTCAGGCAACTTGAGGTGGGGTTCAAGAGGTGAGGTGAGGGGCACTACCATGGTAGCGTCAGGCTGGTTGACCCTCTGAGCCAGGGCCTGGACCTGTAGGGAGAGACCCTGCATTTTCTGGGCCAGGGTCTCAAGGGGGTTTATAGTAGTGTCAGGGAGCAGGGTAGACTAGGTATACGGGCTTGTGATTAGGTAATGACGGGGGTAGGGAAACGGACAAGTGAGCCCTAATCTACCCGCCACTCTGTCCCTGCCTACTTGCAACGACCCGCCCTAGGCGACGGGGTACAACTGGGCGGTGGTCCCTACGCTCAGTAAGTGCACGAGACAAACAGACAAGGGAACACAAAGCAAAGGGAAAGGGGCAGTTGCCCACGGCAACACCGTGAGCAACAAGAGTGGTGAACGAGCCGAATCAAGCCAGGAGTGCACGAGGTACCAAACGCAGAGCAGGAGAGTAGTCAGAAAGCCAGGGTCAGTATGGAGCAGGATCAAATAGATAGAAGCTGTAGCTGGGCCAGGAAACCACACGAGAAGAATCACAAGCAAAGGAGGAACAGGAAGGGCAGGTATAAATAGACAGAGGGCGGGAGCTAGCTCCGTCTGGTCAGGCTGCGATAGGCTCTCCCACTCCTAAGCCTGCCATCCTGAGTGGTGGAAGATGGAGTCAGTCTCAGAGACATAGACTCAGGTGCAGACTGATTACCTATGGGAGTATCCACAGAAGTTGTGACTGGCAGATTCTTTACAGTGCATCAATGAAATCATTATGCGAACGTGCAAAGTCCCCCATCTTAGATTCGACATTGTGAACCCTCTGATCCACCTCCTGAATGGCCACGTTAATATGGCTAATCAAGTGACCCATATCATTCTGCAATGATTGACGCAAAGCCTTCAACATATTTTTCAGTATAGAGTCAGTGATCGCCGTATCAGAAGTATGTATGCCTTCAAATATGATTGAGGTATCCAAAGTTATCGGATTGTGAGAGTTATCTGTGATTACCTCAGATCTGAGGACAGTCGGAGAGTGCAGGCGTTGTCTTTGTTTCTTTATACATTTTTTTTGAAGGAGGATGAACATAAAACAGCAATTCTGGCATTTTTTTTATTGTATTATTTACGGCGTTCGCTGTGCGGGTTAAATAATGTAATCGTTTTATAGCTGGAGTCGTTACGGACGCGGCGATACCAAATATGTGTAACTTTTTAATTTTTTTAGTTTTTCATAATAAATATTTTTTTTTACTTTGGATTTTTATTTATTTATTATTAGCATTATTAAACTTTTTTTAACTTTTATTTTTAGTCCCACTAGGGGACTTCACTATCTGATCATTTGATCACTTTTATATTACACTGCAATACTTCCGTATTGCAGTGTATTATTGCCTGTCAGTGTAAAACTGGCATTCACTAGAGACAGACCTGGGCGCTTTTGTTAAACCACCGGCTGCCGTGGAAACCAGTCAGCCAGCAATCGCATCGCGGGTGTGCTGATGGGGTGAGAGAGGGAGCCCTCTTCCCCTAAAACCACTCTGATTTGGCGATCGCTATTGACTACTTCATCTGAGGAGTTAAACAGGCGGGATCGATGTTGATTTCGATCCCACCCGCTCGAGCAGGTCTGCTGCAAGCACTCAGCTACCTCCGGGTACTAAGAGCAGGGAGCTTTATCTGCTCCTGGTGGCACTGCTTTATTTTGATGCAGCATTGTAAAAAGGCTACTGCATTTAAATAAAGCCCATTAGTGACCGCCGTGAAAAGGCATATTGGCGGTCACTAACGGGTTAAATGGTGAAGACAAGGACTTTTCATATACCGTTTTGTTAACACTGCCGTCAGGTGTCCTCTACTTTCTGACAGCCAGAATATTCTGCCCATTATTAATTTTGGTCGAGTGTTACGGAAACAACGTAACTTACTGAGCTACACTGTTTCCGTAAATCCCATAGTAGTGAATGGCCGTTACGAAAGCAACGTATTATGCGAGCTATGCTGCTTCCACAACTAACATTCAGTTCTACGGGAGTTACGGAAACAACTCTCGACCATGTAATCAGTAAGTGGCGGGGAAGCAGCGTGAGCACAAAAAGCTAGAACGGGGTTTAGGGGACCCCGTGCTAAAGATAGGTGCAGGTCCCAGAGGTGGGACCCGCATTTATCTGACATTTATGACATATCCTGTGGATATGTTATAAATGTATCTGATGAGAAAACCCCTTTAAAGATGACCTGTCACTAGTTTAGTATTGCCCAATCTATGCATATGAAAGATTAGAATCTCATCTTTCATATGCCACCAGCACCACTGTTCTAGGTGGTCTACAGCCCAATATCTGTCTATTTTAAGTGATTCCCTTTCTCTCTAGCCTCAGTCTCACATACTGTGTGTGAAACAGCTTCATGCTGATAGGACAGTGTCAGAGGATGTGAGGTAGCTCCACCTCAGGATAATGGTGTTGACGCCCACTTGTCAAGTTTAGCCTATTAGATTAGCTGGGAAATAGGGCATTACTAAACTAGTGACAGATCATCTTTAAATAGAGGGTTTTCCTGCCATTCATGCTACTCCACCGATCAAGAATCTGCACGTGGAAACTTCTTGGTAAGCTTGTGCCTGCCAGACAGTTAACTCTTAATTAAATACTTTACATTAATTAAACAAATAAATAGGGTTTTCCTACCTGTTTTATGTGTTTATTCAGGTGTTTACTTTAACCACATTTTGTTTAATGATCCAAAACCATTCAGTGTGATAAATTTGCTGTAAGAGACATCTGGAAGTGGACAAACACCTTGTACCTTGTATGTTATACAAAAAAACTGTTAGTAATACTCCATCAGGGTTTTCTATTGGCCTTTTTAGTATTTTCTATGGCAAGAATAGCGCAGTCTGCAGCACTATTCTTGCTATTAAAAATACTGGAATACCAATGGGCCCCATTAAAATCAAAGGAGTCTTTAAAAATATGCATGTATTGACTTGAAAACAAAATCAGGCATAGCTGTCATAGGTCCAAAGAATCACAATTCTTCTACCCCCATTAGCCGGATTAGAGAACTATTACCAGCATTTCTTGCTCTGGTGCAGTGTTTCCCAAATAAAGCGAATCTGTCACCAGGTTTATGCTGCCCTATCATAGGGAGAAAGCTGCCAATCAGTCGCGGGTTGTCCGGACTAGCTAGAGCTCATAATTATCAATGACTCCATAGCTCGCGCTATGTAGTCCTCAATATTCATTAGCTATGCAAGCACTGTGCACATGCTTGAGATTTCTCCCTATGCACAGTATGGGGAGACAGTTGCAATCAGCGGCCAGTGCGTGGGGCTAGCTGCAGCTTATGAATACGGGCTGCAGGAGAAAAAAATATTTTTATTTTTATAAAAGCAACTGATCATTGACAAGTAAGTAATACAGCATTGGAATCTGGGTCTATGGCACTACTTTATGCTTCCCTCAGGGCAGCTTAAACCCGGTGATAGATTCCCTTTAAGTCCTCAAAGTCATGTATTAGGGCTCGGGTTCACACATTGCATAATTGTTGTGGAATTTTAGGGCAAAGCGGAGCATAGGCTGCGGTGCGGAATTTGGTGTCCGCAGCATGCAATGGATGTTGCGGAGTTGTGGCGGACTGGTTGCGGACTCATGGCGTAATTTCTCCATTGACTTCAATGGAGATTCTAAATTCCGCAATGAAGTCCGCAGCTGTCATGCACATGTTATGTGTGCTGCGGATGCGTCTTGCTTTTTTGACATGACATTTCTTCATTCTGGCTGGACCTATGTATTTCTAGGTCTACAGCCAGACTGAGGAAGTCAATGGGGCTCCCGTAATTACGGGAGCGTTGCTAGGAGATGTCAGTAAATAGTCACTGTCCAGGGTGCTGAAAGAGTTAAGCGATCGGCAGTAACTGTTTCAGCACCCTGGACAGTGACTACCGATCACAATATACAGCAACCTGTCAAAAAAATAGAAGTTCATACTTACCGAGAACTCCCTGCTTCTGTCTCCAGTCCGGCTTCCCAGGATGACGTTTCAGTCTAAGTGACGGCTGCAGCCAATCACAGGCTGCAGCGGTCACATGGACTGCCGCGTCATCCAGGGAGGTCGGGCTGGATGCCGAAAGAGGGACGCGTCACCAAGACAACGGACGGTAAATATGAAATTCGTTTACTTTCACTAGGGAAAGTGCTGGCCCTTCTCTCTATCCTGCACTGATAGAGAGAAGGGAAGCACTTTTACCGCAGTCCGCAGCAGCTAGTCCGCATCAATTTACTGCACATTTTGGGCAGAGCCGCAACAGAATCTGCAACGCAGATTCTGTGCGGCATTGATGCGGACAGTTGCGGAAGAAATCCGCCACGTGTGGGCATGCCCTTAGCAGCGGAATCAGCACCAATATTCTGAGACAAAGTACAGATAAGATTGCTGAAAAATTCTAGAAATGTTCCCATTCGCTATACAATTTGGAGACAAGCTTATCCCCTTATGATCACGAGACTTATTTCAAACTTAATTTATTCTTTCTTGACCTCCCTACTTTGGGCAAACAAAACTTAATGAAATTCTGCAACAAACTAAAGTAAATAAAAGTGCAGCACAACAAGAATAGTACAACAAACCCCCTTTACTTCCTGCGTAAATATGTTAAAGGGAACCTGTCACCGGCATTTCACCTATTAAACCCGCAATACCTGGTGGTAGTGGGTGAGAAATCATTTCTATATAACCTATATTTGTCTTCTTAGTCAGCTCTGTAGCTTTAACCCCTTAATGACCAGGCCATTTTGCACGTTAATGACCAAGGATTATTTTTTGTTTTTTCACGGTCACATTCCAAGAGTCATAATTTTTTTTTTATTCCGTCGACATCGCCGTATAAGGGCTTGTTTTTTGCGGGACGAGTTGTATTTTGTAATTGTACCATTTTTAGATGCTTATAATATATTGATTAACTTTTATTAACTTTATTTTAGGAGAGTATTGAAAATAAGCAGCTATTCCAGCATTGATTTTCACGTTATAAATTTACGCCGTTTACTATGCAGCGTAAATAACATGTTCACTTTATTCTATGGGTCGGCACGATTACGGGGATACCAAATATGTAGAGGTTTTATATGTTTTTTCTACGTTTGCACAATAAAAAGCCTTTTAGAAAAAAATTACTTGTTTTTACATCGCCGCATTCCAAGAGCCGTCATTTTTTTATTTTTCCGTCAATGTGGCCGTATGTGGGCTTGATTTTTGCGGGCCAATGTGTAGTTTTCATTAGTACTATTTTGGGGTACATAGGACTTATAGATTCATTTTTATTTCATTTTTTATGGGGGGAATGGGAGAAAAGAGCGAATTTTGCCGTTGTTTTTTGCGTTTTTTTTGGACGCCATTCATCCGGCGGTTTAATTAATGTGTTCATTTTATTGGTCAAGTTGTTACGATTGCGGGGATACCATATATGTGTATGTGTGATTTGTTTTGCCACTTTTACTAAATAAAACCACTTTTTGGGCAAAAAAAGTAGTTTTATTTGATTTTCACTGTAATTTATTTTTTTTTTTTCACAAACTTTATTTAACTGATTGACATATTTTTTTTTAGTCCCACCAGGGGACTTCACTATGCGATGTGCCGATCGCATATATAATGCTTTGGTATACTTAGTATACCAAAGTATTATTGCCTGTCAGTGTAAAACTGACAGGCAACCTATTAGGTCATGCCTACGGCATCGCCTAACAGGCAGTTGCGGAAGTCAGACCTGGGGGTCTTTGTTAGACCCCCGGCTGTCATGGAAACCCGACGGCGACCCGCGATTTGTTTGCGGGGGCGCCGATGGGGTGACAGAGGGAGCTCCCTCCCTCTGTCAAACACATTAGATGCCCCTGTCACTATTGACAGCGGCATTTAATGGGTTAAACTGCCGGAATCAGAGCGCGCTTCGATTCCGGCAGTTGCAGCAGGAGCCAGGCTGATTGCATGGGTACAGTGACAGTACCCGCACCATCACTGGACGGATATGTCCGTCCTCCTGCGGGAACTAGCAGCTGCTGAGGACGGATATATCCGTCCTTCGGCGTTAAGAGGTTAATATTCAGTTTTTTAGTGTTCCCACACCGTATGCTAATGAGCAGAAAAGAGTCAAATCTTTGTTTGAAAAGAGTCAAATCTTCATTTGAAAAGAGTCAAATCTTCATTCCTCAAGTCTTTCCACGTTTACCCCGCCTTCTTACTTTTGATTGACAGCTACTCGCCTTCCCCCAGCACACAAAATCCTGCGCTTGTGCATTGATGTCCTCTTCTGGTGTGTGCGCACAAAGGGACACCGGATTATTACGATAAAAAGCATGAGGAGGAGTTTAGGGGAGGGGATAACGGCAATGAACTTTTGATAGCAGCGGCCAGTGAGGGATATGTAAAGTTCAATAGGTGAAATGCTGGTGACAGGTTCCCTTTAAAGTAAAAATATTTTCAAAAACAAAGCATGCCCTAACTGTTGTGGAAATGACACAGATTTTTTTCACTACGCATTTCATGAATGGCAATTAAATGAGTGAAATCCACAGCTATATTTGCAACAAATGCATGTTACATAGCGGGAACATATCAAGAGTTTTCTGCCAGTTTTCTGCCATAAAAAAGTCACAGATTATGGTGCATGCCATAGTTGTGCTAAAATTTGCGACTTATTACCTTTCTTGCCACTTTCCGAAAATGCCATGAAAAGGGGATAAGACCTAGCTCAAGGGAACGGGGCCTCCGCCAGAATGACAAATGTATTGTAATTTACACCAGAAAACTGGTGTAAATTATAGCAGAAATCTACGTCAGTTCCTAGCTGGCATAGATTTTAGTCTGTAGGGCATAGCAAGGTGTAGTGTTGACGGCCACAAACCATCAGGATTACTCACCAGCCGACGCCCGCAGCCATGGATCTGTGAGCGCTGGCCCGCATCTCCTCCCCAGGAGACACCAATGCTCACTTCCGCACCATTCTACTGTGTCCCGTAGGGTGTGCACGCACGCTCTTGCCTGGCCTTAAAGGGCCAGCGCGCACATTAAAATAATAAATTAACGCATTATCACCCTGGACTATAAAAAGGGCTCTGCCCTTTCAGTCATTGCCTGAGCGTTGTTGTGTTTACCCGTGTTAGTATTGCAAATGATGCCTTGGTGTTATCCTGTTCCCAGTGCCTCCGTACCCGCTACCATCGGTCACGTCTGCTGTGTTACACCACGCCTGGTGTCTGCTGCCAAGGTCCCATCTGAGCCTTGCCAATACCACTGTCTGAACTGCTACAGGTACCCTTGAGCTTGGACTATATAGACATTGACTTGGTACACTGTTTAGCCAGCTGCTATCCTGCTATGGCGTTATGGCCCAGTGGGTCCACATACCTACAGATCGTGACACAAGGTAGATGACTTGCCTCCTTTCCTTTTTTTCTAATTTGCCATTTTTTTACCCAGTGTACTTTTTATTTATGCTTATTGTTTTGTTATTATATAGAGGTTTATAATGTTCCTTGGAAATCTTTAGTTTAATCAGTCGAATACAAAAGACCTGATGTTGCAATATGTAACCTTTTCATTGCTGCACTGAGACTTAAAACATAATGACTTTTGCTTTGCAGTGGACAATCCTGCTAGTCATGCAAGTAAACGCAAGAGTCTGCTTCATTCACTTAGCTTTTTCCTCAGGGAAGAAAAGTTATCAGAATTATTGAAGGAAATAAAAAAGCGGCTTCGTTTATCCAACCCAGACAACCTACACATTCCCCAATTCAAAGTAGGAAAATTAAATCTCTCAGACGTACACACTGGATGTGTGAAATATTGGTCCAGACAGTTTCCTGTGTTGACACATGACTATTAAAACAAAGCTTAAAATTAGAGATGAGCGAAACGGGACAACCGAACCCGGTTTCGGTCCGAACATCGGGAAAAGTTCGGTTCGCAGCGAATCCGAGCTTCACCGGGTTCGGCCGAACCCGTTTTGACCGAACCCGGTCAAAAATATTATACAAATCGTTGTCTTGGTGACGAGTCCCTCTTCTTCCTCCAGTCCGACCTTCTTTTCTGACGCGGCAGCCTGTGATTGGCTGCAGAGGCCTCTACAGCCTGTGATTGGCTGCAGAGGCCGCGGCAGCCTGTGATTGGCTGCAGCGGTCACATGGGCTGTATCGTCATCTAGGAATGTCGGGCCGGATGTCGAGAGGGACGCGTCACCAAAGCAACGGCCAGGAGACCGGACTGGAGGAAGCAGAACGTTCTCGGTAAGTATGGACGTCTTTTTTTTTTTACAGGTTACTCTATATTCTGATCGGAATTCACTGTCCAGGGTGCTGAAACAGTTACTGCCGATCAGTTAACTCTTTCAGCACCCTGGACAGTGACTATTTACTGACGTAATGACGGTGCACACATGTAGCCACCCGTCATTACGGGGCCTCATGCACACGTAATTACGACCCGAAATAGTGGTAAGAGCAGAGTTCACAGCAGCACAGAATATTTCAGGAGAGGAGCGTGCAGATTCTGTGCTGCTGTGAACTCTGCTCCTACAATTACGTAGCTCAGTCTGTTACCTCTCCTCCACTCCTGTCCTCAATAACACCTTCACATGATTGGCAAGTCACCACCCCGCACAAGATCCGCACGCTCATCTCCTGAAATACTCTGTGCTGCTGTGAACTCTGGTCTTACCATTACGTGGTGACTTGCCAATCATGTGAAGGTGTTATTGAGGACAGGAGTGGAGGAGAGGTAACAGACTGAGAGCTACGTAATGGTAAGAGCAGAGTTCACAGCAGCACAGAATCTGCACGCTCCTCTCCTGAAATACTCTGTGCTGCTGTGAACTCTGCTCTTACCATTACGTAGCTCAGTCTGTTACCTCTCCTCCACTCCTGTCCTCAATAACACCTTCACATGATTGGCAAGTCACCACCCCGCACAAGATCCGCACGCTCATCTCCTTAAATACTCTGTGCTGCTGTGAACTCAGCTCTTACCATTACGTGGTGACTTGCCAATCATGTGAAGGTGTTTTTGAGGACAGGAGTGGAGGAGAGGTAACAGACTGAGAGCTACGTAATGGTAAGAGCAGAGTTCACAGCAGCACTGAATCTGCACGTTCATCTCCTGAAATACTCTGTGCTGCCTTAAACTCTATGGACAGGTCAGGATCCTGTTTCTTTTAAATGCTGCACTGTAGCGCAGCCTTATATAGTGGATCGAGCGGGTTCCCCAGCAGCATTTAAAAGAAACAGTGTGTGTGTTTGTGTATGTGTGTGTTTGTGTATATATGTGTGTTTGAGTATGTGTCTTTGTCTGTTTTTGTTTTTATATGTGTGTTTGTGTATATGTGTGTGCGTGTTTATGTGTGTTTGTGTATATATGGGTGTGTTTGTGTATATGTGTTTGTGTATATGTTTGTGTATATGTGTGTGTATATATGGGTGTATTTGTGTATATGTTTGTGTGTAGATGTTTGTGTGTGTGTTTTTGTATATGTGTGTGTTTGTGTATGTGTGTATATGGGTGTGTGTTTATGTGTGTGTGTTTGTGTATATATGGGTGTGTTTGTGTATATGTGTTTGTGTATATGTGTGTATTTGTGTATATGTGTGTGTTTGTGTATATGTGTGTGTTTGGGTATGTGTGTTTTTGTTTGTATATGTGTTTGTGTATATGTGTTAGTTCGTGTATATGTGTGTGTATATGTGTGTGTGTTTGTGTATATCTTGTTGTGTTTGTGTATAACTGTGTATATGTGTTTGTGTATATGTGTGTGTGTGTGTTTGTGTATATGTGTGTGTTCGTGTATATGTGTGTTTTGGATATGTGTGTTTTTGTTTGTATATGTGTGAGTTCGTGTATATGTGTGTGTGTTTGTTTGTTTGTTTATGTGTGTGTGTGTGTGTGTATCTTGTTGTGTTTGTGTATATATGTGTGTGTTTGTGTATGGTTGTTTGTTTGTGTGTGCGTGCGTGTATATATGTGTGTAGGTGAGTAGAAGTATTGGTATTGTTCACATTGATAACTGTTTTTTTATGTTGTTGCAGATTTTGATGTACCGATTGGACAACATCTTCGATTCGTTGGACTACTGCGTAGATCTACGTTTTTTCAAATTTTAATAAAATGGTTAACGAGGGTTTTGTTGGGGATTTCTTATTTCAATAAAAAAGAATTGTCTTTGTGTTTTTTTAAAAACTTTATTAGTGCCTAGATAATGGCAGTTGGCTGATTGACAGCGTCCATTATTAAGGCGGTACTTAGTGTTAGCCGGTGCAGAGGCTAGCACTAACCACCCATTATTACCCCGGTACCCACCACCACAAGGGGTGCCGGGAAGAGCTTGGTATGATCCAGTACCCGACCATCTGTTGTGATGGTCGGGTACTGGGGCGGCCGTAGGTTGGTATTATGAGGCTGGGAAGGGCCAAAAACAGTGGACCTTCCCACCCTTGTAATGCTAGGCTGCTGTTGCTGTGTTGTATTGGGCTGGTTATAAAAATGGGGGGGACCCCCACGTCGTTTTTTTTTTTTGAATTTAACAAATTTAACAATAGACGGGTCCCCCACATTTTTAATAACCAGCCATATACAAGGCTGCAGCAGTCTGCAATTACATGGGTGGGAAGGGCCACTGGTTTTGTCCATTCCCAGGCTAATAACACTGTGTTGTATGTGGCTGGTTATGATAAATTGGGTGGAACCCCATGTCTTTTTAAAAAAAAATAAAAAATAAATAAATAATTTAAAAAAATGACGTGGGGTCCCCCCCACTTTTATAACCAGCCAAATACAACACAGCAGCAGCAGCCTAGCATTACAAGGGTGGGAAGGTCCACTGTTTTTGGCCCTTCCCAGCCTCATAATACCAGCCTGCGGCCGCCCCAGAGCCCGACCATCACAACAGATGGTCGGGTACTGGATCATACCTGGCTCTTCCCGGCACCCCTGGTGGTGGTGGGTACCGGGGTAATAATGGTGGTTAGTGTTAGCCTCTGCACCGGCTAACACTAAGCCTCGCCTTAGTAATGGATGTTGTCACTCAGACAGCGGCCATTACTAAAGTGGTAGTAATAAAATTTGAAAAGAAAAAGACAAAGATATAGATAAAATATTTTATTGAAATAAAGCACCCCCAACACAACCCTCATTAACCATTTTATTGTAGAAAAAAAAACCGTCATCTAAGTAGTCCTCGAAACCGACGTAGTCCAAACACCAAACCTGTAAAAAAAAAAAAAAAAATGAAATAAAACATGTTGTAGGCTTAGATTCAGTTTAATGTCTGATACTGACTGTTATACCATGTATAGAAGCCTGCCGCGAAGTTGACTTAGATACAGGGCGCCAGCAGACAGTGTCATACATGGCCATACAGACATATATACAAACAAACATACATGCAAACAAACATACATACATAAATATATACAAACATACATACATACATACAAGCATGCACATATATACATGCAAATATACATACATGCAAACATACACACATATATACATACATACATACATGCAAACTATCATACATACATACATACATACATGCATACGCATACACACACACACATGAAAACATACATACATACAAACAAACATGCAAAGATACATACATACATATATACAAGCATGCACAAATATACATGCAAACATAAATACATGCAAACATAATTACATACATGCACATATATATAAACATACATGCAAACATACATGCAAAAATAAAAACATGCAAACATACATACATGCACATATATACATACATACATACATACATACATGACCACATACATACATACATACATACATACATACATGACAACATACATACATGCAAACATACACACATGCAAACATACATACATACATGCAAATATATACATGCAAATATACATACAAACATGCACATATATACATACATGCCAACATACATGCAAACATACATGCACATATATGCATACATACATGACAACATACATACATACATGACTACATACATACATATATACATACATGACAACATACATACATACATACATACATACACACATACATGCAAACATACATACATACATGGAAACATACATTCATGCAAACATACATACATACATACATGCAAACATACATACATACATACAAACAAACAAACAAACATACATTCATGCAAACATACATACATACATGCAAATATACATACAAACATGCACATATATACATACATGCCAACATACATGCAAACATACATGCACATATATACATACATACATGACATACATACATACATACATACATGACTACATACATACATACATACATACATACATGACAACATACATACATACATACATACATGCAAACATACATACATATATGCAAACATACATTCATGCAAAGATACATACATACATACATACATGCAAACATACATACATGCAAACATACATTCATGCAAACATACATACATGCAAACATACATACATACATACATGCAAATATATACATGCAAATATACATACACACATGCACATATATACATACATGCCAACATACATGCAATCATACATGCACATATATACAGTGACGGAAATAAGTATTTGATCCCTTGCTGATTTTGTAAGTTTGCCCACTGTCAAAGACATGAACAGTCTAGAATTCTTAGGCTAGGTTCATTTTACCAGTGAGAGATAGATTATATAAAAAAAAAAAAAAAAAAATCACATTGTCAAAATTCTATATATTTATTTGCATTGTGCACAGAGAAATAAGTATTTGATCCCTTTGGCAAACAAGACTTAATACTTGGTGGCAAAACCCTTGTTGGCAAGCACAGCGGTCAGACGTTTTTTTGTAGTTGATGATGAGGTTTGCACACATGTTAGATGGAATTTTGCCCCACTCCTCTTTGCAGATCATCTGTAAATCATTAAGATTTCGAGGCTGTCGCTTGGCAACTCGGATCTTCAGCTCCCTCCATAAGTTTTCGATGGGATTAAGGTCTGGATACTGGCTAGGCCACTCCATGACCTTAATGTGCTTCTTTTTGAGCCACTCCTTTGTTGCCTTGGCTGTATGTTTCGGGTCATTGTCGTGCTGGAAGACCCAGCCACGAGACATTTATAATGTCCTGGTGGAGGGAAGGAGGTTGTCACTTAGGATTTGACGGTACATGGCTCCATCCATTCTCCGATGATGAGGTGAAGTAGTCCTGTGCCCTTAGCAGAGAAACACCCCCAAAACATAATGTTTCCACCTCCATGCTTGACAGTGGGGACGGTGTTCTTTGGGTCATAGGCAGCATTTCTCTTCCTCCAAACACGGCAAGTTGAGTTAATGCCAAAGAGCTCAATTTTAGTCTCATCTGACCACAGCACCTTCTCCCAATCACTCTCAGAATCATCCAGATTTTCATTTGCAAACTTCAGACGGGCCTGTACATGTGCCTTCTTGAGCAGGGGGACCTTGCGGGCACTGCAGGATTTTAATCCATTACGGCGTAATGTGTTACCAATGGTTTTCTTGGTGACTGTGGTCCCAGCTGCCTTGAGATCATTAACAATTTCCCCCCGTGTAGTTTTCAGCTGAGCTCTCACCTTCCTCAGGATCAAGGATACCCCACGAGGTGAGATTTTGCATGGAGCCCCAGATCGATGTCGATTGACAGTCATTTTGTACGTCTTCCATTTTCTTACTATTGCACCAACAGTTGTCTCCTTCTCACCCAGCGTCTTACTTATGGTTTTGTAGCCCATTCCAGCCTTGTGCAGGTCTATGATCTTGTTCCTGACATCCTTAGAAATCTCTTTGGTCTTGCCCATGTTGTAGAGGTTAGAGTCAGACTGATTCATTGAGTCTGTGATAAAGAAAATAGATCCGGAGTACTAAAATATAACTTTTACTGATATGAATAAAAAATAGGTATAAACAATTATGAGATGAACATAAGGAACCTATTTGCCAATACTGCATACAATGAATTATTTTCCATCGTTTCAAGTTGTTGTCAGAAATCCTTTTGACAGCAGAAAGTAATCAGTCCACCTTTATAAGGTTTTCAAATTTTTAAATTTTTAAATGGTTCTTTGGATCACAGATGGAGGAAAAAGAATAATGGGGCAGTTGCCCTCCTACCCCGTATTTTTCGGTTAGTAGTCTTTCATATTGAAGTGTCCCGCAATGATGTTGCGTCCTCTCTCAGATGGTAAAATGAGCGACAGGTAGGTCTCCCCCCTACGCGTTTCCTGCTGACCAGGCAATTCCTCAGGGGAGATAGGTAAATAAAGCAGAAATGTCCAGAGTCGGGGCTTGCTGCTTGAAGTGTGATTGTCGATTCGTGTGGAGAGGAGTGCTCTGTGATTCAGAGCATGTTGAATCGATGGAGCAGTAAATTTCAGTTTACTGCTCAGCTGTCGTTTCTTGCACGAGGGAAAACTCAATGGTTAAAGTAGGTTTGCAGTGGCAAAAAATAAATCCTTTGGTTAAAACACCCTTGCAGTGGCAAGTAATGTAACCTTCCTGGTAGGAGGCAAACAAAGAACGCCTGTCCCTGGCGGTACACTGCGGGACACTTCAATATGGAAGACTACTAACCGAAAAATACGGGGTAGGAGGGCAACTGCCCCATTATTCTTTTTCCTCCATCTGTGATCCAAAGAATCATTTAAAAATTAAAAAATTTGAAAACCTTATAAAGGTGGACTGATTACTTTCTGCTGTCAAAAGGATTTCTGACAACAACTTGAAACGATGGAAAATAATTCATTGTATGCAGTATTGGCAAATAGGTTCCTTATGTTCATCTCATAATTGTTTATACCTATTTTTTATTCATATCAGTAAAAGTTATATTTTAGTACTCCGGATCTATTTTCTTTATTATTCTATTACTATGGAGAAGTAAATTTACCATTATCCAGGTGGGGGACCATGTAAGACAGCTGTATTTAATGCAGGCACCAAGTTGATTTGGAGTGTGTAACTGGTCTGGAGGAGGCTGAACTCTTAATGGTTGGTAGGGGATCAAATACTTATTTCTCTGTGCACAATGCAAATAAATATATATAATGTTGACTATGTGATTTTCTTTTTTTTATTTTATATAATCTATCTCTCACTGGTAAAATTAACCTAGCCTAAAAATTCTAGACTGTTCATGTCTTTGACAGTGGGCAAACTTACAAAATCAGCAAGGGATCAAATACTTATTTCCTTCACTGTACATACATACATACATACATACATGACAACATACATACATACATGCAAACATACATACATACATACATATGCAAATATATACATGCAAATATACATCCAAACATGCACATATATACATACATGCCAACATACATGCACATATATACATACATACATACATACATACATGACAACATACATACATACATACATACATGACAACATACATACATACATACATACATACATACATACATACATACATGGCCAAAAAAAAAAAATACGTTCATACTTACTTTCCTCCTGTCCGGCCTCCAGCAATGACGTTTCATCCATGTCGCCGCTGCAGCCTGTGATTGGCTGCAGAGGCGGTCACGTGGGATGAAGCGTCATCCTGACGTGCGTGACCGCCACTACAGCCTGTGATTGGCTGCAGCGGCGAAAGGGATGAAACGTCATCGCTGGAGGCCGGACAGGAGGAAAGTAAGTACGAACGTATTATTTTTATTTTTTTATTACATTAAAATTGTATTTTCCGCGCGCCGAGCATGTACTGTCAAGGTTGCTGAAAGAGTTAGTGCAGCCCATTAACTCTATCAGCACCCTGGACAGTAGCATGCTCGGCGCACGGAAGTGACAGGTTCGGTCCGAATCAAACTTTTTTGTGAAATTCGGCGAACTAGCCGAACCGAACATTTGATAAGTTCGCTCATCTCTATTCATAATGTAATTTAATACAGAGAATATAAGCAAATTGACTATCCATCACATAGGTCACGTCCCTTTCTGCAAAAGTGTCCTGGCTGGCAAGTCGCAATTTGGACAGCAAATTGTGACTTTTGGGGCCTTTTGTGACTTTTCTGGTGTAGAAAGGTTAATAAATTACATGTGATTTATGACTGCGCTTTGGACATAACTTCTGTGGCAATTCACTAGATTTGTTACCAGCAGCACTACACAGAACAAGTAACCCTGCTGCATTGTATATCACCAGCACTGAAGCTGCTCCACTGACACTGCTCTCTGCTACAGCGTTATCATAACTGAAGTTTACAAAAACACTTCATTTACCCATTCAGTTCCTGCTGCGTTTCAATGCTTAAGAAGCTATAGGGTGGTTATAGGGTGCTAAGAAGCTGCCCGGGAGAACAGGACTCTGTATAAAACAATCTCTGGACACACAGTATAAGGCCTTATTCACACGAACGTGTTATATGTCCATGATACGCGCGTGAACACGGACCTATGCTAGTGAATGGGGCCATTCAGACTGTCAGTGATTTTCACGCAGTGTATGTGCGCTGCGTAAAACTCACGACATGTCCTATACTTGTCCGTGTTTGGCGCAGCACGCACCCATTGAAGTCAATGGGTGCGTGCAAATCGCGCACGGCACACGGAAGAACTTCCGGGTGACGCGCGTGACTCGCGCTACAGCTGGTAAAGAAGAGAAGGGAAACATAAAATCCCCTCCTTCTTTACTATGTAGTCACTTTTTTGGTTCTCATCTCCCACAAAAAAAATTTAAGAAAAAGTGATAAAAAAGTCTTATGTATCCCAAAATGTACCCGAATAAAATCTACAGCTCGCCCCACAAAAAACAAGCCCGCTCACTCAACTGAAAAATAAAAAAGTTATGGGACTCGAAATATGGCAACCCAAAAGAAATTTTATTTTTACATATTAGTTTTTGCTTTGTAAAAGTAGTAAAACATAAAAAAACTATATAAATTGGTATTGCCGTAATCGTATTAACCATACATGTAGGAGAATGGGAAAAAAAAATTGGAGGGGAATGATTAATAAATTGCTCTCAGAAATGTAAATTAGAGAGCTATATACACAGCGTTCCAAATTATTATACAAATGTTATTTTTCGCTGATTTTCCTAAATAGTCGATGCAAATGACAGTCAGTATAATCTTCAAGCCATCAACCGTTGCAGTATAATGCAAATTTTATTGAACAAATCTCCTAATGATAACAGATTTTTTTTTAGAAGTAAAAAACTCAAAATGCACTGTTTCAAGTTATTATGCACAACAGAGATCAAAACATTTTAAAGGTTGTAAAGAGAACTAAAATGGTAATTTGTTGAATTCGCAGCATCAGGAGGCCATATTTACAGAAGTCAAAAGCTCTTTCAATCAAAAAAACTTAGCAGGCCAAGTTACATGTTAACATAGGACCCCTTCTTTGATATCACCTTCACAATTCTTGCATCCATTGAATTTGTGAGTATTTGGACAGTTTCTGCTTGAATATCTTTGCAGGATGTCAGAATAGCTTCCCAGAGCTTCTGTTTTGATGTGAACTTCCTCCCACCCTCATAGATATTTTGCTTGAGGATGCTCCAAAGGTTCTCAATAGGGTTGAGGTCAGGGGAACATGGGGGCCACACCATGAGTTTCTCTCCTTTTATGCCCATAGCAGCCAATGACACAGAGGTATTCTTTGCAGCATGAGGTGGTGCATTGTCATGCATGAAGATAATTTTGCTACGGAAGGCACGGTTCTTCTTTTTGTACCACGGAAGAAAGTGGTCAGTCAAACTCTACGTACTTTGCAGAGGTCATTTTCACACCGTCAGGGACTGTAATGACCGGGGGGTAGGGAAACGGACAAGTGAGCCCTAATCTACCCGCCACTCTGTCCCTGCCTACTTGCAACGACCCGCCCTAGGCAACGGGGTATAACTGGGCGGCGGTCCCTGCACTCAGTAAGTGCACGACAAACACGACAAACATGCAAGGAAATACAAGCAAGGGAAAGGGCAGTTGCCCACGGCAACACCGTGAGCAACCAGAGTGGTGAACGAGCCGAGTCAAGCCAGGAGTGTGCGAGGTACCAAACCAAGAGCAGAAGAGTAGTCAGTAAGCCAGGGTCTGTATGGAGCAGGAACAAAATAGAAGGAGCTGTAGCTGGGCCAGGAAACCACACGAAAAAGAATCACAAGCACTGGAGGAACAGGAAAGGCAGGCTTAAATAGACCGAGGGCGGGAGCTAGCTGAGTCTGGCCAGGTTGCGATAGGCTCTCCCACTCCTAAGCCTGCCAGCCTGAGTGGTGGAAGCTGGAGTCAGTCTCAGGGATGTAGATTCAGGTGCTGACTGATTAATTAAGGGAGTTAACCCCGAAGCTGTGCCTGGCAGATCCTTTACAGTACCCCCCCCCTTTTATGAGGGGCCACTGGACCCTTTCTAAGTGTACCTGGCTTACTGGGGAAACGCAGGTGGAACCTCCTGACCAATACCCCAGCGTGAACATCCCGGGCGGGTACCCAAGTCCTCTCCTCGGGCCCGTAACCTCTCCAATGGACCAGGTACTGGAGGGAGCCTTGGACCATCTTGCTGTCCACAATCCTGGCCACCTCGAATTCCACCCCCTCAGGGGTGAGGACGGGAACAGGAGGTCTCCTCGAGGGAGCCAAGGACGGAGAGCAGCGTTTAAGGAGGGAGGCATGAAACACGTTGTGTATACGAAAAGACGGGGGTAACTCCAGCCGGAAGGAGACAGGATTGAGGACCTCAATGACCTTATACGGCCCAATAAACCGGGGAGCAAACTTCTTGGACGGAACCTTGAGACACAAGTTCCTAGACGACAACCACACCAGATCCCCGACCATAAACAGGGGGTTAGCAGAACGTTTTCTATCAGCCTGAGTTTTTTGTACGCTCTGGGATGCCTCTAGGTTCTTCTGAACCTGGGCCCAGACTGTGCACAGTTCCCGATGAACGACCTCTACCTCGGGATTGTTGGAACTACCAGGTGAAACGGAGGAGAACCGTGGATTAAACCCAAAATTACAGAAAAAGGGAGAGACCCCTGACGAGTTACTGACCCGGTTATTGAGGGAAAATTCGGCGAGGGGAATGAATGAGACCCAATAATATTGACAGTCAGAGACAAAACACCTTAAGTATTGTTCTAGAGATTGATTAGTCCTCTCCGTTTGGCCATTGGTTTTAGGATGGAAGGCAGAGGAGAAGGACAGATCAATCTCCAACTTTTTACAGAAGGCTCTCCAAAACAATGAAACAAATTGTACCCCTCTGTCCGAAACAATATTGACAGGGACCCCATGGAGACGCAGGATGTGTTTGACAAACAAGGTAGCCAACGTCTTGGCGTTGGGTAGTTTCTTGAGGGGCACAAAGTGGCACATCTTACTGAAGCGGTCTACCACCACCCACACCACCGACTTGCCTTGGGATGGAGGCAAATCGGTGATAAAATCCATGGAGATATGTGTCCAAGGTCTCTGGGGAATGGGCAACGAACGCAGTAAGCCCGCTGGTCGGGACCTGGGAGTCTTGGACCTAGCACAAACCTCACAAGCGGCGACGTAGGCCTTAACGTCTTTAGGCAACCCAGGCCACCAATAATTTCTGGTAATGAGGTGTTTGGTACCCAGGATGCCTGGATGACCAGATAGTGCGGAGTCATGATTTTCCCTAAGTACCCTTAGCCGGAATTGCAGGGGAACAAACAGCTTGTTCTCAGGAAGGTTCCCGGGAGCTGAACCTTGATCAGCAGCAATTTCAGAGACTAAATCAGAATCGATCGAGGAAATGATTATACCTGGAGGCAAAATACAAGCAGGATCTTCCTCCCAAAGAGGGCTGGCCATGAAGCTACGCGACAGTGCATCAGCCTTAATATTTTTAGACGCAGCCCTATAGGTAACCAAAAAATTGAATCTGGTAAAAAATAACGCCCATCGAGCTTGTCCCGGGTTTAGCCTCCGGGCAGATTCTAGGAAAACCAGATTCTTGTGGTCGGTAAGGACCGTTACCTGGTGTCTAGCCCCCTCCAGGAAGTGGCGCCACTCTTCAAATGCCCATTTAATGGCTAAGAGTTCGCGGTTGCCAATATCATAGTTACTCTCAGTTGGCGAAAACTTCCTGGAGAAGTAGGCACAGGGGCGGAGAAGGGTGAGGGACCTGGTACCCTGGGACAGGACAGCCCCCACTCCCACCTCAGATGCGTCAACTTCCACGATAAATGGCTCCATTTGGTTGGGCTGAACCAGCACCGGGGCCGAGATAAAGCACTTCTTAAGGACCTCAAAAGCCTGGACAGCCTCAGGAGGCCAGTGGAGGAGATCAGCACCTTTGCGAGTGAGGTCCGTAAGAGGCTTAGCGATGACCGAGAAGTTAGCAATAAATCTCCTGTAATAATTAGCGAACCCCAAAAAACACTGTAACGCCTTCAGGGAGGCAGGTTGGACCCATTCCGCCACAGCCTGAACCTTGGCGGGGTCCATGCGGAATTCATGAGGAGTGAGGATTTGACCCAAAAATGGTATCTCCTGTACCCCAAACACACATTTTTCGGTTTTGGCAAACAGTTTGTTTTCCCGAAGGACCTGGAGCACCTTCCTGACATGCTCAATGTGGGAGGACCAGTCCTTGGAAAACACCAGTATGTCATCAAGGTACACTACAAGAAATATCCCCAGGTAATTTCTCAAAATCTCATTTATGAAATTCTGGAAGACCGCAGGGGCATTACACAACCCAAAGGGCATGACGAGGTATTCGAAATGGCCTTCGGGCGTGTTAAACGCAGTCTTCCACTCATCCCCCTCTTTGATGCGAATAAGGTTATACGCCCCCCGTAGATCCAATTTAGAGAACCATTGGGCCCCCTGAACCTGATTAAAGAGATCAGGAATCAAAGGAAGGGGATACTGGTTCCTTACCGTGACCTTATTCAGGCTGCGGTAGTCAATGCATGGCCTAAGACCACCATCCTTCTTCCCCACGAAGAAGAAGCCAGCACCTACCGGAGAAGAAGAGGGACAAATGTAACCCTTGGCCAGGGATTCCTGGATATACTCTCTCATGGCTTCACGTTCGGGACAAGAAAGATTAAATATCCTACCCTTAGGAAGCTTAGCTCCTGGTACCAATTCGATAGCGCAATCGTATTCTCTATGAGGTGGTAACACTTCGGGGGCCTCCCTAGAGAAAACATCAGCGAAGTCCTGAACAAACTCGGGTAGCGTATTCGCCTCCTCAGGGGGAGAAATAGAATTAACAGAAAAACATGACGTACAACATTCATTACCCCATTTGGTTAGCTCCCCAGTATTCCAGTGAAATGTGGGATTATGCAACTGCAACCAGGGAAGGCCTAGAACCAAATCGTACGATAATCCCTGCATCAACAGTACAGAGCATTGCTCCAAATGCATGGAGCCAACAAGGAGTTAAAAAACAGGGGTATGCTGTGTAAAATAACCATTAGCAAGAGGAGTGGAGTCGATACCCACTACCGGGACAGGTTTAGGCAAATCAATCAGAGGCATAGCAAGAGACATAGCAAATTCCACAGACATAATATTAGTAGAGGACCCTGAATCCACGAAGGCACTGCCGGTAGCAGACCTACCACCAAAAGAGACCTGAAAGGGAAGCAAGATCTTAGTACGTTTCCTATTTACTGGAAATACCTGTGCGCCCAAGTGACCTCCCCGATGATCACTTAGGCGCGGAAGTTCTCTGGCTGCATTCTTACGCTTAGGACAGTTGTTCACTTGATGCTTGTTATCCCCACAGTAGAAGCAGAGACCATTCTTCCTGCGGAATTCTCTACGTTGTTGGGGGGACACAGAGGCCCCGAGTTGCATAGGTATCTCTGAGTCTTTCGGGGAGGAACGAAGCAACGGAACTTCGGGAGGCATCATGGGGGAGTCGGAGGAGAAAACACATAAACGTTCATGTTGTCGTTCCCTGAGACGTCGGTCAAGTCGTACCGCTAAAGCCATAGCCTGGTCTAGGGAGTCAGAAGAGGGATAGCTAACTAGCAGGTCTTTCAGGGCATTCAACAGACCCAACCTAAACTGGCACCTTAAGGCAGGGTCATTCCACCGAGAAGCTACGCACCACTTCCTAAAGTCAGAGCAATACTCCTCAACAGGTCTCTTACCCTGACGTAAGGTCACCAGCTGACTCTCGGCAAAGGCAGTCCTGTCAGTCTCGTCATAAATAAGTCCGAGAGCAGAAAAAAAACAATCAACGGAGGAAAGTTCAGGGGCGTCAGGAGCCAAGGAGAAGGCCCACTCTTGGGGCCCTTCCTGGAGCCGGGACATAATTATACCCACCCGCTGGCTCTCAGAACCTGAGGAATGAGGCTTTAAACGAAAGTAAAGCCTACAACTCTCCCGAAAGGAGAGAAAAGCCCTCCGGTCCCCTGAGAACCGGTCGGGCAACTTGAGGTGGGGTTCAAGAGGTGCGGTGGGGGGAACTACCAAGGTAGCATCAGGCTGGTTGACCCTCTGAGCCAGGGCCTGGACCTGTAGGGAGAGACCCTGCATTTGCTGAGCCAGGGTCTCACGGGGGTCCATAGTGGTGTCAGGGACCAGGGTAGACTAGGTATGGGCTTGTGATTACCCACCACTCGGCTTGTGATTATGTAATGACCGGGGGGTAGGGAAACGGACAAGTGAGCCCTAATCTACCCGCCACTCTGTCCCTGCCTACTTGCAACTACCCGCCCTAGGCGACGGGGTACAACTGGGCGGCGGTCCCTGCACTCAGTAAGTGCACGACAAACACGACAAACATGCAAGGAAATACAAGCAAGGGAAAGGGCAGTTGCCCACGGCAACACCGTGAGCAACCAGAGTGGTGAACGAGCCGAGTCAAGCCAGGAGTGTGCGAGGTACCAAACGAAGAGCAGAAGAGTAGTCAGTAAGCCAGGGTCTGTATGGAGCAGGAACAAAATAGAAGGAGCTGTAGCTGGGCCAGGAAACCACACGAAAAAGAATCACAAGCACTGGAGGAACAGGAAAGGCAGGCTTAAATAGACCGAGGACGGGAGCTAGCTGAGTCTGGCCAGGTTGCGATAGGCTCTCCCACTCCTAAGCCTGCCAGCCTGAGTGGTGGAAGCTGGAGTCAGTCTCAGGGATGTAGATTCAGGTGCTGACTGATTAATTAAGGGAGTTAACCCCGAAGCTGTGCCTGGCAGATCCTTTACAGGGACCCTAAAGGGGGCTACCAGCTCTTTCCCCATGATTCCAGCCCAAAACATGACTCCGCCACCTCCTTGCTGATGTTGCAACCTTGTTGGGACATGGTGGCCATTCACCAACCATCCATCTGGACCATCCAGGGTTGCACGGCACTCATCAGTAAACAACACGGTTTGAAAATTAATCTTCATGTATTTCTGAGCCCACTGCAACCGTGTCTGCTTGTGAGCATTGTTTAGGGGTGGCCGAATAATAGCTTTATGAACACATGCAAACCTCTGGAGGATCCTACACCTTGAGGTTCGCGGGATTTCAGAGGCACCAGCGGCTTCAAATACCTGTTTGCTTCTTTGCAATGGCATTTTAGCAGCTGCTCTCCTAATCCTATTAATTTGTCTGGCAGAAACCTTCCTCATTATGCCTTTATCTGAACGAACCCGTCTGTGCTCTGAATCAGCCACAAATCTTTTCACAGTACGATGAGCACGCTTAAGTTTTCTTGAAATATCCAATGTTTTCATACCTTGACCAAGGTATTGCACTATTTCACGCTTTTCGGCAGCAGAGAGATCCTTTTTCTTTCCCATATTGCTTGAAACCTGTGGCCTGCTTAATAATGTGGAACGTCCTTCTTAAGTAGTTTTCCTTTGATTGGGCACACCTGGCAAACTAATTATCACAGGTGTCTGAGATTGATTACAATGATCAAAAGAGCCCTAAGACACAATACCATCCATGAGTTTAATTGAAAAACTAATAATTAAATGTTTATGACACTTAAATCCAACGTGCATAATAATTTGGAACACGGTGTACAGTATGTACTGAAAGATATTGCCACCATTGTTTTTAGGTTTTGTTTTTATAGCGTTCACTGTGCAGTATACATAACATGATAGCAATATTCTCGATTTCGAATCGGGCTCGATTTCAAGTGTTGCTAAAATTTCTGCAACAATGCACATTGCCTACTCCTCAATGACTGAAGATAGAACGATTAAAAATTAATTTATTAAATTGTTTCATTAAAATGAGCCATCTTAGCCCTAAATACAATGTGAACAGGCTCAGATAAGGTGGTCAGTAATGAGGAGAGGTGTGCTGATGTGATAGTATAGTTGCACACACCAAACACCTCCTCACCCCTAACGATATATTCTATTGGCACACCTCACTGACTGACAGACAATCCAACGCGTTTCAGTGCCACATACATGAGTGACACATCATCAGGGATTATCAATTCTTTTCGATAAAGTATGTTATTTCACTGTTAATTCAGCCGGCTAGCACAATTGTGTGCTTGTTATACCTCCCGGCGCGTGTACGACACTAATGCACTGGCCGCACACGCGCCGGCGAAGTTCCGGTCTATTTGACAGGCCTAGGCCCACCCACTGTGCTGACGTGGCTTGGGCCAGGCACCAACCCGCAGTAACCACGTCAAAAAAATGACGTTGCAGGCTGAGTGCCGAGCCTCCTTTCTGGCCACCAATCAGCTTAGTTAAGGACGCAAAGCGTCCTATGTTGCCATGGAGATCAAAAGGCGGACGAAATCTCCCATAAAGGATCCAATACCGCGGTGCACATATCTCTCAGCAGAAAAAACAAACAAACAAAAACACCAAATGTATCACAGACATCATCAGATAGTAAATATCTAAATTTGCTAACGATACATGATCCCTACGATCCCAGTACAGCAAGGCACATACCTTTATGTTACTACACACTGGAATCGCCGGGAACACCCGGACCAACCTAAAAGACACAAAGTGTAGCAACTACAAATGCCCGAGACATTAAGTAACAGGAACCAACCCGCACTATGCTCATACATTGCCGACCCTACCAACCAGTCATCTTTAGGGCTTGACCAGAATACTATCAAAGTCCCATGCAACACTGGGAACCGAAAAGCAAATGCAAAGCCCCTGCAACTAATAACACCGTGCAACAAACGAGAAGAGAACCGTCCAGCAAAGAAACACATGACTCCATTGATTACCCAAAAAACACCTTTGAGCATTTAGCTTAGTACCAGAAAAAGCAGATAAACATAAAACACCCACACAAGGGAATGGGTCTTAAACATGTAGAAATTTGTTTACAGGAAACACGCATATGAGATCTGCTCGTTGAGGCCTTGGGGACAGATAGTCTGTAGGCGGTGGATCCATTGCGCTTCTTTTTGCATGATCCTCCTATCTAGATCACCGCCTCTCAGTGTCTGTCTAATACATTCCACCCCTTGAAATTTGAGGCACGAGGGGTCACCTTTATGACGCTCCCAGACATGACGGGACACCGAGGTATCCTCTTGTCGCCTAACGTCACCAATGTGCTCCCTAATCCTCCTTCTGAATTCCCTTATCGTTTTCCCTACATATTGCATTTTACAATCACAGGTGATCAAATAGACCAACCCCCTTGTTTTGCAATTCATGTAGGACCTGTTTTCAAAGCTCTTCCCTGTGATGGTACTAGTGAATTCACTGCTACATAGTACTGACGCACAGGCCTTACAGGACCCGCATCTGTAGCTACCCTTTAAACTCTGATTAAGCCATGTACCGACTGGCTCCTGAGTATTTAAATGGCTATGCACTAGCCGATCTTTCACATTACGTCCACGTCTATAAGTTATTAAAGGGGATTTTCCCACAAGGTCACCGATGTCAGGATCCGCTTGCAAAATGCCCCAATATCGTTGTAAAATGCACCGAACCTCAACGCTGGCCGAATCAAAAGTGCCGATAACTCTAGCTGTTTCCTCCTCCACTTTCTTTGGTTTAGGGTTGAGTAAATCATCCCGATTTCTGCCTAGGGCATTCTGATAAGCCTCTTTTAGTACCTGTCTCGGATATCCACGACACCGAAACCTATTTTCTAGTTCGCGTGCCGAGATCTTATAGTCGGATATAGTTGAACAATTGCGGCGTACCCTCAGATATTGGCCCTTTGGAATACCGCGTCTCAGGTTTAAGGGGTGACAACTTTCCCATCTCAGGAGACTGTTTGTAGCAGTAGATTTTCTAGACATGTTGGTCTGTATAGCTCCTGAAGGTGTCTTTTGGATCAACACATCAAGGAATGTGATCTTATTCTCATTTATCTCATGCGTGAAAAAAAGGCCTAAATTGTTCACATTAAGAATCCCCACAAACTCAACGAACTCAGCCTTAGTTCCCTTCCACAATATCAGAATATCGTCTATAAAACGAATCCATAGAAGGATACAAGAGGTCCATTTTTCCATTAGTTCAGTGAAGACACATTCTTTTTCCCACCAACCCAAAAATAAGTTGGCATATGTGGGAGCACAAGGACTCCCCATAGCCACCCCTTTGAGTTGGTGGTAGATCTTCTGATCAAATAAAAAGAAATTGTGCTCCAATATGAATCTCAATAATGAAATCACAAATTCATTGTGGGCCTTAAAGTGTGTACCTTTTCCTCTCAAAAAATATTGGATGGCACAACATCCGAGTTCATGAGGAATCGAGCTGTACAATGCCTCAACATCCAGTGAAGCAAGAAACACATCCTGATCAAGACGGATGCCCTCCAATTTCCTCAGGGCATCCATAGTATCCCTCACATATGATGGTAATGATAACACAAAGGGTCTCAATATCTGATCCAAATATACGCTTGCATTTTGCGTCAAACTATCTATCCCAGATACAATTGGGCGACCTTTAAGGGGGGTCGTCCCCTTGTGGACTTTGGGTAAACTGTAAAATGTTGCCACCTGCGGAAATTCCATTAACATGAATTTGAATTCTTTCTCACTGATCAAATTGAGAATTTTAGCTGGGTCAAGAATGTCCTTAAGCTGACTCTTGAAAATCCTAGTGGGGTCAGACTCCAAAACCCTATAGCACTGTTGGTCATGTAAAATATGAAGACACATTCCCTTGTAGCGGCTGCGATCCATAACCACGATATTGCCGCCTTTATCGGACTGCTTTATGACAATCGTGTCATCAGATTCAAGAGATCGCAGACCAGCCATCTCCTCCTTGGTTGTATTAAAATGACCAATCTTCAAGTCATCAAGTGACTTGAGCTGGTCTTCAACAACCTTTACAAAGACATCTATGGGTGTATTATCATTTAAAGGTGCAAATTTGGTAGAAGGCGCCCTCAGATCTGTAAATGGACCTTCACCAATTTCTCTTTGACCTTCCTCCCATAGTCCCTCCAATAATCTGAGGTCTGGCAGGTCATCCTCCACTATGCCCAAATCGAGACATTTACGTCGATCGTGTGTCTTAAAAAATTTTTTCCATTTTAATTTTCGAGCAAATAGGTTTAGATCATTGACCCAAGTGAATAAGTTGAATTTATTTGTAGGGACGAATGACAGACCCCTTCTGAGGATACCAATTTCCTCACTATTAAGCACCCGGGAGGATAAATTAATGACCTGGGACTCATCCTCCTCAGATCTGGACCTACAGCCTATATATCCCTTCTGTCCCTGACCCCTTGTGCCTCAAATTTCAAGGGGTGGAATGTATTAGACAGACACTGAGAGGCGGTGATCTAGATAGGAGGATCATGCAAAAAGAAGCGCAATGGATCCACCGCCTACAGACTATCTGTCCCCAAGGCCTCAACGAGCAGATCTCATATGCGTGTTTCCTGTAAACAAATTTCTACATGTTTAAGACCCATTCCCTTGTGTGGGTGTTTTATGTTTATCTGCTTTTTCTGGTACTAAGCTAAATGCTCAAAGGTGTTTTTTGGGTAATCAATGGAGTCATGTGTTTCTTTGCTGGACGGTTCTCTTCTCGTTTGTTGCACGGTGTTATTAGTTGCAGGGGCTTTGCATTTGCTTTTCGGTTCCCAGTGTTGCATGGGACTTTGATAGTATTCTGGTCAAGCCCTAAAGATGACTGGTTGGTAGGGTCGGCAATGTATGAGCATAGTGCTGGTTGGTTCCTGTTACTTAATGTCTCGGGCATTTGTAGTTGCTACACTTTGTGTCTTTTAGGTTGGTCCGGCGATTCCAGTGTGTAGTAACATAAAGGTATGTGCCTTGCTGTACTGGGATCGTAGGGATCATGTATCGTTAGCAAATTTAGATATTTACTATCTGATGATGTCTGTGATACATTTGGTGTTTTTGTTTGTTTGTTTTTTCTGCTGAGAGATATGTGCACCGCGGTATTGGATCCTTTATGGGAGATTTCGTCCGCCTTTTGATCTCCATGGCAACATAGGACGCTTTGCGTCCTTAACTAAGCTGATTGGTGGCCAGAAAGGAGGCTCGGCACTCAGCCTGCAACGTCATTTTTTTGACGTGGTTACTGCGGGTTGGTGCCTGGCCCAAGCCACGTCAGCACAGTGGGTGGGCCTAGGCCTGTCAAATAGACCGGAGCTTCGCCGGCGCGTGTGCGGCCAGTGCATTAGTGTCGTACACGCGCCGGGATGTATAACAAGCACACAATTGTGCTAGCCGGCTGAATTAACAGTGAAATAACATACTTTATCGAAAAGAATTGATAATCCCTGATGATGTGTCACTCATGTATGTGGCACTGAAACGCGTTGGATTGTCTGTCAGTCAGTGAGGTGTGCCAGTAGAATATATCGTTAGGGGTGAGGAGGTGTTTGGTGTGTGCAACTATACTATCACATCAGCACACCTCTCCTCATTACTGACCACCTTATCTGAGCCTGTTCACATTGTATTTAGGGCTAAGATGGCTCATTTTAATGAAACAATTTAATAAATTAATTTTTAATCGTTCTATCTTCAGGCAGTAAAAATTGTTAATCTACGGAACGAAATACTCTATCAGTGTGCCTATTCAATACTCCTCAATGACCCTGCATATGATTGATTATTTAAAATTCGGCCGATTATAGACCACTATATTCTTACATTTTCCCAGATATACACCCCCACAAACATAGATACATCCCTAGTTCACTTTAACCCCTTCCCAACATTTGATGTATCCATACGCCAAAGTTGGGTAGGGAAGTATGGATTAGGCTCACGGAGTGAACCCGGTCCATACGATGCCGGTGTCGGCTGTATGTTACAGCCGACACTTCAGAGTAACGAGCTCGAGCGCGATCCCGCTTGTTTAACTTGCTAAATGCCGTGGTCAATAGCGACCGCGGCATTTAAATCGTTAGAAAGAGGGGGCGACCCCCTCTAACAGCTCAACGCGCCCCCCACAATGCAATCGCGGGGTGGCAATGGTTGCTATGGCTGCCTGGGGGCCTAATGAAGGCCCCCAGGTCCGCCATCTTTGTGCTCCTATTAAGCGCTGCCTCCGTCAGGGCTTAAAGGGTTATTCCCAAGTTGAGTAAAAAATGTTTTTTTTAGACATTCTAAGCTGAAATTAAATACAAAAACATTTGCTGTTAACATTTTGAAAAAATTAATTCCCTAACTACTTTTTTTTTACACTTGATAACTCAGCTAGTGCTGGTTATCTTTTATAAAAAGGGGTGTAAGCGGCTTGATGTTAATCAAGCCGCTCTGCAGTGTGCGCGCTTCCGACATTGCTAGATACTGTAGTTCTAGCAACATCGGGAGAATGTTAATCTCAACCAGGCATGGTGAGCCTGGTTGTGATGAACACACCGTGAATTTCAACAGCACGCAACCCTTCTCTGAAACACTCTTCACCCCGTTGCGGCAAGCCAATTCTCTAGCTAAGCTGCCCCCCCATGTAATATATTTAGTCGCCGCACCTGTCCTGCATCAGCACCCGGCGAACCACACAAAAGATTTAAAAAAAAAAATACTCACCGAAGACGTTCCTGCTAAGATCTAGACGGTCCCGTCACTTTCCATCTTACTGCTACTTGGCGCGGCTAGCATTCACAGTAACAATGCGTTGTGGCGCAGATGACGTAATCATATCGCGCTCACGTGATTACGTCATCTGCGCCCACCGCTTTGTTATTGTGAATGGGAGCGGCGCAAAGTAGCAGTAAGAAAAGTGACGGGACCGTTCAGAGCTTCGTGGGAACGTCTTATGTGAGGTTTTTTTTTCTTTTTTCTTTTCATTGAAGCGATGTTACCAAACCTGGGAGCATAGTCAACGGACTAAGTACTATATGGGGTCATGTATGTATGTATGTATGTATGTTTGTATGTGTATGTTTGTATGCATGTATGTATGTATATATCTATATCTATGTATGGCCATGTATGATACTGTCTGCTGGGGCCCTGTATCTAAGCCACCTTGGTAGTAGGCTTCTATACATGGTATAACAGTCAGTATCACACATGGGCCTGAATCTAAGCCTACGACATGTTTTATTCACTTTTTGTTTGTGTTTTTTTTACAGGTTTGGTCGTTGGACTACGTCGGTTTCGAGGACTACTTTGATGACAGCTCTTTTTTTTCTACAATAAAATGGTTAATGAGGGTTGTGTTAGGGGTGCTTTATTTCAATAAAATATTTTATCTATATCTTTGTCTTTTCTTTTAAACTTTTATTACTACCGCTTTAGTAATGGCGGCTGTCTGATTGACAACATTCATTACTAAGGTGGGGCTTAGTGTTATCCGGTGCAGAGGCTAACACTAACCCCCATTATTACCCCGGTACCCACCACCACCAGGGGTTCCGGGAAGAGCCAGGTACGGTCCAGTACCCGACCATCTGTTTTGATGGTTCGGCACTGGGGCGGCCACAGCCTGGTATTATCAGTCTGGAAAGGGCCAAAAACAGTGGCCCTTCCCACCCTTGTGATGCTAGGCTGCTGCTGCTGTGTTGTATCTGGCTGGTTATGAAAAATGGGTAGGACCCCAAAATAAAAATAAAGTTATCAATGTGAACAATACCAAAACTTATACTCACCTACACACATATATACACGCACACACAAACACCCACACACATATACACAAACACACACACAAACATATACACAAACACATATACACACACAAACACATATACACACAAACACACACATATACACACAAACACACATACACACACACACACACACACATTGTCCAAAAAAAATTAAAATAAACAGGTCGTGTATGCATGTATATAATCTTTTATACTTAGATACACTTGCCTTGATAATATTTCACACATTGGCAATTGTATCTAAGCATGACATTTTTTCTGATTACATACACCGAACAGTTGATGTTTTTCAAACTGTTCACTGTATGTAATATTTCAGCATAATAAGTACAGTTGTGCATTTAATACCTTCAGCGGACCGCAGACTTCTCCTCACGACTGGTGCCTTGCCCTGCATCTACTGCGCATGCGCCGATATGCGCGTTCATGAGATAAATTACATCCTCTACTAAGGACGGAGGGGATATCATTGCGCATGCGCGGCCACCGCTAAAGGTAAATAGTGGTGGCCGGATCCCTAGACAACGAGCTACAAACAAGAGGGACTGACAGCGACTTCAATCAAGAATAGCACGAAAACGACATCGCTGCGCTACAGACAGGTAATTAGAAAAATTATTAACTTTAGAAGGGTGAGCTTAATAGCTAGATTTTTGTAGATGGGAATAACCCTTTCATAGAGGCCTGTCAGAATCACGATATACTGCAATACGTTAGTATTGCAGTATATAGTGAAAGCTTGAAGTCCCCTTTTTTTTAAAAAACACAAATAAAAATATTAAAAGTTAAAAAAAAAAAACATTTCCCCCCTAGAACATAGTAAAAACATAAATAAATAAACATAATTGGTATCACCGCATCCGTAAAAGTCTGATTATTACAATATATCAATATTTAACCTGCATGGTAAACGTCGTAAAAAAAAGTTGTAAACGCCAGAATCTCTATTTTTTGGTCACCACATCTCCCTCAAATAATGAAATAAAAAGTGATCAAAACGTCGCATGTACCCCAAAATGGTATCATTAAAAACTATAATCACCATATGCACTCCAAAAGCATTTATAATCAGGGCTGGGTACGGTTTACTACATAAGCGTCCCCCCATAATTTACCACCCAGGCGGCTCCATATATTTAGCTATAAACAGAAGAACAACAATGAGTCATAAAGCCGATTCATATAAGTCATACATTTTTATTATTATGGCTCTCAGAATTTGCCGACACAAATAAATTAAATTTTTTACACTTAGGGTATGTGCACACACACTAATTACGTCCGTAATTGACGGACGTATTTCGGCCGCAAGTACCGGACCGAACACAGTGCAGGGAGCCGGGCTCCTAGCATCATAGTTATGTACGATGCTAGGAGTCCCTGCCTCGCTGCAGGACAACTGTCCCGTACTGTAATCATGTTTTCAGTACGGGACAGTTGTCCTGCAGCGAGGCAGGGACTCCTAGCATCGTACATAAGTATGATGCTAGGAGCCCGGCTCCCTGCACTGTGGTCGGTCCGGTACTTGCGGCCGAAATACGTCCGTCAATTACGGACGTAATTAGTGTGTGTGCACATACCCTTAGGTTTTTACTTGTAAAAGTAGTGAAATATAGAAAAAACAATATGTATTTGGTATCGCTGTAATCGTATTGACCCACAGAATAAACTTAACATGTGAATTCCGTAAAAACGAGGCGCAAAAAAAACCAACGGAGGAATCGCAGTTTTTTTCATTTTCTACCCAACAAATATTTTTTTCCCCGATTCCTAGTACATTATATGGCACAGTAAATGGTGCTACGGAAAACTACAACTCGTCCTGCAAAAATCAAGCCCTCATAGGACTATATAGACGGAAAAATAAAAAAGTTATGGCTTTTGGAAGGTAGGGTGGAAAAAACGAAAATTAAAATCTGAAAAAAGGCTGCGGCAGGAAGGGGTTAAGGGAAGATTACATTTTCGCCAATACCTGCCCAACAAACAGGCGTAAAACGTTACAAATTATGTGACAGCACATCTGGCTACACACATAAGTTCTACAAAGGGAAGGACTCCAAAATAGAGCCCCCAGACTGCCCACCTGTCCTGAAAATAACTGGCAAAATAGTATGGGATCTGCTTCACCCACTGCTAGATCAAGGGTACAATTTGTATCTAGACAATTTTTATACAAGCGTCCTGCTACTGAAATGCCTGTTTTCCAGAGGTACTATTGCGTGCGCAACTATTAGGCGAAACCAAAAAGATTTGCCTAAAAGTTTCATAGGGCAAAGGTTGAGAGCGGGGGAGAGTAGGGCGGTGGGCATTGACAACATGATGCTTGTCAAGTGCAAGGACAAGTGTGAGGTCCTTGTACTGACCACCATACATTTTAACTGATCCAGCCCCGTCCCAGTCCATGGAAACAGAGAGCCGGACTCAATCCTGTGTGTATCCAGAACTATAAGGTTTATGGGGGGAGTGGATCTGTCAGACCAGGTGTAATGACGGGATAAGGAGACAGACAGGTGAGCCCTAATCTACCCGCCACTCAGTCCCTGCCTACTTGCACGACCCGTCCTAGGCGACGGTGTACAACTGGGCGACGGTCCCTACGCTCAATATGTGTACGAGAGACAAACAGACAAGGGTACACAGAAGCTAAGGGAACTATGGCAACACCGTGAGCAACAAGAGTAGTGAACGAGCCGAGTCAAACCAGGAGTGTACGAGGTACCAAACGCAGAGCAGGAGCGTAGTCAGTAAAGCCAGGGTCAAAATGAAGCTGAGGTCAATAGTAATAGCTGGAACAGCAGAGCCAGGAAACAAGAGAGAATCACAGGCAAAGACAAGAAGCAAATGAAGGTATACATAGACTGAGGGCGGGAGCTAGAACCGTCTGGCCAGGCTGATAGGTCCTCCGACTCCTCAGCCTACCAGCCTGAGTGGTAGCAGATCGAGTCACTCTATCAGACTTAGGAGCAGATGCAGACTGATTAACCACTGGCGTCGACACAGAAGCTGTGTCTGGCAGATCCTTTACAGTACCCCCCCTTTTATGAGGGGCCACTGGACCCTTCCTAGGTGGACCTGGCTTTTTGGGGAACCGAAGATGGAACCTCCTGAGCAATACCCCAGCGTGAACATCCCGGGCTGGTACCCAATTCCTCTCCTCAGGCCCGTACCCCCTCCAATGGACCAGGTACTGGAGGGAACATTGGACCATCCTGCTGTCCACAATCTTGGCCACCTCAAATTCTACCCCTTCAGAGGTGAGAACAGGGACTGGAGGTTTCCTCGAGGTAACCAAGGAGGGGGAGCAGCGTTTCAGGAGGGAGGCATGGAACACGTCGTGTATTTGAAAAGACGGGGGTAACTCCAGCCGGAAGGAGACAGGGTTAAGGACCTCAATGACCTTGTTCGGCCCTATAAACCGGGGAGCTAATTTTTTGGACAGAACCTTAAGGCGCAATTTTTTGAAGAAAGCTACACCAGATCCCCGACCACTAACAAGGGGTTAGCAGAACATTTATCTGCCTGAGTCTTTTGTATGTTCTGGGACGCCTCTAGGTTCTTCTGAACTTGGGCCCAGACTGTGAACACAGTTCCCGATTAACGACATCTACCTCGGGATTGTTGGAACCACCAGGTGAAACAGAGGAGAACCGTGGATTAAACCCAAAATTTCAGAAAAAGGGGGAGACACCTGATGAGTTACTGGCCCGGTTATTAAGGGAAAATTTGGCGAGAGGAATGAAGGAGACCCAATCATATTGACTGTCAGAGATAAAACACCTTAAATATTGTTCTAGAGACTGATTAGTCTTCTCAGTTTGGCCATTAGTTTCAGGATGGAAGGCCAAGGAGAAGGACAGATCAATCTCCAACTTTTTACAGAAAGCTCTCCTTAACAATGAAACAAATTGTACCCCTCTGTCAGAAACAATATTGACAGGAACCCCATGGAGACGCAGGATGTGTTTGACAAACAAGGTAGCTAACGTCTAGGCATTGGGTAGTTTCTTGAGGGGCACAAAGTGGCACATCTTACTAAAGCGGTCTACTACAACCCACACCGCCGACTTGCCTTGAGATGGAGGCAGATCGGTGATAAAATCCATGGAGATATGGGTCCAAGGTCTCTGGGGAATGGGCAAAGAACATAGTAAGCCCGCTGGTCGGGACCTGGGAGTCTTGGACCTGGCACAAATTTCACAAGCGGAGACATAGGCCTTAACGTCTTTAGGCAACCCAGGCCACCAATAGTTTCTAGCAATGAGGTGAGAACAAAGTTGAATCTAGTAAAAAACAACGCCCATCGAGCTTGTCTTGGGTTTAGCCTCCGGGCAGATTCTAGGAAGACCAGATTCTTGTGGTCGGTAAGGACCGTTACCTGGTGCCTAGCCCCCTCCAGGAAGTGGCGCCACTCTTCAAATGCCCATTTAATGGCTAAGAGTTCGCGGTTTCCCACGTCATAGTTACTCTCAGTGTGCGAGAACTTCCTGGAGAAGTAGGCACAGGGACGGAGATGGGTGAGGGACCTGGTACCCTGGGACAAGACAGCACCCACTCCCACCTCAGAGGCGTCAACCTCCACGATGAATGGCTCCATTTGGTTAGGCTGAGTCAGCACTGGGGCAGAGATAAAGCACTTCTTAAGGATCTCAAAAGCCTGGACCGCCTCCGGAGGCCAGTGGAGGAGATCAGCACCTTTGAGAGTAAAATCCGTAAGAGGCTTAGCGATGACCGAGAAGTTAGCAATAAATCTCCTGTAATAATTAGCAAACCCCAGGAAGCACTGTAACGCCTTCAGGGAGGCAGGTTGGACCCATTCAGCCACAGCCTGAACCTTGGCAGGGTCCATGCGGAATTTATTAGGAGTGAGGATTTGCCCCAAAAATTGTATCTCTTGCACCCCAAACACACATTTTTCGGATTTAGCAAAGAGTTTGTTTTCCCGAAGGGCCTGGAGCACCTTCCTGACATGCTCAATGTGGGAGGACCAGTCCTTGGAAAATACAAGTATGTCATCAAGGTACACTACAAGAAATACCCCCAGGTAATCTCTTAAAATCTCATTTATGAAATTCTGGAAGACCGCGGGAGCATTACACAACCCAAAGTGCATGACGAGGTATTCCGAAATGACCTTTGGGCGTGTTAAACGCAGTCTTCCACTCATCCCCCTCTTTGATGCGGATAAGGTTATAAGCCCCCCGTAGATCAAACTTAGAGAACCATTGGGCCCCCTGAACCTGATTGAAGAGATCAGGAATCAAAGGGAGGGGATACTGGTGCCTTACAGTGACTTTATTCAAGTTTCGGTAATCGATGCACGGCCTAAGACCACCATCCTTCTTCCCTACAAAGAAGAAGCCAGCACCTACCGGAGAAGTAGAGGGGCGAATGTAACCCTTGGCCAGGCTTTCCTTATATATTCTCTCATGGCCTCACGTTCGGGACAAGAGAGATTAAATATCCTACCCTTAGGGAGCTTAGCTCCTAGTACCAAATCGATTGCGCAATCGTATTCTCTATGAGGAGGTAACACTTTGGAGGCCTTTTTAGAAAAAACATCAGCGAAGTCCTGAATAAACTCAGGTAGAGTGTTCACCTCCTCAGGGAGAGAAATAAAATTAACAGAAAAACAGGACGTCATGCATTCATTACCCCATTTAGTAAGATCCCCAGTACTCCAGTTAAACGTGGGATTATGCATCTGCAACCAGGGAAGGCCTAAAACCAAATCGGACGATAATCCCTGCATCACCAGTACAGAACACTGCTCCAAATGAATGGAGCCAACAATGAGTTCAAAAACAGGGGTATGCTGCGTAAAATAACCATTAGCAAGTGGAGTGGAGTCGATACCCACTACTGGAACAGGTTTAGGCAAATCAATCAATGGCATAGCTAGAGACATAGCAAATTCCACAGACATAATATTAGCAGAAGACCCTGAATCCACGAAGGCACTGCCGGTGGCAGACCTACCTTCAAAAGAGACCTGAAAGGGAAGCAAGATCTTATTAGGTTTCATATTTACAGGAAATACCTGTGCGCCCAAGCGACCTCCCCGATGTTCACTTAGGCGCGGAAGTTTTCCGGCTGCTTATTCTTTCGCCTAGGACAGTTGTTCACTTGATGCTTGTCATCCCCACAGTAGAAGCAGAGACCATTCTTCATGCAGGGCTCTCTATGTTGTTGGGGAGACACGGTGGCCCCGAGTTGCTTTGGTTCATCCGGGTTTTCCGTGGAAGAACGAAGCAATGGAACCTCGGGAGCCATCATCAATATCTCTAATAACAAAATTGCAGGGCAGATGGAATTGTTCTTAATTCATTGTATATTTCATGGGAACGTGTCTAGTAGTTTTAACCTCTTGAAACGCAACCATGCGGTAATACATGACCTGACAATATTTCCAAATGTATGTTTTTTTCAGATGCAGCAAAGTCTTTAAAATCCACTTTTAAAACGGCGCACACTATATGCTAACTAGTCATTAAAGGGTCATGGGCCGGTGCCGCTTTCCTGAAGAGTCACATAGCCCTGCCTCCAAACCCAACTTTCCATGCTTGATTGACATCCCCCTGGCTGATACAACTTTCTTGGATGCGCCATTGCTTTCTGACACTATACACAAGGGGGCTGTGTGGCACTATACACAAGTGGGAGCTGTGTGGCACTATACACATGGGGGAGCTGTGTTGCACTATACACATGGGGGAGCTGTGTGGCACTATACACATGGGGGAGCTGTGTGGCACTATATACAAGGGACTGTGTGGCACTATCTACTAGGTGGGCTGTATGGCACTATTTGCCAGGGGGAGGGCTGTGGCTCTATCTACAGGGGGCTGTGTGTGGTGCAATCTACAGTGGTCTGTGTGTGGCACTTTCTACTAAGGGGGGCTGTGCGGCACTATATACAAGGGAGGGGGGGGCTCTGTGGCACTATATACAGTGGAAGCTGCATAGCGCTATATACAGGGGGGCTTTATGGTGATATCTACAGGGGGGCTGTATGGCACTATCTACAAGGGCGAGGTGGGGGCGCCATCTACAATTGGGGTGTGACACTGTCTATAGGCGTGGCTGTATAGCACTCTCTACAGGGGGCTGTATGGCACATTCTACAGGGGCACTATCTATAAAGGCGGCTGCTTGTGGCACCTGGGGGGCCCCAATCAAGAGTTTGCTATGGGGCCCAGTCTTTCCTAGTTACGCCCCTGCCTGCCATATAAAGCTGGCAATTCCTATTACTATTTGGTGATATCAGCCTGAACACTAAATGTTAGGGTGCGTCTCCTTAGTTTCATGTACTATGTACAAAAAATATGTCCTCAAAATTTCTTTTACATTTTTAAGCTTTGTAATACATTAAAAAATGTAAAATATTTTAAATACATTGCTGCTAAAATATTGTAGACATATGGAAATATACATTTTATAACACATTAGTACAGCATGTTCATGAATATGTGAGATATTACAGTTCAAAATAAAAAAAATGATTTTTTTTCTAACATTTTCTTATATTTTTGCGTTTTAATAAAAAAATACAAATCGTATCGGCCTACTTTAAACACATAAATATAGCACAATATCTCACACAAAAAACAATGTGAGCATCACTTGGATACAAAAAGGCATTACAGAGTTATTTAGCAAAATGTTCACACAGGTGTCATGATTTTTATTTTTATCATATTGCTTTTAATATAATATTTTCAAAAATGTTATTTAATTGTGTTCTCATGTTTTACTTTTTAATGTATTCTTACTTTTACTTCTCTATGGGGGCTGCCATTTTTTTTTCATCTCTGTATGTGTCGATTAACAACACATACAGAGATGCTATACGGCACATACAACCCCATAGAGAAGGCAAAAGGGAGCCGCTCCCAAACAGACCAAAACGAAGAGCGAAATCCGGCGCCATTTTCATGTGGACCGGAAGCCGCTGCCGGACAGTAAGATGACAACATCCGGCCACGGCTTCCAGGCCATATGTTTAACGAAGCAAAGGCGCAAGGAAGAGAAGCGTAGACCAGCGGAGGCGGCGGCAGGAGCAGGTAATTTATGTTCGTGTATGATGTGTGTATTATGTTCGTGTATGTTCGTGTGATACTGTCTGCTGAGCCCTGTATCTAATCCTCCTAGCACTGTGCAGTCGCTCAGAAAATGGCAGCACACAGTGTAGGAGGTTTGAAGACATTGAAACCCTTCCTTCTCCTGGCACTAGCCAGAAGAAGGGAGGGGGGATTGTGTGAGGACACTAGAGGAGAGTGTGTCCACCCCAAATTTGCAGCATAAATCAATGAGTTTGCTTTACCACAGTGACCATGCTGCAATTTTGAGAACTGCTCCCTCTAGTGGTCAGCACATGGAAATGTTATAAATTAGAATCTTTCCTGACTTGTGAAAAAATTAAAAAAAAAGTGTAATCACTTAAATTCTAATTGTTTAACTGAAAAAAAAATTTTTTCCCTTTAAGGTCAAAACAGTCTCAGGCCTCATGCACACAAACTTATGTTTTTCCTCCCGTAAATATGGGTACTTTGTCACACGCATTCGACCCGTATTCCACCAGTATTTACAGACCCATTTTCTCTGCAAAATTGCATTCCACTAATCGGCAGCCCCTTCTCTCTATCAGTGGTGGATAGGGAGAAGGGGCATCCATTTCAGGCAGAGTTTCCGCAGCGGAACGCAGCGATTGTAAGTAAAAGAAGTTCATACATACCCCGGCTGTCGTCCTAGTGACGCGTCCCTCTTTTGACATCCAGTCCGACCTCCCTGGATGATGCGGCAGTCCACGTGACCGCTGCAGCCTGTGATTGGCCTGTGATTGGCTGCAACATTCACATGGGCTGAAACGTCATCCCGGGAGGCCGGACTGGAGTAAGAAGCAGGAAGTTCTTGGTAAGTTAACTTTTAATACTATTAACTCCAGCGGTAGTCACTGTCCCGGGTGCTGAAAGAGTTACTGCCGATCAGTTAACTCTTTCAGCACCCTGGACAGTGACTATCCCCTGACGTCACCTTGCAATGCTCCCGTATTTACGGGTGCACACACGTAGCCACCCATAATTACGGGAGCCCCATAGACTTCTATGGGTCTGCCCGTGCGGTAATTACGGCCTGAAATAGGACATGTTCCATATTTTTCAATGGCACGGGCACCTTCCCGTAAGCAAACAGGAAGGTACCCATGGCCAATAGAAGTCTATGGGCCTGTAAAACGTTTTTACGTTCGTGTGCATGAGGCTTCAGTCCTTAAGGGGTTAAGTACAGCACCAGAACAAGCTCAGTACATATACACAGCACCAGAACCAAGCTCAGAACATAAATACAGCACCAGAACCAAGATCAGTATATAAATACAGAATAAAAACCAAGCTCAGTACATATATACAGAACAAAAACCAAGCTCAGTACATATATACAACAATAAAACAAATACAAAACAAACCAACCAAATATAAGGTGTCAAATGACAGAAAGATAGTCTTTCCTATATAGAGAAATGCTACCAAAAAATATATATATATGCATAAACATACCATAAAAAGATATGCATTTATTGTAGTCAAAAAATCATATAAGAAAATACACAGAAAAGGGTCTGAATACTTACGTCAATGCAATATTTTAGTTTTTCATTTTTAATACACTTGTAAAAATTTCCAACATTCTGTTTTCAGTTTGTCATTATAGTGTATTGAGTGCAGAATGATGGGGAAAACATGAATTTTTAAATTTATTTTTAGCACAAGGCCTCAACATAACAAAATGTGAAAAAAGTGAAAGGGTCTGAAGACTTTCCAAATGAACTGTATATGCAGGACTGGCACAAATGCAGCCCAGTACAGAGATCATTTGCAAAATCAGTTTAACCCCTGCCATATAGGTTTGTATGGCGTAAAAGTACAATTTCCAGTTTGGCCTTAACAATGCTAAGAATATGCTGGGACTTGCTTTTTCACAAAAAAAGAATAATACCACCCATCATCTCACTGCAGCTCATACAGTGAATACATTATTGATCAGTCAGAGGTAGAACAAACCATTACATTTAGTGACTCACAGGTGACATATTCTCAGATTCTAGTCTTTCTTTTTTCTTTTCTTCTTGATCCTGTCCAGACCTCCATGACAACTTCTCCTGGCCACGACCCATTTATGCAGAGTTTGCCACTCAGATGTCTTCGGCTCCTCACTTGCCACACATTTAAACACGGTAACATGGTGCCACACAAATTGCCCATAAATATAATAGCACCATAATTCTTGAAATTCAAAATAGAAAACATCAAGTCACTCACCGACTTTGCAATAAATTTATTTTATTCAGGATCTTGGTCTATGATGTGGAATAAGCCTACGGCCATTTCGCGTGCGTACACGCTTTGTCAAGGCCCTGGCGTCCCTTCCTTTTCCTGCCCTTTTTATCTGAAAATCAGTGCACATTGTTTCATAACAAACTTTCAAAAACAACAGATGTTCCCTGCCCTGCCAGCGCTAGTGAATAATTCATTTGTATGTCCTATAGATGTAGATACGATTGTATTGCAGGAGGGGGTGGTAGCTATTGTTTTTGGTGGCGCCCCCCCCCCAGAGAGGCAGCAGGCCCCCACCTGAGGCAAGAGGCTCACCCCGCCTCATAGCAGGTATAGGCTTGTATGGGACTGACGAAGACAGCGTTTGTCTGTTTCTGTAAGTCCCATAGAGAATAAATGGAGTGGTGGACGCGCATGAACACCACTGCTCCGTTCATTGCGGGACTCCGGGGGGGCTTTCTCCTAATGGCTGGAGTGTCCCAGCAGTCGAACCCACAGCGATCCGATATTTAACAACTATTCTGCGGATAGGTGATAAATACTTTTTAGTGGGATAACCCCTTTAACTAAAGGCATTCTAATACATACATACATGTATGTCATTTTGCGGGAAGGGTTTAAGGGGGAATTTCCAGTGCAATATAGAAAATAGCATAATAAAATATATAAATTATGTTCCTTTTAAAAAGTGAAACTTTTAGAGATTATTCATTATTATGCTTATTGTCAGAGACCTTTTAAACAGAGTTCTATGAATAATTATAGACGTTTACAATATTTTCACTACATTTTTTTCTGCTTTATAATATATTGTATTTTGTGTCCACCAAGAAAGCTCCATATTGTGTTCTGTCATATATTTATGAATGTAGCGTTAGTATCTGTGATGCATTGTGGTGTTGTTGACCTTTACCGAACAAACTATAATTCTTACATAGGTAGTTGTAATTGGCTAGGTGTTAGGCCGGATTCACACGAGCGTGTGCATTTTGCGCGCGCAAAAAACGCTGCGTTTTGCGCGCGCAAAAGGTTCGCGTGTCACCAGCATATGGTGCGCGGCTGCGTGATTTCCGTGCAGCCGGCATCATGATGACACTCTGTTTTTATGTTTAAAAACAGAAAAGCACGTGGTGCTTTTCTGTTTTCATTCATAGTTTTTACTACAGTAGCGCGCATCATGTGCGGCACCTGGAAGTGCTTCCGTGTGCCGAGCGATATTTGCACGCACCCATTGAATTCAGTGGGTGCATGCAGCGCGAAATACGGGCAAATATAGGACATGTCATGAGTTTCACACAGCGCACATACGCTGCGTGAAATTCACTAACAGTCTGAACGGCCCCATTCATTACCATAGGCTTGTGCGACGCGCGTGATAATCACGCGCGTAGCACGGACGTATTATACGTTCGTGTGAATAAGGCCTTAGTGTCAAGTGGTGTTTTTCAACTACAAATGCTAACTATATTTGTGCCACACCATATATGATGGATTGTACGTTACAAAAAAGCATCATAGGGTATTCTTTACTGCACAATAGGGCGTTCTCTACAGCACAACTACAAATGCTATAATACACTTACTATTTCTATTGTGTCATAGTGTATCTCTACCAAGAAACATTTAAATGTCTATAAGTGTTAAGCACCATAACGCTGTCAACCAACATATGTGGTTGTATTAAAGTATTTATACATAAGTGGTTAAGTACTTAGCACACACAGACACACATAAATATATATATATATATATATATATATATATATATATATATATATATATATATTTATTTATTTATTTATTTTTTTTGTACATGTAACGCACTATATTGACCCCTAGGGATAGTTGTGGAAACCAGAAAGCAAGTACATATAGATTTTGAATGAACTTTTCCTATACGAATGTTACATCACTGTACAATTGTTATTCCTGCACCTTCCTTATTTACTATAAGTTTTACCATCCAGGGGGTTTATATTTATGGTTTGGAGAAATAATAAATGTTTGATTACCTTCATGGAGACTTATGTCAAGACAACCCCAAGTAGGGACCGTCACTGAGATATTCAGGGGATATAAACGTACCTTAAAACCATTTCTCAGGTTCTTTATCAAATGCTCACGGAGCACGTGCAAATTTTCTTTCCTGAAGGCTCTCTCTTACACGCTTCATATTTTGCAATTGATTCATGTTTGGCTGGTATAACAGCCAGGTGTTAAGGATTACACCTATTATTCCCCTCTCCATGGGACATATAGTAGACTAGATCTTTTTTCGGTAGTTCACCATTTACTTTCCTGGTGCCCTTCCTCATATAGAGTACCAATAATGTGGTCTAATCCATGGAATTTAGAATTTTTAGCAATGGCAAGAGATAAATTGAGGAGACTTATTGATCAATCCTATATTAGGATTAGGGCACACACCAGATGTTATCATTACGAACATGCAGATAAATGTGGATGTCTTTTCACCAGGATGTTACACTCACGTATGAAGATGGCGTATAGTCCCAGACTCAAAACCGATTCCAATGAGGAGGTTGATAATCCCATTCAAATTGAAGTGTTTCGTCACAACTACGCTACTCTGTAGACAGATTAACTATATCATAGACACAGCACTCCCTGTCTTGGAACCATTGGAAAGTGAGGCACTTGAGGTTGCATTCACAGACCAAGAAATTGAAACTGCTATTAATTCCTTTCCCCTAGGAAAATGGCATGGCCCCGATGGCTTTAATAATAGATTTTATAAGTTAACTGCAGCTCAGACCACACCGTTCTTGACAAGGGTGTTTAATGATGTCTCTCTTGATTGCTCCGTCGCATTACAATTATTAGAGTCACATAACTGTGCTACCCAAACCTGGAAAACAACCCAACGCTTGTCCTAATTTCCATGCTATATCCCTAATCAACTTAGTTATGAAGATATTTTCTAAAATTACTGCATCCCGTCTTTCTCAGCTTGTACCAAAGGTCATTAATAATGACCAGATTGGTTTCCATGAACAATCAAGAAGCATGGGATAATATAAACAAAAGATAACTTCTAACCCCTAGGTGCACCAGGACGCAACTGTACGTCGTGGCGGGAGGTTACATTGCGCACCACGACGTACAGTTACTGCACAGTTCCTGGTGCACACTGTCGGTGACAGTGTGCAACGGGAACCGGGAGTTCAGCTTTCTCCGACTGCTGACACTCCACTCTTGCCAGCCAGTGGTCCTTTGCCGCTGATTTATTAAATTAACCCCTTAAATGCGGCGATTGATTGCGATTGCCACATTTAGGGGGTTTGTAGCACATCAGCAGCCCCCATGCAATCGTGGCAGTTGCCAATGATTGTCATGGCAACCGGAGGCCAGACAACGGCCTCCGGGTCTGCCATGTACGGAAGCCTATAGGGACCAGCCTCTGTGACGTCACACTGACAGTTGGAATACTTTACACTACGTAGGTAGTATAATGCATTCTAGCAGCGATGAGTGCTGCAGGTCAAAAAAAATAAAAGTGTAACAAGTAAAAAAAGTTCATAAAAATGTAAGAATAAAAGTTATACGTTAAAAAAACAAACACTGCTTTTTTTCCCTATAAGTCTTTTAAAATGTACACATAGTTGGTATCCCCACGTTCCTAACAACCCAAACTATAATGTTATTTCTCTTGCACGGTTAACACCGCAAAAAAAATAAACGGAAAACAATGCCAGAATTGCTATTTTTTGGTCACCACACATCCCAAAATATAGAATAAAAAGTGATCAAAAAGTCGCATGTACCCCAAAATAGTACCAATATAAACAAACACCCGTCCCGCAAAAAAACTAGCCCTTACACAGCTTTTTTGAGTAAAAAATAAAAGTTATGGCTCTCAGAATATGGTGACACAAATTTTTTTTTTTTATAAAAAAGTAATGTTATTGTGCAAACGCTGGGTAACATAAAAAAAAACAAAAAAAAAACTATAAACATATGGTATCGTCGTAATCATACCGACCCGGCAGCAACCTAAGGAATCTTTACCCATAGCGATCAATTTAATTGATGAATTTGGTGGTTATTCTGGCTTACGGATAAATTGGCACAAATCGTACTTTATGCCATTGCAGGGCCAGGGCTGGGAACATACAGTGTATGGGCTTAAGGTGACTGATGGTTTTAAATACCTCCGGATCATGATTTGCAGACACCATGGTTCAGATTTCGATAATAATATACGACCTTTGCTGGATTATATCAAAGCTAAATTTAAACTATGGAGCTCATTGCCCCTGGCTGTTAATGGTCGTGTTAATCTCATAATAATGATTATACTCCCTAAATGTTTGTACATGCTGGAACATGCTGCAGTACCTGTACCAATGTCTTTTTAAAAAAATGTTCATGCTCTATTTCCGTCCTTTATGTGGGGAACCAATAGATCTAAGCTTAAACTCTACACTACAGAGACCCAAGTCTATGGGAGGGGCCTCTCTCCCTGATATTTATTTGTATTATCTGTCGGGACAGCTACGCTATCTTACTTCTTAGACTGAACTGGGAGTCCTCCCTAATCGCGATCATTATCTAGCATCTTATTTGGCTGTTCCACATCTGTGGCCTGTATTGGAGGGTTCAACGTCATTGTTCAGGAGCTTACTTCCCCTACATAGATTGGCGGCGCAGGTGTGGTTGGCTGCCAAAAAATAGCTTAATTTTGTGGATATTATGGCTGAAACTCCCTTGTGGCACAATCCGTCTTTGCCTCATGTCTAAGATGCCCTAGACCCTCAGTTTTGGACGCTGCGGGGGGGTTGAGCGTGTTGGGGATTTGTATGTGGACGGAAGTATCAAGTCATTTGTGCAGCTACAGTCCGATTTTGATATACCTAGAGAGTCTTTTTTTAAATTCCTTCAGCTTCGTCACGCTTTGCAGACTCAATATCCGCCTAGAACTAGGAACATCTCAGATTTTCCTCTCATTGGAATCTTTCGGTCCCAGGGACCTAGGGGCCTGATTTCGGTGATCTACTCCTTCCTCATTCAGGCTAGATTAAAAGCAGCACCGCTGGTTGTTGAGACGAGATGGAAGGAGTTAATTCCTGAGATATCCTCCGAAATATGGATCGACATGTTAAACTCCAATACATTGGTTTCTCCAGCCGCCAATAATAAGATGACACAATTATTCATTACTCATCAGAGCTATCTGACTCCTGTCCGCCTACATAAGATGGGTACATGTCCGACTGCTAAGTGTCATAGGTGTAGAGTCAGCAGAGAAGATTTTTGGCATATGATTTGGGCATGCTCTTGGATTTCTTCTTTTTGGGCAGACGTGATAGCATTGATATCTGACATACTGAAGCTGCCGGTACCCCTTACGCCCTTGGTGTGTTTATTTGGAATTTAATCTGAAGATCATTGGACACATCACAATAGAATATTTTTGAGGGAGGTACTATTCCTAGCACGTAAAGCAATAGCTCTTAGATGGATGGGCCCAAGACCACCTTCCATCTCACAATGGAAAGCCCTGGTAAACTCCATGTTACCGCATGCCAAAAGAGTGTACAAAAATAGAGGGTGTGAACTTAAGCTCTCTAAGGTTTGGGGTCCCTGGTGCGACTCACCACACACACTATATGATTCAGAACGGTTTATAGACCTTAGAAATATAATGTTAACGCATGACCCAGCGGAATAAAGTAAAATGTAATTTATAGCGCACAGTGAAGGCCGTAAGAAATAAAGAATTTAAAATGCCAAAAATCGCCGTTTTATGGTCACCTTAGCTCTAAATAAAATTGAATAAACAGTGATCAAAAAGTTGTATGTACCAAAAAATGGTACCAATAAAAACTACAGCTCGTCCTGCCAAAAATATGCACTTACACAGCTCAATGGACCGAAAAATAAAAAAGTTATGGCTCTCAGAATGTGTTGATACAAAACAATTTCATTTGTTTTAACAAATAAATATTTTCTTTGTAAAAGTAGTAAAATATATAGATATAATATATATATATATATATATATATATATATATATATATATATATATATATCACCGTAATCGTATTGAGACGCAGAATAAAATTAAGTTGTCATTTTTATAGCATGGTGAAAGCCGTAAAAACGAAATCCAAAAAAACAATGGAGGAATCGCAGTTTTTTCCAATTTCCAAGAATTTTATTTTCAGTTTCCCAGTACATTATATGGTACTTTAATCTATATGAAACTGCAAACTCCTCTCACAAAAAAATAAGCCCTCACATCACTCGATTGATGGAAAAATAAAAAAAAGTTATGGCTCTTGGAAGGCGGGGAGTGATAAACGAAAATGAAAAAGCAAAACAGAGCATCAGTCCTGAAAGAGTTAATTAATTTCTAATAAAAGAAACATTTATTACCACATGTGGGGTATTGCCGTACTCGGGAGAAATTGCTTTACAAATGTTGGGGTGCTTTTTCTCCTTTATCACTTGTGAAAATGAAAAAATTCTAAATTTTAGTGTACAAAAATGTTGATATTCATTTTCACGGCCTAATTCCACTAGATTCTGCAAAAAACCTGTGGAATCAAAATGCTAGCTATACCCCTAGAAAAATTCCTTCAGGGGTATAGTTTCCAAAATGGGGTCACTTTTGGGGGTTTTCCACTGTTTTGGTCCCTCCCGTGCAATTTCCTCTCTACTTGTTTTGAATACTTTGACGGGTGCAGTTTTTAAAATGGGGTGATATATTGGGACTTTCTAATGTATAAGGCCCTCAAAGCCACTTCAGAATGGAACTGGTGCCTGAAAAAATAGCATTTTTAAATTTTCTTGAAAATGTGAGAAATTGCTGCTAAAGTTCTAAGCCTTATAACGTCCTAGAAAAATAAAAGGACATTCAAAAAAACGATTCCAACATAAAGTAGACATATTGGAAATGTTGACCAGTAACTATTTTGTGTGGTATTATACTATCTGTTTTATAAGCTAGTACATTTAAATTTAGAAAAATGCAAATTTTTGCACATTTTCTCACATTTTGGTGTTTTTCCACAAATAAATATTGAATTTTCCTTTAACATAAAGTACAATGGGTCACGAGAAAACAATCTCAGAATCACTTGGATAGGTAAAAGCGTTCCCAAGATATTACCACATAAAGTAACACTTCAAATTTGAAAAAAAATAAAAAAATCGGCTGTGCCACAAGGCCAAACCGTCTCCAAGGGGTTAACGTTACGCGCCGAAAAAGAAAAAAAATACCTGTCTGCTTAATCGCTGTCGACACTTGCCCGGAGAGGCGCATTATATGGCTGGCTTATCTACAGCAAAGGTCATTTATACGCTATTTTTTCACAACCTCAGATGTTGAATCAAATATCAACCCACTTGGAATCCCTCGTGCTGGGACCGTGTCCTCATTCTAAATCAGTGTCCGCTATTTTACAGGATTCGCAACTACTGCTTCGTTGTCTTTAATGGGGTCAAGGGAAATGAAGATGGGAACTCAACTCTCTGAGGATGAATGGTGAAAAGTTTTTATATCTACACATAAATTCTGTTCTCTCTTCTCAGTTAGGAAGGTGCTTTTGATGGCGGCTAAAATGATCATCCCCCATCATTGGAAGAAAACTTTAACTCCTTACTTAAAGAGGCTCTGTCACCAGATTCTCAAATCCCTATCTCCTATAGCATGTGATCGGCGCTGCAATGTAGATAACAGTAAAGTTTTTTTGTTTTTTTTAAACTTTCATTTTTGGCCAAGTTATGAGCTATTTTATATATATGCAAATGAGGTTTGAAATGGACAACTGGGCGTTATTTTTTCGTTATGTCCAACTGGGCGTGTATTGTGTTTTTAACTGGGCGTGTTTACGCGTATGACACTGACCAATCAGTGACCAGTCAACATCATACACTCCTCTACATTCATTTACACAGCAGCGATGTGCAGCCACATAAACAGAGATTAACGTTAATTAAGTGTCCTGATAATGAATACACATGATCATCCAGCCTGGACGTCATGTGTATTCAGAATCCTGACACTTCTGACTCTTTTCTGTGAGATTTCCAGCAAGTGAAACGAAATCTCGTTTACCTCCGTAATCTCGCGAGATTTTGTTTCCCTTGCTAGAAATCTCAAAGAAAAGAGTCAGAAGTGTCAGGATTCTGAATACACATGACGTCCAGACTGGATTTCATGTGTATTCATTATCAGGACACTTGATTAACGTTAATCTCTGTGTATGCGGCTGCACATCGCTGCTGTGTAAATAAATGTAGAGGAGTGTATGATGCTGACTGGTCACTGATTCGTCAGTGTCATACACGTAAACACGCCCAGTTAAAAACACAATACACGCCCAGTTGGACATAACGAAAAAAAAACGCCAAGTTGTCCATTTCAAACCTCATTTGCATATATATAAAATAGCTCATAACTTGGCCAAAAATGAACGTTTTTAAAAAAAAAAACTCGTTACTGTTATCTACATTGCAGCGCCGATCACATGCAATAGGAGATAGGGATTTGAGAATCTGGTGACAGAGCCTCTTTAAAGAGGCTCGGTCACCACATTATAAGTGCCCTATCTCCTTCCTAATGAGATCGGCACTGTAATGTATATTACCGAAGTGTTTTTTATTTAGAAAAACGATCTATTTTCACCAAGTTATGAGCGATTTTAGCTTTATGCTAATTACTTTCTTAACGCCCAACTGGGCGTGTTTTTACTTTTCACCAAGTGGGCGTTGTGGAGAGAAGCGTATGACGCTGACCAATCAGTGTCATACACATCTCTCCATTCACGTAATCAGCACATAGTGATCCTGCGTTGTTCACTGTGTGCTGTCACATACCCACACATTAACGTTACTGAAGTGTCTTGACAGTGAATAGACATCACCTCCAGCCAGGATGGGATGTCTATTCACAATCCCGACACTTCGGTAACGTTTGTGTGGGACTTACAGCACAGCAAGCGTGATCTCGCTGTAAGCTGTCATTTACAGCGTGATCTCGCGAGATTACGCTTGCTGTGCTGTAAATCCCACACAAACGTTACCGAAGTGTCGGGATTGTGAATATACATCGCGTAACATATTCCATGTCAATAGATATAATAACCTATTGGTCTCCCCCAGCTTTTTGTTTTCATTCTTGCTCTTTTCGTTTTTTTTTGTTTTTTTTATGACTTATTTGTCATTGTTGCTATTTGATGTAATATTATAATTACTTTATGCCCATTTAATTTTATTTTATTGGGGTGTCCTATACTGAATTTTTAGTTCTTAATGCTCCGCTTTGGAACATTTTTGATTGTTTATAATCTTTTTATTTTCTAAGTTAACCCTTTCACGACCACCATACGGCTACATACGTTCCGACTGCCGATGCCTAGTGCAGTTGTCACATATATAAACGTTGGCAGTCTAAAATGGAGTTTAAGGAGTGCAGTGCTTCTTCATTGTAAGCAGCGGTGTGCACTCATGTCTGCCGGGGTTATAAGGGCCCTGGAATACATCCCCCTGTAGAAAGCGCCACACACAACTCCCTTGTAGATAGTGCAAACTCTGTGTAGATAGTGCAAACTCCCTGTAGATAGTGCCACGCAAGCTTCTTCTAGGATCGGAATTCCTGGCCAGAGCGCTCTGGCCAGGGATTCCGCTCCTATAGGAAGCCCTTGATGTTTCTCCATCCCACATGTAGATAGTGCCACCCCCCTGCATATAGCGTCACCCCTCCTGTAGATAGCATCACCCCCTGTAGCTAGCACCCCCCACTGTAGATAGACCCCCCACTGTAGAGAACGCCACGTAAACTCCCCCTTGGAGCAGAATCCCCGGTCAGATCGCTCTGGTTGGGGATTCTGCTCCTAGAGGGGCCCCTGACATCTCTGTCCATATATGCAGTCAAGAAGGACACAGCACCACGGAGGCTCTTTAGTAGTGTAAAAAAAAGTTGTTGTAAAATGTATCCAAACAGGTACATCAAAAAAGTACATACAGCGCAGCAACATTTCGGTAGGCAAACCCGCCTTTGTCAAGCATCATATATGGACAGTTACGACAGGGCTTCCTCTAGGAGCGTAATCCCCGGCCAGAGTGCTATGACCATAGAGTCCGCTCCTAGAGGGAACTTAGGTCGCTCTATCTACAGGGGGGAGGGTCTGGTGCTATTTACGGAGGGCGGGGTGCTTTCTATAGGGGGATGATGCAAACTACAGGGGAGGTGGCGCTATCTACAGGGGTTAGTGCTATCTACAGGGGGTGGCGCTATCTGCATATCTGCATGGGGTGGCACTATCTCCAGGAAGTGCTACAAATAAAAAAAGAAAGTAGCACAGCTTCAGTAGTGGGTTCAATTCCTCCAAGGCTCAGGTTAGGAGCCCTTAGGTATACAACAAAAAAAGATTTGGAGGCAGTACCATATAATAGTGAATAAAGCAAGGTGTGTTTATTCACCCCACCATCGACGTTTCGATCCGTCTTACTGGAATCTTTCTCAGGCAAAGTGTGACACACAAATGTGGGTTTAAATACCCTAGTGTTACAGTGAATCAATAACTAATCAAGTACATTAATAGGGGAAATACAGAAATAATAATTAAAACATTGTACAGTGCATACTGGGTTGTGAAACAAAGATGTAAACTAAAAGTAATTTGACAATGGTATTATGCGTGTAATAAACGTGATGATGATATAAGTGTATAAAAACAAGAGCAGAAGTTAAGTGGGTACATAGAAAATGCATTTAGTACAGTTGAATACATTGGTGGATCAGTTATGCAGAGGCGTAGCTAGGTTCTCCAGCACCCGGGGCAAAGATTCAGTTTGGCGCCCCCCCCCCTACCTCTTTCCCGACATCTCCTTCCCCCTCGTCGTGTTTGTTTTCTCTACCAATCGACGTGTCATTTCTTTTTATGAAAATTATTTGTACATTTCACAAGCAATATGGTTCTATACACAACATCAGAACCAAGCTCGGTACATATATACAGCCCCAGAACAAATACAGCTCAATTTAGTGCAACCCCTGCCGTATAGGTGTGTACGGCGTAAAACTACAGCTCCCAGCATGGCACGAACAATGGTAAGGATATGCTGGGAGATGCCGTTTCACAAAAAATAAATCCTATCATAATCACACCACCCATCATCTCGCTGCAGATCGTACAGTGACTACAGTGCTGATTAGAGGCAGAATAAACATTTACATTAAGTGACTCACCGGTGACGTCTCAGATTCTAGTTCTTTTTCTCCATTTGGTCCAGACCTCTATGATGACTTCTCCCGGTCCATTTCTGCAGTTTGCCGCTCAGATGTCTTCAGCTTCTCACTTTTCCAACATTTCTACACCTATAAATAAATATAAAGTTATCATTATACCGCACACTACGCCCCTAAATATAATAGCGCCAAACACTGCACCTCTAATTATAATAGCACCATACTCCGTGTCCCACACACACACACTGTGCCCCCTGTAGATAGCGCCTGCCATAGAGCCTCCTGTAGATAGTGCCCCCATATAGACCACCCCTGTATATAGTGTCCCACAAATAACTCCCCCTATAGTGCTCTACAGATAGCCCACCCCTGTATATAGCCCCCTGTAGATATAGCCCACCCCTGTACAGTGGAGGAAATAAGTATTTGATCCCTTGCTGATTTTGTAAGTTTGCCCACTGTCAAAGTCATGAACAGTCTAGAATTTTTAGTCTAGGTTAATTTTACCAGTGAGAGATAGATTATATAAAAAAAAAAAAAAAGAAAATCACATTGTCAAAATTATATATATTTATTTGCATTGTGCACAGAGAAATAAGTATTTGATCCCCTACCAACCATTAAGAGTTCAGCCTCCTCCAGACCAGTTACACGCTCCAAATCAACTTGGTGCCTGCATTAAAGACAGCTGTCTTACATGGTCACCTGTATAAAAGACTCCTGTCCACAGACTCAATTAATCAGTCTGACTCTAACCTCTACAACATGGGCAAGACCAAAGAGCTTTCTAAGGATGTCAGGGATAAGATCATAGACCTGCACAAGGCTTGAATGGGCTACAAAACCATAAGTAAGAAGCTGGGTGAGAAGGAGACAACTGTTGGTGCAATAGTAAGAAAATGGAAGACATACAAAATAACTGTCAATCGACATCGATCTGGGGCTCCATGCAAAAGCTCACCTCGTGGGGTATCCTTGATCCTGAGGAAGGTGAGAGCTCAGCTGAAAACTACACGGGGGGAACTTGTTAATGATCTCAAGGCAGCTGGGACCACAGTCACCAAGAAAACCATTGGTAACACATTACGCCGTAATGGATTAAAATCCTGCAGTGCCCGCAAGGTCCCCCTGCTCAAGAAGGCATATGTACACGCCCGTCTGAAGTTTGCAAATGAACATCTGGATTATTCTGAGAGTGATTGGAGAAGGTGCTGTGGTCAGATGAGACTAAAATTGAGCTCTTTGGCATTAACTCAACTCGCCGTGTTTGGAGGAAGAGAAATGCTGCCTATGACCCAAAGAACACCATCCCCACTGTCAAGCATGGAGGTGGAAACATTATGTTTTGGTGGTGTTTCTCTGCTAAGGGCACAGGACTACTTCACCGCATCAATGGGAGAATGGATGGAGCCATGTACCGTCAAATCCTGAGTGACAACCTCCTTCCCTCCACCAGGACATTAAAAATGGCTCGTGGCTGGGTCTTCCAGCATGACAATTACCGAAACATACAGCCAAGGCAACAAAGGAGTGGCTCAAAAAGAAGCACATTAAGGTCATGGAGTGGCCTAGCCAGTCTCCAGACCTTAATCCCATCGAAAACTTATGGAGGGAGCTGAAGATCCGAGTTGCCAAGTGACAGCCTCGAAATCTTAATGATTTACAGATGATCTGCAAAGAGGAGTGGGCCAAAATTACATCTAACATGTGTGCAAACCTCATCATCAACTACTAAAAATGTCTGACTGCTGTGCTTGCCAACAAGGGTTTTGCCACCAAGTATTAAGTCTTGTTTGCCAAAGGGATCAAATACTTATTTCTCTGTGCACAATGCAAATAAATATATATAATTTTGACTATGTGATTTTCTTTTATTTTTTTTTTATATAATCTATCTCTCACTGGTAAAATTAACCTAGCCTAAAAATTCTAGACTGTTCATGTCTTTGACAGTGGGCAAACTTACAAAATCAGCAAGGGATCAAATACTTATTTCCTTCACTGTATATAGTGCTCCACATATAGCCCACCCCTGTATATAGCCCCCTGTAGATATAGCCCACCCCTGTATATAGAGCTCTACAGATAGCCCAACCATGTATGTAGCCCCCCTGTAGATATAGCCCACCCCTGTATATAGCGCTCCACATATAGTCCACCCCTGTATATAGTGTTTCACAGATAGCCCACCCCTGTATATAGCCCCCCCTTGTACATATAGTCCACCCCTGTATATAGTGCTCCACTAGATAGTCCACCCCTGTATATAGTGCTCCACAGATAGCCCACCCCTGTATATACTATATACAAGGGTGGGCTATCTGTGGAGCACTATATACAGGGGTGGACTATATGTACAAGGGGGCTATATACAGGGGTGGGCTTTCCTTGGAGCACTATAGGGGGAGCTATTTGTGGGATACTATATACAGGGGTGGGCTATATCTACAGGGGGACTATATACAGGGGTGGGCTACATCTACAGGGGGACTATATCTACAGGGGGACTATATACAGGGATGGGCTATATCTACAGGGGGACTATATACAGGGGTGGGCTATATCTACAGGGGGACTATATCTATCTACAGGGGTGGGCTATCTACAGGGGGACCATATCTACAGGGCTGGGCTATACACAGGGCTGGGCTATACACAGGGGGGCTATATCTACAGAGGGGGGCTATACATAGGGGGGCTATATACAGGGGGAATATATCTACAGGGGGCTATATCTACAGGGCTGGGTTATATCTACAGGGCTGGGCTATATACAGGGCTGGGCTATATACAGGGCGACTATATCTACAGGGGGGGCTATATACTGGGGTGGGCTATCTATGGAGCACCATATACAGGGGTGGGCTATATCTACAGGGGGCTATATACTATATAGCCCACCCCTGTATATGGTGCTCGATAGACAGCCCACTCCAGTATATAGCCCCCCTGTAGATATAGTTCCCCTGTATATAGCCCAGCAGATATAGTCCCCCCGTATATAGCCCAGCCCTGTAGATATAGTCCCCCTGTATATAGCCCCCCTGTAGATATAGTCCCCCTGTATATAGCCCCCTGTAGATATAGTCCCCCTGTATATAGCCCAGCAGATATAGTCCCCCTGTATATAGCCCAGCCCTGTAGATATAGTTCCCCTGTATATAGCCCAGCAGATATAGTCCCCCCGTATATAGCCCAGCCCTGTAGATATAGTCCCCCTGTATATAGCCCCCCTGTAGATATAGTCCCCCTGTATATAGCCCCCTGTAGATATAGTCCCCCTGTATATAGCCCAGCAGATATAGTCCCCCTGTATATAGCCCAGCCCTGTAGATATAGTCCCCCTGTATATAGCCCAGCCCTGTAGATATAGTCCCCCTGTATATAGCCCAGCCCTGTAGATATAGCCCACCCCTGTATATAGCCCAGCCCTGTAGATATAGTCCCCCAGTATATAGCCCAGCCCTGTAGATATAGTCCCCCTGTATATAGCCAAGCCCTGTAGATATAGTCCCCCTGTATATAGCCCAGCCCTGTAGATATAGTCCCCCTGTATATAGCCCCCCTGTAGATATAGTCCCCCTGTATATAGCCCAGAAGATATAGTCCCCCTGTATATAGCCCAGCCCTGTAGATATAGTCCCCCTGTATATAGCCCAGCCCTGTAGATATAGTCCCCCTGTATATAGCCCAGCCCTGTAGATATAGTCCGCCTGTATATAGCCCAGCCCTGTAGATATAGTCCCCCTCTAGATATAGTCCCCCTGTATATAGCCCAGCCCTGTAGATATAGTCCCCCTGTAGATAGACACCCCCGTAGATAAAGTCCCCCGTGTAGACAAAGTCCCCTCCGCAGATACAGCCACACTTCTATTACAATTTAAAAAAAATAAATAAATTCAAACTCACCTTATTCCCGCTCCCACGCCGTCCGGCAGCCATGGAGACCTGCTCTCTTCTGCTCAGGTCTCCAGGGGGTTGAACACGGCGTCTATGAAAGGCGCTGATTGGCTGGGCAGGATGACTTTCCCTGTCAGTCAGTTAGCGCCTTTCATCGACGGAAGTGTCACTGGTACAAAAGGTACCAGTCGCTTCATTGGTGGAAAGGCGCTGAATGGCCGGGCACGGAACGTGCCCGGTCATTCATTGCTTCTAATTGTACCTGTGTCCTTGCGACACAGGTACAATTATAGTGCAGGAGGAGGTGGCGCTGGCGCGCCCCTCTGAACTGCGCCCGGGGCACATGCCCCACTTGCCCCCCCTAGCTACGCCCCTGAGTTATGTATAATGTTTTAATGAGGGAGGAAGATACTGTCACGATCTGTGGGTATGTGGACCCACTGGGCCGTACCGCCGTAGCGGGTAAGCAGCTGGCAAACAGGATACCAAGTCAATGTCTATAGTTCGAATAAGGGTACCTGTGGTAATTCAGACAGTAGCAATGGTAGGATCGGATGGGACCTTGGCAGCAGGCAGACACCAGGTGCAGTGTAACACAGAAGGTGTAGTATACGGCACAACACGGCTCCAACTCTCTATGAAACAGGAACAAGGTAGCACAGGATACAGCATACAGGTAGCAGGTATGGGAAAACTTGGAACTGGAAAACACTAAGGGACCATTTGCAAAGACTAACACGGGTGAACACAACAACGCTCAGGTAATGCGGGAAGGGGCAGGACCCTTCTTATAGTCCAGGGTAAGTATGGGCTAATTACATATTTAATTCATGTACGCACATTGGCCCTTTAAGGCCGGGCACGAGCGTGCGCACCCTACGGGACACCGCAGACTGAAGCGGAAGTGCTGGCGTCTCCTGAGGAGATGCGGGCCAGCACTCACAGATCCATGGCCGGGAGGTGATTAATCCCGGGGGGCCGTGGGTGTTACAGTATCCCCCCTCTTACGCCCCCTCTTCTTGGGACCAGAGCGGGAGAGAAACCTCTTCACAAGTGTAGGAGCATTGAGGTTCGCCTCTAGCTCCCATGACCACTCTTCTGGACCAAACCCCTTCCAATCTACCAAATAAAAAAGTTATTCCTCCCACTTTTTTGGTGTCCAAGATCTCCTTGACCTCAAATGAATCAGATAAACCGCTGGGGGCAACTGCAGGACTAAGAGTCTTGGTGTAGCGGTTCAGAACCATAGGCTTTAGGAGGGAGACATGAAATGAGTTGGGGATCTTGAGCGTAGGGGGCAGCCGAAGCTTGTAAGAGACAGGGTTGATCTGCTGTAGGATCTCGAAGAGTCCGAGGAATCTGGGAGCAAACTTGTATGACGGCACCCTAAGCCGGATTTTCCTGGACGACAGCCAGACCTTGGTACCTGGAAAAAACTGAGGAGGCTCTCGTCTCCTTGTGTCTGTCGACCGCCAGCAGAATAGAGGATCGCGTTTGCTGCCAGATCTGCAGGAAGATTGGTCTTTCTTTTTGACAAAGAAGAACCTGGCCCGGTCGAGGAGGAGGACTTTCGTATGAAACCCCTCTTCAAATTCTCCTTAATATAGGTGGACATAGTCTCTGGCAAGGAGAGAGGGTATACCCTTCCACATTGGGATGTCGAATTGTCCCACGGATATATGCCTGCGGCTGCACCTTCTTCATGCCATGTGAGTTGCATGCGCGTGCATGTGAACTCCTCTTCTTCCGGTGAGTCATCCCGTGATGTCACTTCCGGCACACCCTTCCCGCCAAAATTCAAATAAAAAAAAAGAGCGGGAAATAAAGGCGGGAGGACTGCCTCCTGGACCGCCTACTGGACGTCATGATGACGTGCATGTGGTGGGGGTGGAAGGGAATAGTAACAATTCTATTGGTTAAACAGGTTTTATTGTAAATCAGAGTATACAGATATTTAATGATAATGAGGCCTTTGAGCAAAATCTCCTTGGTTGGTAGCAAATTGCTGAAACTGATCACCTTTCAATCCACCCATATTTGGTTGTTCGTCTTGTTTAAACCAAGTGTTAGTAGCCAACCCAGGATTATACAGTTTTCCCTCTATTTTCAGAGATACTCTCAGTGTGTATGACGCTGATGTATTTAGTGTAGTTTTAGCGTCCCCTACATAATGCGGCAAGACCTTAGTTAACAATTGTGGTGGTCGTTGGGCCACTGTAACAGATCCAAACTTTGTTATACCTCCATGTAGGTAACCAGGAGGATAATCTGTCCAGATAGGACCATTAAATTGTGGCATGATTGGCCGTCTAACTGCTCCTGGTGCATAGGAAACAGTAGATCCCCTTGTATCATCCATCCAGGAAGTAGCTGCAGTAGTGGTTTGTCCAGTAGGTGCAGTAAATTGGTTTGACCCTATTGACATTTCAGTGGACACTACACTTGCAATTGTATTTTGTTGACCCTGTGCTGTATGTGTTCCTCCACTTACATCTCCCATTGTGATAATATTAGAAGTGGGTACATCTGTTTGTGTTTCTGCAATTTTATGCTCCATTTGTCCCAGTGCTACCACATGTACATTAGATGCTACAACTCCACCATAAGCTGAACCGGTTCCAGCTTTTTGTTTATCCCCTGTTTCTTTGATACTTTTTCTTGCCTGTTCTTTTGTTTTATTTGCTGGGTATATTCCTCTTAGTTGCAAAGGAATACTTGGCAATGTAATTATTTGCCAGGGTCCATCTAGAAACCTTCTGACTTTTGAATTGTTGTTCACTTTCAACATTTCAAAATCTTTAGTTTCAATTGGAATGAAAGGTGCACTTTCAAGATTAGCAGTCCCTGAGCTTTCTCTTTTAAATGAGTTTGCATAGTACCGATATGGGACAGGTTAAAAAATAACCCAAGGTAGTTTCACAATAGCAGGCACATCTTTATCACCTAGAGTAGATTCTGCACTCATTGGCATTTCCTCGCAAACCCATGGCAACTCATTGTCCCATTTTACACCTAAAATTTCATTCACCCCTTCTGCCCAGTTACTACTAGAAGCAATAGTATTTTTTACAGACAGTTGTAGATTAAATATTTCAGCTTCCCATGTTAGTAACTTGATAGCACTAAAAGAATTAGTAAGTTCATCCCACTCCTCTGGTGTCAAATATGTAGCCCACCGATTAAAGTCAATTAAATCCCATGGTGTTTCTGTCACCACTGTACTCCCTTTTTGAGAGTCACCTCCAACTCTGTAGTTATTGTATTTTCTTTCATTTGACGATTGGACAATCCGGACATTAGTATGATACACCCGAATGTTCCCATGATGTTCTGTTTTTCCTTTCCATACTCCACTTGAGCTACCCAGGCTGTTACTTGAGAGCCCTCCTTCGCCCGGCATAGTGCTTTCAAACAATCCTTTCTTGACTTGGTGAGATTGACCAAGTTCTTGATCCTCTTCTCTGCCTCTTTTGATGCCCGACTATAAAAAAAGACACGTTACTATATTGTCATAAACAGACAAGATTTATACAATATATATTATACCTACATTGGGAGGAGTCATCTCTGTTTCCAATGTCTCTGAATATTTCAGGTATAGTGTTTTCCGGGTCAAAGTTGTCTTCTTCTTTGTCGGAATCTGTCTTTAATTCTGTTACGTCAGCCCAATCAGAACTTGAAGTTGGAGTAATGGCAGGCATACAGTTATCCATTGAAGATATTGAATCATTCAATTCAAGAGTAAACAACCCACAATGTGCACACCAATCATAATTTCCATCTGATATTGGCCAAACAACTCCACAGTTTCCACCACAAGTAGCTGGTTGTTTTGCCCATTTTAAAAAGGTGCTCCAGTCAAATGGAGTAATTTCTCTGTATAACAATTTTTTACTAAAGTCGGATATGTGCATCCTTTCTTTTAGTGCTGTACTGTATTGTGATGTTTTTGTGTTTCCATCCTGCACTAACAGTATGTTGTTATTTGTTGTTACAAATATAGGAGTTCTGTTCAATACAATAGAATCTTTACATTTTCTATCAATCCTACATTGTTGGCCACATGACATCATCTTGAATACCTCTATATCTGATACCTTTAACTGACATTCGTCAAACCACAATGCTAGTTTATTGTTGCAATCATTAAATGGGAAATTTTCGTTATATTCTAATATTCTTCTAATATTATCACAATGGGAGATGTATACGTGAGATGTAAGTGGAGGAACACATACAGCACAGGGTCAACAAAATACAATTGCAAGTGTAGTGTCCACTAAAATGTCAATAGGGTCAAACCAATTTACTGCACCTACTGGACAAACCACTACTGCAACTACTTCCTGGATGGATCATACAAGGGGATTTACTGTTTCCTATGCACCAGGAGCAGTTAGGCGGCCAATCATGCCACAATTCGTCCCACATGCCCACAATAAAGGGAGGATCCGGAACGAGTTCAATAGGGCAGTCATACGCCCGGTGTGGGGGCAGTGTCTCCTCCTCCCTGTTGCTGAAGAAATCCGCAAACTGTGAATAGTGAGAAGGCAATTCTGCCAATGACTAAGGAAGGGGAGGCTGGGCCGGATGGATCTGCCCCAGACAGTGGTGGAGGCACTTGGGACCCCACTGGAGAACTTCTCCGGAATTCGAGTCCAGAACTGGGGCATGTAATCGAAGCTAAGGCAGGCCCAGCAGCACAGCGCTGACAGCATTGGGCAGGACAAGAAACGAAGCTAGCTCTGAATGAAGGGCTCCCACTTAGAGTCTCAGCGGTTTGGTCACAGCTATAATTGTGTCGGGCAGAGGCAGTCCATTCACTGAGGCAACAATCAATGGCCTCTCCAGGGGGGTTGTGGGCAACTGGAGAAGATCCACCAGATCTCTCTGAATGAAGTTAGCTGCGGATCCAGAGTCCAGATAGGCAGAGACCAGGTGCGTCTTTTCACCGGACACTATGGTCGCGGGGATGGACAATTTGCAAACAGGTCCTTCTCTACCCAGAGTTGTCTCCCCAACCAACCCTAGGCTTTGGGGCTTTTGGGGGCACAGACGCACAAGATGGCCTCAGAGGCCGCAATACAGACAGAGTCCCGAAGTGCGTCTGCGTTGTTTCTCCTGAATAGACAACTTGAGATGGTCCATCTTCATAGACTCCTCTGGTGGAACAGCTAATGAGAGCAGCAACGGTTGATAAAATGTAGAAGCCAGCCAAGGGAGTCCTCCCTCCCGACGAAGCTATTGGGACCGTTCTCGGATCCCCATGTCAATCCGGGCGGCCAGAAGAATGAGGTCATCCAGGGTAGATGGCAGATCTCGGGCAGCAAGCTTGTCCTTAATTTCAGGGGACAGTCCCTGCCAGAATGTAGCCACCAAGGCTTCGTTTTTCTTGGTTAGTTCGGCAGCCATGGTGCGGAACTGAATGGCGTACTCGACCACGGAGGTGTCCTCCTGGCGAAAGGTAAGCAGGGATGCAGCAGCCGATGAAACTCTCCCGGGTTCCTCAAATATAGTACGGAAAGTCTGTATGAACTGCTGTAACTCATGGGTCTCGGGTCCCTAACGTTCCCAAATGGGGTTCGTCCATGCTAGGGCTCTGCCAGTGAGGAGAAAGATTATAAAGGCGATCTTTGCGTCATCAGAACAGAAGGCCTCTGCATAGAACGTTAATGGAATCTGGCATTGGTTCAGAAACCCCCTGCAGGTCCTTGCATCTCAATCATAGCAATGAGGTAGTGGCAGAGAAAATCGGGAGCTAGCACTGCAAGGAGGTGTAGTAGGAGGGACAACAGAGGTAACAGGAACAGGTGCCGGAAAAGCTGCAGCTTGCGTATCCAACCGATGTGCAATGATGTTCACCGCATGGAGGAGTTGGTCTTGTCGTGACCGAAGGTCTAGCATATCTGACCGCATGGCTTGTGACGTAGTCATGGTCTTGGATTGACCAGCGAGGTCCATCGCCTGAGCGTACGGTCAAGATCTGTGGGTATGTGGATCCACTGGGCTGTACCGCCGTAGCGGGATAGCAGCTGGCCAACAGGATACCAAGTCAATATCTATAGTTTGAATAAGGCTACCTGTGGCAATTCAGACAGTAGTGATGGTAGGCTCGGAAGGGACCTTGGCAGCAGGCAGACACCAGGTGCAGTGTAACCCAGAAGGCATAATATACGGCACAACATGACTCCAACACTCTATGGACTAATACGGGTAAACACAACAACGCTCAGGCAATGAGGGGAGGGCAGGGCCCTTCTTATTGTCCAGGGTGACTATGGGATAATTACATATTTAATTCACGTGCGCGTGGAAGCCCTTTAAGGGCGGGCACGAGCGTGCGCGCACAACCTACAGGACACCGCAGAATGAAGCGGAAGTGAGCACTGCCGTCTCCTGAGTAGGAGATGTGGGCCAGTGCTCACAGATCCATGGCTGCAGCCGTCGGGAAGTGAGTAATCCCGACTGCCCGTGGCCATGGTGGTTACAGATACTCACTGCTGGACGACACTGTCTAGTATAAGCACGCCATAACGGCATCTCCATATCACATTTGATAAGCAAAGCATCCGACGCTCGCAATGTGAGCAGACTGTGCATGCGCTCTGGACCACAGGGAAGGAAAAATAAGAAATAAAGCATACAGGATCAGAAATAGGGAGATATAATTACCTTAAAGGGAATAAATAAATAGATAGAAAGTAAATGGGGATAACGGAAGATGGCACCACCTAGTGGAAAAAGGTGGCGTTGCGCTGTGGGAATAAGTAATGTAAGGGAACATAGATCAAGGAATGGCAACATCTTTAGTTATGGTCATAGGCAAAAAGAAGGATTGACAAACCAATTGAGTTATACAAACCACCACACGTACAATTAAAACCCATAAACCCAGAAAACAACCCAAGGCTGGGACTCCACATCATGGGCAACTCAGCCGAGGGTATAAAAGGTTGGAGGGCAAGTCACCCGCAGTTGCGTATGAAAGATGTAAACAATGGGTGCTATATACAGGGGGTGTGGCACTATGTACATGGGAACTGTGGCACTATATAAGCACTACCTACAGGGGACACTGTGGCACTATTCACATTGGCACTGTGTGTGGCACTATGTGGACACTATCTACATTGGGAACTGTGGCACTATGTGCGCACTATCTAAAGTGGGAACAATGTGGGCACTGGCACTATCTACAATAGGCAACGTGACACTATCTAAAGGAGTATTGTGGCACTATCTGCATGGACACTGTGGTGTTTTCAGGGGGTTACATACATAGTTACATAGTTACATAGTTAGTACGGCTGAAAAAGACACATGTCCATCAAGTTCAACCAAGGGAAGGGAAAAGGGTTGGGACAAAAAAACCTAATAAATAAAATTCATCAATTTTTTTTAACGGCCATGAAATCCGGATGGTAAACGACGGTTAAAAACGGTCAGACCACCGGGAAATGGATTAAAATTCTGAGAAACATTGATGCAAAACAGCCATGAATAACTGACAGTTGATCCGTTGGTAACGGTCCTTTTTTTCACGTTGTGTGAATATAGCCTTATAACCCTCTTCACTCTCTCCTCACAGTGATCCAGGCTGACAGAGAGGGAAGAAGACTAATTGTTACAGAGCTGCAACATATACTAAATATAAATATATTAAAAAAATTAGAACAAAGTGGGTTTTTTTTCACATTTTTAGTGATTTGTCTGCTCATGATAAAAATTTAAAACGTGGAATTATTTAAAGTAATCTAGAAAATAAAAGTCTCAAAAGTTTTGTAAGAAAAACTAAGTAAAAAAAGTTGTCATATTCAAAGCGGTTGTGAAGATATTATTCTTTAAAGAAGTGCATATCAGAAATGGAAAACTTTACCTGTACACAAGGGGCATCAATGACCCTTGGTCATGAAAGGGTTAATACAAATATTTAACATTAAACTTTAAATAAATTCGAAATACTCACTCACCCACATACAACCTCCCCACCCAGATTCTGACTGCAGCACAGCCACAGCAACTACCGCCTGAACCAAAATCCTTACTTCCTGGCTAAAGACTCCTATGCAATGCCCTGATGGTGCACGCTTTCAATAAACAATACTGCCAGCAGAGTGTGCCACATAAACAGTGTAAGCAGAGTGCCCCCAATCAACAATACTGACAACAGAGTGTCTGACGTAAACAATGTCAGCAGAGTATCCCACCTCAAGTACCAGCAGATAGCGCCATGATACGTAATGTCAGCTGCCTGAAACCGCCACTAGAGGGAGCTCACTACATATATATCTAAAACCCCTTGCATTATCCAACATACGTTTACGGCACTATATACTTACCACCAATCCCCATAAATGTATGGCGTGGGGATGTTGCGGGCACAAGAACTTGCCTGCACCAGCTGCACCAGATGTCAACTGTATATTACTCGGATAACGCTGATCCTGGCAGTGTATTCACTCAGATGCCATGATCAATAGCAACAAATGCATCTAAGTGGTTAGCCGGTTAGCCAGAGGGAGGGAGCAACCTCCGTCACCCCATTGGGGCCCCCAAATGAGTTTCTATGGCAGCCGTGGACCTAACAAAAAGCCCCTGACAAACATAATACACTGAGCTATATAAATAGTGCAGTGTATTATTGAAGCGATCAAGCAATCGCATATCTTATTACCCTAGTGGAACAAAAACAAATTGTAAAAAAACATAATAAAACGGAAACAAAAAATCTAAAGTTAAAAAATAACTACACCTCTTCTTTTCCATGATATATTGCTTTATTATGAAAAATATGTAACAAGTACACTTAATTGGTATCGCAGCAACCGAAAAGTCCCAAACTTAATTAAATAAGTGTTAGAATACCGTTTTTTCCAATAAAATGTCCAAGTTCCCTAGTAGGCATAAAACAAATTGTAAAGAAAAGTTTAATAAAATGTCACGTCTCTTCTACATTTCCTTCACCAGCCACCCCAGCTATTCGTACAGTGGGGCCTCACACACCGCACCTACTCAGTCTTCAGGACCTGTGGCCACCCCAGGCCCAACAATGTAATACTGAGTAGGTCAATCCTCACCAGGCAAACTCAGGCTGCTCACTACCAGCATTGGGCTTTCTCTTTTTCCGTCCACCTCCATAGCAGCTTTTATCTCCTTCCCCTACTTGCAACGTACTTCTCTCTGTAGTATGCAGAACTCATGTCACGCCAGCTTCCTCTGAACATGGACTGGCGGGATAACCACTTTATAAAAGTCCCATCCCATGCCTCCCTCATCACGCTGTTAGGCCTCATTTACACGAGTGTGTGCGTTTTGCGCAGGCAAAAAAACGCAGCGTTTGGCGTGCGCAAAAGGCACTTGACAGCTCCGTGTGTCATCAGTGTATGATGCGCGGCTGCGTGATTTTCGCGCAGCCGCCATCATAGAGATGAGGCTAGTCGACGTCAGTCACTGTCCAGGGTGATGAAAGAGTTAACTGATCGGCAGTAACTCTTTCAGCACCCTCGACAGTGAATTCCGATCACAATATACAGCAACCTGTGAATAAAAAAAAGACGTTCATACTTACCAAGAACTTCCTGCTTCCTCCAGTCCGGTCTCCCGGACGTTGCCTTGGTGACGCGTCCCTCTCGTCATCCGGCCCCACCTCCCTGGATGACGCGGCAGTCCATGTGACCGCTGCAGCCTGTGATTGGCTGCAGCCTGTGCTTGGCCTGTGATTGGCTGCAGCTGTCATTTGGACTGAATTGTCATCCCGGGAGGTCGGACTGGAGGAAGAAGCCGGGAGTTATCGGTAAGTCAGAACTTCTTCTTTTTTTTTACACGTTCATGTATATTGTGATCGGAAGTCACTGTCCAGGGTGATGAACCAGTTTAACTCTTTCAGCACCGTGTACAGTGACTGTCTCCTGACGTCGCGTACCGGAAATTTTTTTGCCGGGTTCGGTCAAAACGAGTTCGACAGAACCCGGTGAAGTTCGGTGCGCTCATCTCTAATTTGACACTCCGTTTGGATGTTTGTAAACAGAAAAGCACGTGGTGCTTTTCTGTTTACATTCATCCTTTTGACAGCTCTTGCGCGAATCACGCAGTTCGCACGGAAGTGCTTCTGTGCGGCATGCGTGGTTTTCACGCACCCATTGACTTCAATGCGTGATGCGCGAAAAACGCACGATTATAGAACATGTCGTGGGTTTTTTACGCAACGCACTCGCGCTGCGCAAAATTCACGCATTGTCTGCACTGCCCCATAGAGTAATATAGGTGCGTACAACACGCGTGAAAAGCACGCGCGTCGCACGCGCGTATATTACGCTCGTGTAAATGAGGCCTTACAGAGTGATAAATGCAGCCCAAAATGGCAACTGGGCCGTACATTCCAATGCCGTAAATTAACATGTGTAAACAAGACAAACACCCCACCCTACCTGGTTGAAACAGTAAAAAAAACGTAACCGCTGCAATTTATACACAACGTATTCGCTGCCAGACAATTAGGAATATTATAGCCTATCTTCTCCCACACACTCCAACAACAATAGCCAATTTTACCACCAAAAGTGCCACTTAGTGGAGGGATTAAAAAACAAAAGCTACAACACAATATCGCAGGTCAATAGCATTTCACCAATGATATCCTGTGGACATGCTATCAGTATATATCAAAGGAATACCCCTTTACAGATCTCTCCAGATCTGTATACATAAAGCTAGTAATAATTAACATTACTATATTGCATATACACATATATTACAAACCCTAAACTCTCTAATGCTACCTTTACACATACACACTTATTCATAACACAAAGCCCAAAAAAGTTTATGCCATTCATCAATAAATTCTTGGTAGTTTGACATCCTTATGCTATATACCACCCTATATTACATAATCCACCTGTTAACATTGCATCACTGGCACATTGCCCATTTCTAAGATGGCGTCTCGGCTTCTTCACGCCCGTGACGTTCTAATGCACAACCGGAAGTCCATCGGGAAAAAATTGTTAAAGAAACGTAAGCAATATGGCGGCGTCCATGGTCAGGGTGACAGGTAACAGAGGTCTGATAAGAAAGCCGGTGTGGAGAGGATTGTCAGTACTCCTCATTGAGTCACGTATGATGTGACTAGCACGTTACTGCCGGCGGTGCGGTTTGCTTTCTGTCATTATATTCTCAGACAAGGGCAGGAGACGCTGATGCACACGACTTCACAGGACGTGTATGTTTCATGATCATGTCGCGATACGTTCATGACACGACTGATAGATTGACTTATTAGTAGACATGTTTATTTTGCTCATCCACGTGCTTACACTTACGCCTCTACGATATATGTTGCAGCTGAGATGCCACATTGACTGTGAATAAACAAGTCCATACATCGCCACTAAACACTGGCAGTAGGCCAGCACTTTAATTCTGCATAGTTTGGGGTGTTTATAATATTCCACTGAATTACACCAGTTTAGGGCCATTTTGGTGGCAAAAATGCCACAGATCAACTACAGCCCCCTTTAAAGGGATATTCCCATTCTCTAAACTGATGGCATGTCGCTAGGAGATGTTATCACTTTCTGATCGGTGTGGTTCCAAGAGAATGAAGGGGATGTGTTGCTGATAGTAGATCAGACCCCCACTAATCATAAAATATGGGCATGTCCTAGAGATCTAATAATAAAATAAGGTCATATCCTAGTGATCTAATCATAAAATATGGGCATATCCTAGCGATCTAATCATAAAATAAGGGCATATCCTTGCGATCTAATCATAAAATAAGGTCATATCCTAGCGATCTAATCATAAAATTAGGGCACATCCTAGCGATCTAATCATAAAATAAGGGCATATCCTAGCGATCTAATCATAAAATAAGGGCATATCCTAGCGATCTAATCATAAAATAAGGGCATATCCTAGCGATCTAATCATAAAATAAGGTCATATCCTAGCGATCTAATCATAAAATAAGGGCATATCCTAGCGATCTAATCATAAAATAAGGGCATATCCTAGCGATCTAATCATAAAATAAGGGCATATCCTAGCGATCTAATCATAAAATAAGGTCATATCCTAGCGATCTAATCATAAAATAAGGGCATATCCTAGCGATCTAATCATAAAATAAGGGCATATCCTAGCGATCTAATCATAAAATAAGGGCATATCCTAGCGATCTAATCATAAAATAAGGTCATATCCTAGCGATCTAATCATAAAATAAGGGCATATCCTAGCGATCTAATCATAAAATAAGGGCATATCCTAGCGATCTAATCATAAAATAAGGGCATATCCTAGCGATCTAATCATAAAATAAGGGCATATCCTAGCGATCTAATCATAAAATTAGGGCACATCCTAGCGATCTAATCATAAAATAAGGGCATATCCTAGCGATCTAATCATAAAATAAGGTCATATCCTAGCGATCTAATCATAAAATAAGGGCATATCCTAGCGATCTAATCATAAAATAAGGGCATATCCTAGCGATCTAATCATAAAATAAGGGCATATCCTAGCGATCTAATCATAAAATAAGGTCACATCCTAGCGATCTAATAATAAAATAAGGGCATATCCTAGCGATCTAATCATAAAATAAGGGCATATCCTAGCGATCTAATCATAAAATAAGGGCATATCCTAGCGATCTAATAATAAAATAAGGGCATATCCTAGCGATCTAATCATAAAATAAGGGCACATCCTAGCGATCTAATCATAAAATAAGGTCATATCCTAGCGATCTAATAATAAAATAAGGGCATATCCTAGCGATCTAATCATAAAATAAGGGCATATCCTAGCGATCTAATCATAAAATAAGGGCATATCCTAGCGATCTAATCATAAAATTAGGGCACATCCTAGCGATCTAATCATAAAATAAGGTCACATCCTAGCGATCTAATAATAAATTAAGGGCATATCCTATCGATCTAATCATAAAATAAGGGCATATCCTAGCGATCTAATCATAAAATAAGGGCATATCCTAGCGATCTAATCATAAAATAAGGGCATATCCTAGCGATCTAATCATAAAATAAGGGCATATCCTAGCGATCTAATCATAAAATAAGGGCATATCCTAGCGATCTAATCATAAAATAAGGGCATATCCTAGCGATCTAATCATAAAATAAGGGCATATCCTAGCGATTATCATAAAATAAGGGCATATCCTAGCGATCTAATCATAAAATAAGGGCATATCCTAGCGATCTAATCATAAAATAAGGGCATATCCTAGCGATCTAATCATAAAATAAGGGCATATCCTAGCGATCTAATAATAAAATAAGGGCATATCCTAGCGATCTAATAATAAAATAAGGGCATATCCTAGCGATCTAATCATAAAATAAGGGCATATCCTAGCGATCTAATCATAAAATAAGGGCATATCCTAGCGATCTAATCATAAAATAAGGGCATATCCTAGCGATCTAATCATAAAATAAGGGCATATCCTAGCGATCTAATCATAAAATAAGGGCATATCCTAGCGATCTAATCATAAAATAAGGGCATATCCTAGCGATCTAATCATAAAATAAGGGCATATCCTAGCGATTATCATAAAATAAGGGCATATCCTAGCGATCTAATCATAAAATAAGGGCATATCCTAGCGATCTAATCATAAAATAAGGGCATATCCTAGCGATTATCATAAAATAAGGGCATATCCTAGCGATCTAATCATAAAATAAGGGCATATCCTAGCGATCTAATCATAAAATAAGGGCATATCCTAGCGATCTAATCATAAAATAAGGGCATATCCTAGCGATTATCATAAAATAAGGGCATATCCTAGCGATCTAATCATAAAATAAGGGCATATCCTAGCGATCTAATCATAAAATAAGGGCATATCCTAGCGATTATCATAAAATAAGGGCATATCCTAGCGATCTAATCATAAAATAAGGGCATATCCTAGCGATCTAATCATAAAATAAGGGCATATCCTAGCGATTATCATAAAATAAGGGCATATCCTAGCGATCTGCCATCACTTTATGAAATTGGACTTTTAAGTCAACTGAATAGTAAGCGCAGAGATCCACTGTAAAGAGCGGCTCGCACTCTGGAGGACTCAGGCCAGCCATGTATTACAGGGTCACCTGTTCTTTTGAATGAGTAATAATACTACATTAGTGGAAATGTGCGGTGGTCTCTCATCATCCCCCCACAATAACAGCTGATCATTTGGAGTTTCATCAAATAGACCACCGTGGATGAATTCTGGAGGGGTTGTCTGGTTGGAACCACCATTTTAAGGACCAGAGACAGCGTAGCGTTTACTTCACATTCTAGTTTAACGGCTGTAACTGATGTGATCTTTGATAGGGCTTCCCTTACATATCGCTTCTATATACATACTGGAGGTCCTGGACTAAAACACAATTTATATTTGTGTTTATCATCGTCTTCCGCTAAGGCCGAATTCTCACTAGTGTCCATGTTACGATTGCAGTAGGTTTACAACATTTCTCCAGTTTAGTAAATGTAAATCTGTTTTTCTGCATTTACAGGTCTAATTTGTAGAGTTCGTGGCGCGATCCATGCAAGGAGGAACATGTCATTTTCCCAAACTTTGGGTCAGAAGATTCCAAATGCCTTATGGAATTTAGGACGCCTCAATCACGTAGCCATTGCTGTACCTGACTTAGAAAAAGCCAAATCATTATACCAAAATGTTTTGGGAGCAACAGTGAGTGAGACCGTTCCTCTTCCCGACCATGGAGTATATACTATTTTTGTGGAACTTGGAAACACAAAGCTTGAACTCCTACATCCTCTGGGTCAGAACTCCCCTATCTCTGGCTTCCTCCACAAAAACAAGGCTGGTGGGATGCATCACATTTGCATTGAGGTATTGCCTCTCACAAAACCATGAAATAACATGCATATACTATGTATGAATATAAAGCTATTTAGTATATCAGTCATGTGCTTTCTCTGATAACCCCTTAAAGTCCACGGCATTTTTTAATTTTTAATTTTCGTTTTTCACTCCCCGCATTATATGAGCTATGACTTTTTTATTTTTTCTCCGATTGAGCAGTGTGAGGGCTTAATTTTTGCGGCACGAGCTGTGGTTTTTATTGGTACAATTTTTTAGTACATATGACTTTTTGATCACTTTTTATTACATATGTTTTTACCACTAAGTTGAGCAAAAAACAGCGATTCTGGTGGTTTATATTTTTTTTATTTTTACGGCATTCACCGTGCGCGTTAAATAATATTATGTTGTAATAGAAGCCTGTAAAAATGACAATATGCTGCAATACAGATATTTAAATAACCCGCTGAACTGTCAAGGGGGCGTGTAATTGGCAAGGGGGCGTGTAACCTCTCTGTGGGACTGTCCAATCAGCTACGGACAGTGTCACAGCAAGAGCTCAGAGCTGTGTGAGGATGTGCGCGCACGCTCTCACTCTTCGGCTGTAGGCAGACAAGGATGACATGACTGTGTGATCTCTCGTGAGAGATCACACAGTCTTGCCTGCCAAGAGCTGAAGAGTGAGTGAGAGCGTGTGTGCGCTGTCACAGATCCGAGCTGCACGTGCGCACACGCTCTCCAGCTCTTGCTGTGACCCTGTCCATATCTGATTGGACAGTGTCACAGTGATGTTACACGCCCCCTTGCCATTACACGCCCCATATACAGTTCAGGGTTTTATTTAAATATCGGGCGCCAAATATAACGGCGCTGACATCTAAATAACGGAGGAAGATAGGAAAAAAATGTAAAGTGCCCCAGGGTTTCTGCAGCCCTCCCCATTACATGCTGCATATGTGTGGTCAGGTGAAAGGTTCTCTTTAAGTAAATAAAGCTCACTCGCATAACTAAAAGTAATATAACTTTCTACTATATTTGTGTTTCAGTTTTTCAAGATCTCTGCTTGCGGTCAGTTAATAGAACCGTTCTTGTAAACAGCTAGAGGGGAAAAACCCTTTCAACTCAATCATTTACAGCTGAAACACCTCCACGGCCGTTGTGAGACAAAGCTCTCATACACTCAACGACCTTTCAGTGACAGCTAACCGAGATCTTGAAAATAGTGAAGAATTGAAACCTCACCTATATTGTAAAGTTTCATACTTTTTTATTGTACAGTGAATAAGTTTATTTACATAAATCTGGGAAAGCCTGTGGTTATTGCTCATTCTATTACGTTTACATTAATTTTTGATGGCCAGAATTGCATAGCCTGCTAATTTTTCCTCTAAAATCGGAAACCTGACAGACCCACTATAAATCAATGTGGTCTGTCGGCATCCGTTACACAACAGATACACTATAGCGACATGGCTCTGCTAATAATGGAAGCCATTTGGCTGGGGAATGGAGAGCTTTGTGGGTGCAATAGCACCTGCCGAATTACTTTATAAGGATCATCTCATAGATTCTCTTTATAAATAAATGACAGAATCGCTGTAATGTATCTACTGTACAAAGGTGGAGCTTCACTCTTCACTATTACATTCCATGTGAACTTAAGAGAAAACACAACTGCAATATATCTCAGCGAGACATGTAATAAATGTGAGGCTTTTAGCATGAATACAATTGTGAGCAATAATCTGCTGAGGATTACCGACCAGTAAACAAGTTCACTGGGGTCCAGTAATGCGCTGGTAATATCCACATGTATTTATTTACAACAGGCATCTTACACCTACAGTAGTTAATAGACCCATTTTTTTTTAATTAAATGAAGGAAATAACAATAACACATTCTTTACATCTAGGCTAGTAATTCCAGAACTTCTTACCATGGGAGAAGCTCTAAACTATGTTTCCAGACGAGCGTCTATTCACTTTCTTACCTCAAAGAAACTTGGTTTAGGAGCAAGTAAAGCATTTTATATTCTGAGATTTGTTGCCTGTCCTTTGGACAGGCTGAACTATAAAAAATGACAGTTCTTGCTGTTGCTGCCTTCTGGGGAACCCTTGACCAGGTTCCAGTAAACCCCAATGTTCCGTGGAACCCTGGTTAGGAATCATTGACTTGAGTAGTTTCCTCAGTGTGTCAGCAGATGGCAGCAAATCCTTATTGTACGTTTAAAACCTTGGATGCCAGTAGTTCTAAAAAGGACTCCAAAAATGTCTTTGTCCACAGTAAGAGCCATGTGACTTTATCCCTTTTGGGCAGCTAATGTGGCTCAACTCCACCTATCACACTTAGAAGTAGGGTTGTCACGATACCAGAATTTGGATTTTGATACTTCGTGTAGTTTTGCGATACTCGATACTAAAACTATACTTTGCCAACTCTAAAAGAAATTCTCAAAAATATAAAGTCCTTCCATTTTCTGATGTGAGGCACAGGGTGTTATCAATTTTGAACCGCCATATGCCTCACAATAATGGTAATTATCCCCATCATGTACCTCACATTTACCCAATGTTGCCCATTACAACTGTGAGCGAGGTACTTGATGGGATCACTTACTATAATGATTATAATGGGCACCATTGGGTTAATGTGTGAGGGAAATGATGTGGTTAATTCACATGGCTATGTTCGGTGCGTGAGATACAGACCGTATGTCGCCCACTTTTCCTGGATCCAACGTAGTTCAGAAAGCCGGGCTCCTTTACTGAAAACATGATTACACCACAGGACAGTGTTCCCGTGGAGAGGCAGTGACTCACGGCAGCATGGATGACTATGATGCTAGGAGCCCGCTTTCTGAGCTATGTTGGCTCGTGACAGTCCCCTCCCTGCCCCTTTCTCACATTCTCAGATTATCATTGATGGCAGTAGAGAAAGGAAGGAGCGTTCCTCTCTCCTTCTCTGATGTGGCCAGCACTAATTACGTGTCGGGCGTCACAGTAGGAGAGAGGAACGCTCCTCCTTCCTTTCTCTACTGCCATCAATGATAATCTGAGAATGCGAGCAACGGGCAGGGAAAGGGTCACTGTAAGAAGAGAACATCGCGGGCGCTTTACACTGCGTGCGCGGCATGTTCTCTTCATTTATTTCAATACTAAACTGTGCGGCCACACAGCTTAGTATCGAAATACATAAATTGACGGTATTGAACCGTTTGCCCCCGCACAGCATCAAAATTTCGATGCATCGTGCATCCCTACTTAGAAGTGGCTCGCAAGCTAGAAAAAGTTGGAGACTTCTGGTCTAGAGTCATGGAGGAGGAGGAAAGAGAGAAGAGGGGTGGACAAAATATATTGAAACACATTTCATTTTTCACATATTTACATGAAAGTTTTTTTTTTAAATCTAATATATATTTGTTAAAAATACAATAGCCCTTAGGGCTCATTGACACGAGCGTGTTTCTCGTCCGTGTGCTGTGTGTTGAAATAACGCACAGCACACAGACCCATTGATTTCAATAGGACTATTTATACGCTTGAGTTTTCACGCAGCGAGTGTCCGTTGCGTGAAACTCACTGCATGTCCTATATTGGTGTGTTTTCAAGCACCTAGTCGCCCATTGAAGTCAATGGGTGCGTGAAAACCATAGACAGCACACGGACGCACATTCGTGTTTTATGCATCAATTAGGCCACATTCACACCGCGTATGTGCTATCTGCCGAGCGTATATATTTTTTTAATAAAAACGTGGACCATTGAAAACATACAAACGTGTACCCTTTCCTGTTTCCACCTGTGTCTTTTATTGCGTATATGTTTTTTTTTAAAGTGAGTATAGCATTAATTTTGCATAAGACGTCCATTGGGATCAATGCTAAAACAACTTATACAACGTATACGTTTTTTTTGAAGTACTGAATAGCATAGCAGACTATTCTTTTCAGTACTTTCAAAAAACAGTACCCCAACGTAAACCATGACAAACATAGACCAAACGGATGCTATTTTGGTCTACGTTTGACCCATTATAGTCTATGTTGAGCTATACGTTTCAAGACTTTTTTAGTATTTAAAAACATATACGCTTGGCGGATAGCACAAACACAATGTGAATGGAGCCTTACATTGAAAAACAAAATAAGTGCTTGCGAGTTAAATACGCATGCCACTCGCAAAGCACACCGATGCATAACACAACGCATACGGACAGATTTACGCACGTTTTTTTACGCCAAAAAAATCTGTCACACTCGTGTGAATGTAGCTTAACACTGGACTGCACAAGTCCTAGGAGGCTGAGAAATATGCTGCTGGTGTCTAACTTTTTGCATTGCTTTCTATTGAATTCTATTCAAGTTGTTATCATTTGTCTTCTGAACTAAAACCATGAGCATGAATTCTCTGACCATGAGCTGCCGACAAGGTCTTATTTCCAAGTGACTTTGTTCATTCAAGCACTAACTAGTAGTATGTTTAATACGTTTTTTCTACTATGAGAGTAAATGGCAGACATATGTATGTAGCTGTATGGCATACTGTTGCATATGTCCGGGCTATGGGAAAGTGGTGTGAACAGAGCTTGCCATCAGATCTGCTCACAAATATCAGTGCGAGATATATCTCACAAGGCAATAATTCAACACTAGGTCTGGGCACATCAACCTTGTATTGCCCATAGTAAATGACAATAACTGATCTAAATTGCAGTACATATTACACCACTCACAAGAGGAAAAAAGGAGTCCTATACTATCCACTAATGAATAAAAAAAAATATATAATTTTTTTTTTAGTATACAATTCAAAACATCACAGGCAATTTTTTTTAAAGGTAATCTGTCAGTAGTTTCGCAGCCTCAAACCTGCTGACAGCACTATATAGGGAAGGGCATAGTAACGATACTTTTTGTCTTAGTCACGCAAGTTGCATGACCGAGTAACAGCTCTAGTGTCCAATCAGGAGACTGCTAGAGCCTTCCCTCAGAGGGCAGGGGAGGAACTGGCAGCACTTGCACATCAAATGCTTGCACAGTGCCACGTGCGACTGCGTCACCAGGGGAATAAACCATGCAAGTTGCATGACGGTAACAAAATGTATCGTTACAATGCCTTCCCTCTCCCCTATATAGCACTGTCAGCAGTTTTGAGGCCTCAAAACTGCTGACCGATTCCCTTCTAAGAAGCATCCCACAAAATCAAGACCAAATGGTTAGGTATAGCAATATATATAGTATGCACCCTAATGAATACACAATAAAATAGCCACAATAGAACACTATTTATAGGACTTGGTATGCATACGCTTTAATTACATTTGCTGGCCCGGCTATAGCTGCAATCATATATAAAGTATATCGACCAAGTGCTTTTCCCATGGTCCAACCGCAAAGTGTAGCACCCCAATGTGCGTGTTGCATAAATTGCTTTCTCATGGGATAACACTTTGATGTTCATTCCCATTTTAAATAGTTAGATCCAGAAACCATGTGATGATATTTGGCCAATAACGCCACTGATCTACGGCACATGCATGGGTACAGGAAATCCCCACTTCTGGCAGTTGTGTGAATACCCGGGCGCCCGACGAGTCAAAGAACATGCAGAACACATAATGAGCTGGAGTGGGGCACTTCACTTCTAGGACCCCAAACACATGCTCACCTCAGATGGTTACATGCCAATGAGATATCGCAGCCTATCCCTGCTAATTCTTATTAAAGAGGCTCTGCCACCACATTATAAGTGCCCTATTTCTTACATAATGTGATCGGCGCTGTAATGTAGATAACAACAGTGGTTTTTTTATTTTAAAAAGCGATCATTTTTGAGCAAGTTATGAGCAATTTTAGATTTATGCTAATTAGTTTCTTAATGGACAACTGGGCGTTTTTTACCTTTTGACCAAGTGGGCGTTGTAAAGAGAAATGCATGACGCTGATCAATCCGCGTCATACACTTCTCTCCATTCATGTCCATTTGTATTCACTGCACAGCGTGATCTCCCGAGATTACGCTGTGCAATGAATATGAATGGAGAGAAGTGTATGACGCTCAAAAATGATCATTTTTCAAAATAAAAAAAACTTATCTATATTACAGCGCCGATCACATTAGGTAGGAGATAGGGCACTTATAATCGGGTGACAGAGTCTCTTTAATGAAATACTAATCATTTACCTTACCCCTAAAAAGTGTTAACGAATGTGTTCCATTATGAAATCAACTTAATATAAATACAATAATGTATATCATGTTCAAGTAAAGTGAGCATGCATACCACAATTAATTACACGGTGTGTAATAAAATTGAAGAACACAATGTAATAGTGTATATAAATATTTAGCTGCATGTTATAAACATGATTATATGAACAATATAATACAACCTGCTTGGTAATAAATATTAAATAAATGTATTAAGGTCTCATTCACATCTGTAGTGGAGGCTCCGTTAGGGGCTTCCGTCGTAGATCCGGCCGAGATTACCGGAGACAATAGCACAGCATACTGCGCCATTGTCGCCGGTAAAATTTCGGACACCCCGACGGAAAGCCGATGGAAACCCATTAAAGTCAATGGGCAGTGTCCGTTATACAATGGAACCATTGCTTCCGTTATTCCCTTGTTCTGCTCCTCTGACTTAGCAGAACAACGGAATAGCAAAAAGCAGATGTGAATAGAGCCTTACAGTGACATTTATTTGTGTCTTTGATGCTTTTAATTGGCTATTAGTAACATTTTTTTTTTTTTTTTCCATTCATTAGTAGATAGTATGTGACTTCTTTATTCTGTTGTGAGCGGTAACATTTTTAATGTTATTAGCCAGCTTGGGTATCAATTATTTTCTTCTTCTGAAGTCAACACTTATGTAAGTTGCAGTTCCCACAGGATATACTGTAGTTTTTGCTTCAAATAAAAACACTGGCCTATTCGCTAAGTATGATTATAAAATTCGCTGACATGATGGAGCTTATGGTTCGACGTCTAAACACCATAAACATCCTAAATCTAGTTTTAAGGGAATCCAGTTATTCTACCAGTAAAAATAATAATCTCTAAATAATTTATTTCAAATAATTTTTTGTTGAAATATTGGTTATTTCATCTTACCTCTAACATATTTTTTTTTAATTTTTTTATTAAGGCTTCTAGAAATATCTAAGCCCAGTTTACATCTGCGTTGGAGGCTTGGTTAGGGGCCTCCGTCACGAATCCATCTGAAAATACCGGAAGCTGCGCTATTGTTTCCTGTAAAACCATGGAAAACCCGACAGAACCCATTAAAGTCTATAGGTTCCATCGGGCGCCTATGGTGTCCATTGTACAATAGAACCCGCGCTTTCGGTATTTTCACTGTTCTGCTCCTCTGATGGAGCAGAACAACGAAAATACTGATGCAGATGTGAACGAGGTCTATGAAAAAAGTGTATATCAAAGCACCACACAAATTAGGTTGAATTTTCATAATAACTTGCCAGATGATGTCTCTCTTATCTCTAAATTATTTTTGTTCCTAGGTTGATGACATCAAAAAGGCAATGTCAGATCTGAAACAGAAAAACATTAGGTTATTAAGTGAGGAACCAAAAACTGGTGCACATGGAAAACCAGTTGTCTTCTTGCATCCAAAAGACTGTGATGGAGTTCTAGTGGAGCTGGAGGAAGCCTAATGCAAAGGTCGAAATAAAGACAGAACTGGGAAAATGTAAAGTTAATTTCAGTCCAAGAAGTCAGATCAAATCACATTACTATCCCATGGATTTTCTTTACCACACTTTTACTAGTAAAATAAATATTTTTTTATAACTACCTGGAACTGCTTTTGTGATAAATCTAACATATATCTGATATATAGAATCAACTTTATTCATATATGTAATTGAATTGTGATGTGTGTAAGCAATCTGCAGAGACACAAATATGCCTCCACAGAAGCAGACATACCACCTATCTGGCTTCGTCACGGCACGGGGTGTGGACCCACTGGGCCGTACCACGTAGCGGGATAGCAGCTGGCCAAACAGGTACAATGCAATGTCTATAGTTCAGAAAGGGTACCTGAGGCAATATAGACAGTAGCAATGGATTCAGGCTAAGGTGAGGCTCCGATAGTAGACAGAGATCCGGCAGGGTGCGACACACTAGATGCAGTGGAGGATACAACAAGACTCCAACTCTTGACGGCACAGTAGCACGGGATATAAGGTACAGGCAGCAAGAATTGGGAACTGGAAAACACTAGGAGACCATTTGTAAAGACAAACTTTAGGTAACACAACAACGCTCAGGCAATTATCAAGAGGGCAGAGCCCCTTTTATAGTCTAGCAGCATTCTGGGCTAATTGCAGATATTCTGCAACTGTGCGCGCACTGGCCCTTTAAGGCTCTGAACCAGGAAGTGAGTGCTGGCGTCTCTCAGGAGGCAGATGCTGCCGAGAACTCACACGTCCATGGCCACGGCCATCAGAGGGTAAGTCAGAATGACGGTACGTGGCCATAGACTTTACAGTATCCCCCCTCTTACACCCCCTCTTCTTGGGGCCAAAGCAGGAGAGAAACTACTTCACGAGGACAGGGGCATCAATGTTCTCCTCTGGCTCCCAAGACCTCTCCTCTGGGCCAAATCCCCTCCAATCCACTAAATAAAACGTCCTTCCTCCCACTTTTTTGGTGGCCAGGATCTCCCTCACTACGAAAGTCCCTGACGCGCTGCCAGGAGCCACTGCGGAACTAGGAGTCCTGGAGTAGCGGTTCAGGACCACGGGCTTCAGCAGGGAGACATGGAAGGAGTTAGGGATCTTGAGGGTAGGAGGCATTCGAAGCTTGTAAAACACAGGATTAATTTGCAGCAGAATCTCGAAGGGTCCGAGGAACCAGCTGCAGCCAGTCATCATGCCGCCTGGAGACAAAGTGCCGCAAATAGTTCTCCATAATCTGGTTAACCCTCTCGACTTGACCATTGGACTGGGAATGGTAGGCCGTGGAGAAGTCCAACTTTACGCTGAGGAGACCGCAGAGTGCTCTCCAGAACTTCGAGGTGAACTGGACCCCTCGATCCGAGACCATATGCAAAGGCAAGCCGTGCAGACGGAAGATGTGCTGGACGAAGAGATCGGCCAGTCGGAAAGTAGAAGGAAGACCAGTCAGTGGAACAAAATGAGCCATCTTGGAAAATCGATCCACCACCACCCAGACCACACTACACCCAGCAGAGAGAGGCAGATCTGTGACAAAGTCCATTGCAATATATTGCCAGGGAGCATCAGGCACAGGCAGTGGTTGGAGCAGACCAGCAGGTCTGGAGGGGGCAACTTTATTTGCTGCGCGCACCGTACAGGAGGAGACAAAGTCAGTGACGTCTTTGGGCAGCGTGGGCCACCAGAACTGACGGGCAATTAGGTCTCAGGTCTTACGGGCACCCGCGTGACCTGCCACCTTGGAACTGTGTCCCCAGCGAAGGATTCCTCTGTCTGCCAGACGTACAAAGGTCCTTCCCGGAGGAATGTCTCTAACTTGCAGAGGGTTGACAGAGATGATACAGGAAGGGTCAATGCTATTCTGTGGGAGCTCCACAGTGTCCTCTGTCTCAAGTGACCTAGACAAGGCATCGGCCCTCACATTCTTGTCGGCAGGTCGGTAGTGGAGTTCGAACTGGAACCGAGCGAAGAACAGTGACCACCTGGCTTGACGAGGATTCAGCCGTTGGGCCGTCTGAAGATAGGTGAGATTCTTGTCCGTGAAGACCAGGATTGGATGAGCTGCGCCTTCTAGTAGATGTCTCCACTCCTGCAGAGCCAGCTTGATGGCCAGTAACTCCCGATCCCCAATCGAGTAGTTGCGCTCTGCAGGATAAAACAGCTTAGAGTAGTAGCCACATACCACAGTCTTTCCTTTGGAATCTCCCTGGAACAGAAGTGCGCCAGCACCAACAGAGGAGGCGTCCACCTCTAACGAAAACTATAGGGTCACATCAGGATGATGAAGAATTGAGGCTAACGTGAAGGCCTTCTTTAAGCTCTTGAACGTGGCCTCTGCTTCTGGAGTCCACTCCTTGGCATTCATGCCCATTTTGGTGATGGTAGAGATGGGAGCAGTCAATGAGGAGAAGTTGGGAATGAACAGCCGGTAGAAGTTCGCGAATCCCAGGAAGCGCTGTATGGCCCTTAAGCCTTGAGGGCGTTGCCATTCCAGGACAGCATTTACCTTCTCAGGATCCATTTTGAGGCCCTGATCGGAGATGATATAGCCCAGGAAGGGTAGAGACTTTGTTTCAAACATGCTCTTCTCCAGCTTGGCATATAGGTGATTCTCCCTTAAATGAAGCAACACTTGGCGGACATGTCTCTGATGAGCTGCAGGATCTGGGGAAACAATCAAAATGTCGAGATACACCACAACACAGACATTGAGGAGATCACGGAAAATGTCATTGACGAATTCTTGAAAAACCGCGGGGGCGTTACACAGGCCAAAGGGCATAACCAGGTATTCGTAGTGCCCATCACGTGTATTAAATGCAGTCTTCCACTCGTCAGCCTGACGAATATGGATTAGATTGTAAGCCCCCCGCAGGTCTAGTTCAGAAAAAAAATTGCCCCCCCATATGCGATCAAACAGTTTGGAGATCAAAGGCAATGGGTATCTGTTCTTTACCGTGATCTGGTTGAGACCCTGGTAGTCAATGCAGGGTCGGAGGGAACCGTCCTTCTTTTTGACAAAGAAAACCCCGCCCCAGCCGGGGATGAGGAATTGCGTATGAAGCCCCTCTCTAGATTCTCCTTAATATAGGCAGACATTGACTGGGTTTCAGGTAAGGAGAGAGGGTATACTCTACCACGAGGAGGGAACGAATCAGGAACCAAGTCAATAGGGCAATCATAAGCTCGATGTGGTGGCAACGACTCTGCCTCCTTCTTGTCAAAGACATCAGAGAGCTGAGTGTAGCAGGAGGGCAACCCTGCCAATGACTGATGCGGAGGAGGCTGAAGAGGATGGATATGTCCCAGACAGCGGTTGAGGCACTTGAGACCCCACTGGGGCGTGTAAATGGAGCCAATCCAAACCCAGCAGCACTGGGTTGACGGCATTGGGCAGGACAAACAGGGAGATGAGCTCAGAATAATTGCTCCCACTTGAAGCCTCAGCGGCTTGGTTACAGACAAAATTAGGTCGGACAGCAGCAGTTCATCCACCGAGGCAACGATCAACGGCTTTTCGAGAAGGGTAGTAGCCAAATGAAGAAGAACCACAAGGTCTTTACGTATGAAATTGGCTGCGGAGCCAGAGTCCACATAGGCAGAGACCAGATGGGGCCTCTCGCCCGCAACAATGGTCACAGGGATGAACAGCTTGGAGGAGAGTTCTCTATCAAATGCTGTGTCCCCCAGTGTTGTCTCTCGAACCAGTCCTAGGCGTTGGAGTTTTTTGGCTTGTGGGGGCACCGTCGCACGGCATGGCCAGCGAGGCCGCAATATAGACAGAGTCCAGAAGTGTGCCTGCGCTGTTTCTCCAGAACCGATAGTTTGAGACGATCCACTTGCATCGGAACTTCGGGTGGAGCAGCAGATGAAGACAAAAGGGGTTGATGGAAGTTGGGAGTCAACCTAGGAAGTCTTTTCTCATGACGAACCTCTTGGGATCTCTTTCTGAGCCTCATGTCCACTCGGGTGGCGAGTAATATTACGTCATCCAAGGTAGAAGGTAGATCACGAGCAGCAAGTTCGTCTTTAATCTCGGATGACAGACCATGCCAGAAGGAAGCTACAAATGCCTCATTGTTCCAGGACAGTTCTCCTGCCATGGTCCGGAACTGGATGGTGTACTCGCCCACGGAGATGTCCTCCTGGTGAAGGTTCAGCACAGTACAGAATCACCGCACGAACTCCTGGAAGTCTCGGGTCTCTGTTGTTCCCAGATTGGATTTGCCCACACCAGGGCCTTGCCGGCAAGTAAGGAAATAATGAAGGCGATCCTGGCTCCATCTGAAGGAAATTCTCGCTTGCGTCTTCATGAAAACGAGGTGGCAGTGGCAATGAGAACTCAGGATCAAAACCGGTGCTGCCAGGAGGTGTAGCAGGAGGATCAGTCGGGGAAGCTGGAGCAGGAGCAGAGAAGGAAGCAGCTAGCTCCCCTAGCTGCTGTGCCATGGAGTCTACTGCCACAAGAAGTTGATCCTGTCGTGATCTCAGATCCTATAGGTCCGCCTGCATGGCTTGGCAGGGTGACAGGCCCTTGAATTGACCAGCGGGGTCCATGGCCTGAGCGTACGGTCACGGTGTGGGGTGTGGAAACACTGGGCCGTACCGCGTAGCGGGATAGCAGCTGGCCAAACAGGTACAATGCAATGTCTATAGTTCAGAAGGGGACCTGAGGCAATGTAGACAGTAGCGATGGATTCAGGCTAAGGAGAGGCTCTGATAGTAGACAGACACACAGCGGGGTGCGACACACTAGATGCAGCGGAGGATACAACACGACTCCAACTCTTGACGGCACGGTAGCACGGGATACAGGGTACAGGCAGCAGGAACGGGTAACACTGGGAACTGGAAAACACCAGGAGACCATTTGCAGAGACAAACTTTTGGTAACACAACAACGCTCAGGCAATTATAAGAGGGCAGAGCCCCTTTTATAGTCTAGCAGCATTCTGGGCTAATTGCAGATATTCTGCAACTGTGCGTGCACTGGCTCTTTAAGGCCGTGCACGCGTGGGCGCGCGCGCCCTGCCGGAGACAGTCTCTGAACCGGGAAGTGAGTACCGGCATCTCGCAGGAGGGAGATGCCGCTGAGAACTTACATGGCCGTGGCCATAAGAGGGTAAGTCAGAATAACGGTCCGCGGCCATAGACGTTACAGCCAGGTTGCAGCACAGGGGCCCTATCGGAAAAGGGTGTCCACCACAGCTGTTATCCCTATCTTTAGGGTAGGCCTGACTATAGCTCATGGACTGCGGGGGTGGAATGTGTGGAGCATTGCAGTGGGGTGAATATCTTGGAGTGCAGAGACCTGGCAGCAACATTCAGCTGACACCTCCAAGTTGCCTCTATTAGTTAGAAGTATGTGACACAGTACGGCACAGGCGTCCTTCACAGTTTTGATGTTTGAATTAAACCTGTAAAGTTTTAAACCTTTTAAAAAATCTTCTCACATTCCAGAACACTAAATGAGCATCAGCAGAGTAATATGCAAGTTCTGTACCCTGTCACATGTTCAACGCCGTTTTTACAGATGCAAATTGGTCATAAAGATGAGTTTGCTGGGCTTGCTGAGTTTTCTGATAGCATGGTCGGAGATTACAAGAGGCAGCGGGAACAGAGGAAGGTAGAACGGGGTTTAGGGGCCCCCGTTCTAGAGAGTGGTGTGGGACCCGCATCTATCTGACATTTATGGGGGTTTATGAGATTAGAAACAATGGTCTGTAACGTCTATGGCCGCGGACCGTTATTCTGACTTACCCTCTGATGGCCACGGCCATGTAAGTTCTCAGCGGCATCTCCCTCCTGCGAGATGCCGGTACTCACTTCCCGGTTCAGAGACTGTCTCCGGCAGGGCGCGCGCGCCCACGCGTGCACGGCCTTAAAGAGCCAGTGCACGCACAGTTGCAGAATATCTGCAATTAGCCCAGAATGCTGCTAGACTATAAAAGGGGCTCTGCCCTCTTAGAATTGCCTGAGCGTTGTTGTGTTACCAAAAGTTTGTCTCTGCAAATGGTCTCCTGGTGTTTTCCAGTTCCCAGTGTTACCCGTTCCTGCTGCCTGTACCCTGTATCCCGTGCTACCGTGCCGTCAAGACGTGCCATAGACGTTACAGCCAGGTTGCAGCACAGGGGCCCTATCGGAAAAGGGTGTCCACCACAGCTGTTATCCCTATCTTTAGGGTAGGCCTGACTATAGCTCATGGACTGCGGGGGTGGAATGTGTGGAGCATAGCAGTGGGGTGAATATCTTGGAGAGCAGAGACCTGGCAGCAACATTCAGCTGACACCTCCAAGTTGCCTCTATTAGTTAGAAGTATGTGACACAGTACGGCACAGGCGTCCTTCACAGTTTTGATGTTTGAATTACCTGTAAAGTTTTAAACCTTTTAAAAAATCTTCTCACATACCAGAACACTAAATGAGCATCAGCAGAGTAATACGCAAGTTCTGTACCCTGTCACATGTTCAACGCCGTTTTTACAGATGCAAATTGGTCATAAAGATGAGTTTGCTGGGCTTGCTGAGTTTTCTGATTGCATGGTCGGAGATTACAAGAGGCAGCGGGAACAGAGGAAGGTAGAACGGGGTTTAAGGGTCTCCGTTCTAGAGAGTGGTGTCGGTCCCGCATCTATCTGACATTTATGGGGGTTTATGAGATTAGAAACAATGGTCTGCTTTTTTCTGGTCCACGCTGTCCATGGGTTGTGTCTAGTATTACAGTTTGGTCCCATTCATTTTATTAGTATTATTTTTTTAATTTATTTTTAAACATCCATGTACTCACTGGCAGAATTTTGGGAAACTGGACTGTATATGCTTACCATATTAATGGTCTTTTCTAGATCTATGAACGTTTCAGTTATTAAAGCATAACACCCCTCTTTATTTAGATAAAGTTGATGGGCGCAGTGCATACATTTATCCCTGTGTGTCTGTGTATATAGCGTGCAAACACGCTCCACTCTTACAGACTAAATTTTCATATAATGTAAAGAATGATCTTGCAGCACGTTTAGTACTCAGTTCACTTTAAACAGTGATTATTTAACCCCTTAGTGACCAGACCTGAAAGTGCCTTAATGACCAAGCCAGATTTTGGAAATCTGGCATGTATAACTTTATCAGAGAATTACTCTGTAATAGTTTTACATATTCAACAAATTCTGATGTTGTTTTTTCGTCACACATTGTACTTTATTTGGGTGGTAAAAGTAGACCTATAGAATTTGCGTATATTTATAAAAAAACATAAAAACTGATGAAAAGTTGTAAAAATTGTCTTTTCTTCCAATTTTCAACTGCAATATGTCACATATGTACATACAAACTGTACAAATATTTTATCAAATATATATTTACAGCTCTTTACTTTATTTTGGCAGCACTTTTGATTTTTTTTTTACATTTTTAAGCAATATAGGAAATTTACAAATCTAACAATACTTTTTAACATTTTGACGTACATTTTGCTTTCCTGCACCAAGCCAAGTTTGAAGTGGCTCATAGGTGTCAGAATAATAAAAACACCCCGTAAATGACCCCATTTTGAAAACTCGACCCCTAAAGCTATTCATCTAGGGGTGTAATTAGTGTTTTGCCCCCTACGGTTTTTCCAGGAACTAATGCAAATCAGGTGAAAAAAAATAAAAATGTCACAATGTGTAATTTTAAGGACAGATTTCTTGTACAGCAGACATGAGAATGAAGAAATGCCGCACAAAATGTATCACCCTGTTTCTCCTGTGTGCAAAAATATCCCCATTGTGTCCCTAATGCATTTCCTGGGCACACGGCAGGACCCAAAAGGAAGGGAGCACCCGGAGGCTTTCAGGACACACATTTTGCTTGAAAATGTTTCAGGCCCCATTACACATTTATAGAGGCACTGAGCTGCCAAAACGATAGTAACTCCCGATAAATGACCCAATTTTGAAAACTAGACCCCTTAAGGTATTCATCTAGGTGTGTACTAAGTATTTTGACCCCACAGTTTTCGCAGGAATTAATGCAAAGCAGGTGGAAAGAAAATTAAATTACACTTTTTTTCACAAATGTGTAATTTTAAGGTCAGATTTCTTGTACAGAGGACATGAGAATAAGGGAATGCACCAGAAAATGTATCACCCTGTTTCTCCTGTGTTCAAAAATATCCTCATTGTGGCCCTAATGTGTTTCCTGGACACACGGCAGGACCCAAAAGGAAGGGAGCACACGGAGGCTTTCAGGACACACATTTTGCTTGAAAATGTTTCAGGCCCCATTACACATTTATAGAGGCACTGAGCTGCCAAAACGATAGGAACTCCCCCATAAATTACCCTATTTTGAAAACTAGACCCCTTAAGGTATTCATCTAGGTGTGTACTAAGTATTCGGACCCCACAGTTTTCGCAGGAATTAATGCAAAGCCGGTGGAAAGAAAATTTAATTTCATTTTTTTTCACAAATGTGTCATTTTAAGGTCAGATTTCTTGTACAGCGGACATGAGATAAGGAAATTCACCAGAAAATGTATCGCCCTGTTTCTCCTGTGTTCAAAAATATCCCCATTGTGGCCCTAATGTGTTTCCTGGACACACTGCAGGACCCAAAAGGAAGGGAGCACCCGGAGTCTTTCAGGACACACATTTTGCTTGAAAATGTTTCAGGCCCCATTACACATTTATTTTTTTCCTCAAATAGTTCATTTTTATCACATATTTATCACAAAGTGCATGAAACTGGTGACTTATGCCTTAAAGATATTACTATTGTATGCCTTAGTATAGAAATATGCCGAATCCTCATGATTGGGGGACAAACAGAAGGAGAAGTGAAGTGGATTTCATGTTTTTATAACTTTTTGTTGAAAAGGAGAGGATTCTACTTTTCTAGATTGAGAAATATATGTCCCTAACAGTTTCTACACCCTATGACTATGTTGTGCTAAGAAAGCAGCAATTTTATCTTGAATGAATTTCAGGCCCTTATTCCACTTTCTATAACAGGGTTATATCCCAAAATGACTCAATCTACAAAAGTATATTTCCCTCTCTCCCTCCCAAAAAAAGTGATAAAAAAAGAAATCTCTAAAAGAACCATAAATTTTGGCCTCTCCTAAATATACAGCGAAGCTTCTTCCCTTAAAAAAAAAAAAAAAAGAGGTGTACAGAAAAAATAAAATCCTAAATAAATACTGCATTTTAACTTTTAGAGCTCACAAAAAAACAATTAGTAATGTGCAACGGTATGATAGATTTCAAAACAGGGACTTATGCATAGACCAGGGTTGGAAGGACAATAATATTGTGACTCACTTCGCTCTCCTCGTTTGCTGCAGACCCAGCACCGTTTTTTGGGGTATTTTTGGTTAGGTGTTGTAGGGATGGGGTGTAAAAAATGTTTTTCAACAAGTCGGCGTACATCCTCTGACTCATGGACTACTCTCTGGTCTGCAGATTGAAATAGGAGATCTTCAATCACTTTCTCTTGAAATTCAAAGAATGTAGCCCTGCCCGCTGATTTTTTTGTACAGGACAAATGCATTGTGCATCGCAACCTGGATGAGGTATATAGCCACTTTCTTATACCATGTTCTGGTTTTCCTTTTAACCAGATAAGGTTGTAACATCTGGTCGCACAAATCTACCCCACCCATGAATTTGTTATAGCCGATGACACACACAGGCTTTTGTCTCTCTGCAGAGGCCCCACGTTCTCTAACATTTTCTGTTGCACTTGAATGGATAGTGGTGATCATGTAGACGTCCTTGCGGTCACGATATTTTAAAGCCAGCATTAATTTGAAAAGTGCATGACTCCCCCTTTCGTAGTTTTTTATCCACAAGTTGACATGGGAAACCTTTGCGATTCCTGCGTATTGTGCCACAGGCTCCGGTGTTGGCACAATGAAGGGAGCTAAACAATGGCACACTGGTATAAAAGCTGTCAGTGTATACATGATACCCCTTGTGTAGGAAAGGGCCAATTAAATCCCACACAATCTTACCAGTGGTACCAATATTTGGAGGGCACCCTGGTGGATTGAATTCACTGTCTTTACCCTCGTAGATCTTAAATGCACATGTGTAGCCAGTAGTGCTTTCACATAACTTGTAGATCTTTACCCCGCATTTTGCACTTTTTGAGGGTATGAATTGGCGGAATGAGAAACGCCCTTTGAAATTCATTAGCGATTCATCCACTGCTAAATTTTGTTCAGGGGTATATGCTCCTAAAAAGGAGGAATTAAGAAAATGTAATTTTAATTAATTTATAAAGCCGGTCACGGCTTCTGTCGCTGGAAGGGGTGCCTGTAGGTTGTCACTAAAGTGGAGAAATCGCATAACTATTTCCTACCTGCTGCGTGACATAATGGCAGAAAAAATGGGGGTGGCATGTATAGGGCTTGATGCCCAATATGACCTAATAGAGTTTTTTTTTTTATAATTCCCATGTTAAGGGTGAGGCCAAGATTTTTTTTTATTTCCATTTCATTTGTGGGATTCCACAACCTGGCATAAGGTGACGAAGGCTTATTTGCAATGTACTACCTGGCATACAAATTTGTTTCCTGCACAAAATGTTCCAAAACTTGGTCCGTAATAAAAATATAAAAATAATTTAGTGGTGAAAAATTACTGACATTGCGATTTATGCCAGGAGTAGCAATAAAGTAATTTATGGTGTGAGAAAATAAATTTGTGGGTTCCCACACTAAATCGGTTTGGTGGGGTTGTGCAATTTCAGGGGCTGCACTTTGAACGGACGTTGTGGCAACTGCACCTTCTCCCATATCACTGGTACTGGGTCTCATATTAACAGAATTCCTTGAAGCGACACTTTCGCTGTCGCTTTCAAGTAAAAGGTCAACTTCAGATGCAGAATCCGTATCTGAACATAGAAACTGATGGGCTTCCTCAACGCTGTATCTTCTGGCAGCCATAATTATTATACAGTCTAAACCGCAAATAATAAATGTAACTAGCGGTTTACATTTTTTTATCAACTAAGAACACTAAAGGAATTAAACTTTTTTTATTTATTTATTTTTAATATTTTTATGTTTTTGTTTTTTTCAAACCTAACCACGCCGTCTAACAGCGTACCCTAAAAAGAAAGTCGTTTATAGTACGATTCTTAGTATATACAGTAAATATACTTATATTTATATATACACTACCGTTCAAAAGTTTGGGGTCACCCAGACAATTTTGTGTTTTCCATGAAAACTCACACTTATATTTATCAAATGAGTTGCAAAATGACTAGAAAATATAGTCAAGACATTGACAAGGTTAAAAATAATGATTTTTATTTGAAATAATAATTTTCTCCTTAAAACTTTGCTTTCGTCAAAGAATGCTCCATTTGCAGCCATTACAGCATTGCAGACCTTTGGCATTCATGCTTCCAGAAGGCCCTCCCACAAGTTGGATTGGCTTGATGGGCACTTCTTGCGTACCATACGGTCAAGCTGCTCCCACAACAGCTCTATGGGGTTGAGATCTGGTGACTGCGCTGGCCACTCCATTACAGATAGAATACCAGCTGCCTGCTTCTTCCCTAAATAGTTCTTGCATAATTTGGAGGTGTGCTTTGGGTCAATGTCCTGTTGTAGGATGAAATTGGCTCCAATCAAGCGCTGTCCACAGGGTATGGCATGGCGTTGCAAAATGGAGTGATAGCCTTCCTTATTCAAAATCCCTTTTACCTTGTACAAATCTCCCACTTTACCAGCACCAAAGCAACCCCAGACCTTCACATTACCTCCACCATGCTTGACAGATGGCGTCAGGCACTCTTCCAGCATCTTTTCAGTTGTTCTGCGTCTCACAAATGTTCTTCTGTGTGGTCCAAACACCTCTAACTTCGATTCGTCTGTCCATAACACTTTTTTCCAATATTCCTTTGTCCAATGTCTGTGTGCTTTTGCCCATATTAATCTTTTCCTTTTATTAGCCAGTCTCAAATATGGCTTTTTCTTTGCCACTCTGTCCTGAAGGCCAGCATCCCGGAGTCGCCTCTTCACTGTAGACGTTGACACTGGCGTTTTGCGGGTACTATTTAATGAAGCTGCCAGTTGAGGACCTGTGAGGCGTCTATTTCTCAAACTAGAGACTCTAATGTACTTGTCTTGTTGCTCAGTTGTGCAGCGGGGCCTCCCACTTCTCTTTCTACTCTGGTTAGAGCCTGTGTGTGCTGTCCTCTGAAGGGAGTAGTACACATCGTTGTAGGAAATCTTCAGTTTCTTGACAATTTCTCGCATGGAATAGCCTTCATTTCTAAGAACAAGAATAGACTGTCGAGTTTCCCATGAAAGCTCTCTTTTTCTAGCCATTTTGGGAGTTTAATCGAACCCACAAATGTAATGCTCCAGATTCTCAAGTAGCTCAAAGGAAGGTCAGTTTTATAGCTCCTCTAAACAGCAAAACTGTTTACAGCGGTGCTAACATAATTGCACAAGTGTTTTCTAATCATCCATTAGCCTTCTAACACAGTTAGCAAACACAATGTACCATTAGAACACTGGAGTGATGGTTGCTGGAAATGGGCCTCTATACACCTATGCAGATATTGCATTAAAAACCAGACGTTTGCAGCTAGAATAGTCATTTAGCACATTAACAATGTCTAGAGTGTATTTCTGATTAATTTAATGTTATCTTCATTGAAAAAAAACTGTGCTTTTGTTGCAAAAATAAGGAAATTTCTAATATATATATATATATATATATATATATATATATGTATGTATATATATATATATATATATATATATATATATATACACTACCATTCAAAAGTTTGGGGTCACCCAGACAATTTTGTGTTTTCCATGAAAACTCACACTTATATTTATCAAATGAGTTGCAAAATGACTAGAAAATATAGTCAAGACATTGACAAGGTTAGAAATAATGATTTTTATTTCAAATAATTATTTTCTCCTTCAAACGGCTTTCGTCAAAGAATGCTCCATTTGCAGCCATTACAGCATTGCAGACCTTTGGCATTCTAGCTGTTAATTTGCTGAGGTAACCGGGAGAAATTTCACCCCATGCTTCCAGAAGCCCCTCCCACAAGTTGGATTGGCTTGATGGGCACTTCTTGCGTACCATACGGTCAAGCTGCTCCCCCAACTGCTCTATGGGGTTGATGTCTGGTGACTGCGCTGGCCACTCCATTACAGATAGAATACCAGCTGCCTGCTTCTTCCCTAAATAGTTTTTGCATAATTTGGAGGTGTGCTTTGGGTCATTGTGCTGTTGTAGGATGAAATTGGCTCCAATCAAGCGCTGCCCACAGGGTATGGCTTGGCATTGCAAAATGGAGTGATAGCCTTCCTTATTCAAAATCCCTTTTCCCTTGTACAAATCTCCCACTTTACCAGCACCAAAGCAACCCCAGACCATCACATTACCTCCACCATGCTTGACAGATGGCGTCAGGCACTCTTCCAGCATCTTTTCAGTTGTTCTGCGTCTCACAAATGTTCTTCTGTGTGATCCAAACACCTCAAACTTCGATTCGTCTGTCCATAACACTTTTTTCCAATCTTCCTCTGTCCATTGTCTGGGTGTTTTTGCCCATATTAATCTTTTCCTTTTATTAGCCAGTCTCAAATATGGCTTTTTCTTTGCCACTCTGCCCTGAAGGCCAGCATCCCGGAGTCGCCTCTTCACTGTAGACGTTGACACTGGCGTTTTGCGGGTACTATTTAATGAAGCTGCCAATTGAGGACCTGTGAGGCGTCTATTTCTCAAACTAGAGACTCTAATGTACTTGTCTTGTTGCTCAGTTGTGCAGCGGGGCCTCCCACTTCTCTTTCTACTCTGGTTAGAGCCTGTGTGGGCTGTCCTCTGAAGGGAGTAGTACACACCGTTGTAGGAAATCTTCAGTTTCTTGGCAATTTCTCGCATGGAATAGCCTTCATTTCTAAGAACAAGAATAGACTGTCGAGTTTCACATGAAAGCTCTCTTTTTCTAGCCATTTTGAGAGTTTAATCGAACCCACAAATGTAATGTTCCAGATTCTCAACTAGCTTAAAGGAAGGTCAGTTTTATAGCTCCTCTAAACAGCAAAACTGTTTACAGCGGTGAAAGCATAATTGTTTTCTAATCATCCATTAGCCTTCTAACACAGTTAGCAAACACAATGTACCATTAGAACACTGGAGTGATGGTTCCTGGAAATGGGCCTCTATAGACCTATGTAGATATTGCATTAAAAACCAGACGTTTGCAGCTAGAATAGTCATTTAGCACATTAACAATGTCTAGAGTGTATTTCTGATTAATTTAATGTTATCTTCATTGAAAAAAACTACTTTTCTTAAAAAAATAAGGAAATGTCTAAGTGACCCTAAACTTTTGAACGGTAGTGTATATATATTCATTACACACAGAGTGATCTATTTCCAGAATTTTTTTCTTTTAATGTTGGAGATTATGGCTAACAGTTAATGAAAACCCAAAATTTAGTCTCTCAGAAATTTTGAATATTGGGTAAAAGTTGAAGATTGTAGACTCATGGTGTCACACTCTAATCAGCGAATCAACACGAAACACCTGCAAAGCTTTCCTAAGCCTTTAAATTGTCCACCAGTCTGGTACGGTAGGCTACACTATCATGGGGAAGACTTCTGACTTGACAGTTGTCCAGAAGACAGTCATTGACACCCACAAGGAGGGTAAGCCACAAAAGGGCATTGCTGAAGAATCTGGCTGTTCACAGAATGCTGTATCCAGGCACAGTAATGGAAAGTTGAGAGGAAGGAAAAAGTGTGGTAGAAAAAGGTTCACAAGCAACTGGGATAACCACAGCATTGAAAAGATTGTCAAGAAAAGGCCATTCAAGAATCTGGGGGAGATTCACAAGGAGTGGGCTGCAGCCGGAGTCAGTGCTTCAAGAGCCACCACACACAGACGTAGCCAGGACATGGGCTGTTTTCAGATGAAAGTTAATTTTGCATTTCATTTAGAAATCTCGGTCGCAGAGTCTGGAGGAAGAGTGGAGGGGCGTCAATCCAAATTCCTTGCGGTCCAGTGTGAAGTTTCCACAGTCAGTGATGATTTGGGTAGCCATGTCATCTGCTGGTGTTGGTCCACTGTGTTGTATCAAGTCCAGAGTCAACGCAGCCGTCTACCAGGACATTTTAGAGCACTTCATGCTTCCCTCTGCTGACAAGCTTTATAGAGATGCTGATTTCATTTTCCAGCAGGATTTGGCACCTGCCCACATTGCCAAATGTACCAATGTACCAATACCTGGTTTAATAACCACTGTATCACTGTGCTTGATTGGCCAGCAAACTCACCTGACCTAAACCTCATAGAGAATCTATAGGGTATTGTCAAGAGGAAGATGAGAGACACCAGACGCAACAATGCAGACGAGCTGAAGGCCACTATGAAAGCAACCTGGGCTTCCATACCACCTCAGCAGTGCCACAGGCTGATCGCCTCCATGCCACGCTGCATTGATACAGTAATTCATGCAAAAGGAGCCCCGACCAAGTATTGAGTACATATACTGTACATACTTTTCAGTAGGCCAACATTTCGGTATTAAAAATCATTTTTGAAATTGGGCTTATATAATATTCTAATTTTCTGAGACACTAAATTTTGGGTTTTAATTAACTTTTAGCCATGATGATCATTAACATTAAAATAAAAAAATGATGGAAATATTTTACTCTGTGTGTAGTGAATCTATATAATATATGAGTTTCACTTTTTGAATTGAGTTACTGAAATAAATTAACTTTTTGATGATATTCTGATTCATTGAGAAGGACTAGTATAAGATGAGAATGTATATAGGAAGTTGGATAAGCCAAAAGCCCTTAGGGTACTTTCACACGTACAGTTTTGGTGCATTCTTTAAACACATGCCGATTTTTGTGCATCTTTTTAATTGATGATGTTTTTTAATTAATTGGGTTTTATTATGAAATTGAGCAATCATGGTAATGCTTTGTGTCTTAGGCTGGGTTCTCATTGCTGTCAAATTGCGGTTTGAGGGCAGCATAAAGTAGTGACAGACATGCTGATTTCAGCATTTCTTATTTATGTCTTATAGTTATATCATTTTTGTTACTTTACATTTTAAGTTTTGCAGTGCTTGCATCACGCTGGGATAAAGTTGCTGACAGGTTTCCTTTAATGTGGTGATCTGGTGATGGAAAATGTATGGTCTATCCTCAGGATAGGCCACCAGTATTTGATTGGTGGGGGTACCACTCTCGGAAACCACACGACCAGCTGTTTGAAGGGGCAGTGACGCTTTGGTGAGTGCTGCTTTCCCTTCATTATGTACACAGCTCCGCACTGCACAACATCGTCACATTTGAAGCGGCCATGCACTGTATTAGGGTATTTTCACACGGTTAACAAAATCCGGCTGAAAATCCGGAGCTGTTTTCAAGGGAAAATAGCTCTGGATTTTCAGTCGTTTTTTACGGCCATTTTTGGAGCTGTTTTTCAATCGAGTCAATGAAAAAAGGCTCCAAAAATGGCCCCAAAAGTTCCATGCACTTCTTTTTACGGGAGGGGGGGAGTCTTTTTTTGCGCCGTTTTTTGAAAATGAGGCGTAAAAATGCCCCGTCGGAACAGAATGCCGTATTTCCCATTGAAATCAATGGGCAGATGTTTGTAGGCGTTCTGCTTCCAATTTTTCAGCCATTTTTTGGGACATTTATGACCAGAAAAACGCCTGAAAATAGCCCATGTGAACATACCCTTACAGTTTTTATCTCATTCAAACTAATGGGCGAAGCTGATATAATATGTAAGAAATTAAGGCGAAGCAGAGCTCACTGGAACGTTGCGGCCCGATCAAACTGCTTGATTGGCGGTGGTGCCGAGAGTTGGATCTCCACTGATTTGCTGCCTGCACAAACTCCCTTTCTTCAGAGAAGATATAAATTTTGCATTTCTGGTAGAATGGTTTAAAAGAGGGCAACTTCTCAGCTAAGCCCACTTCTAGATATTTATAAATCACTTTATATACTCCCTAAGACAAGACTGTGGATTTGGGATCACTCGCTGATCAAATTTCTATCAGAAAAGAAGAGACTATCTGGAAATTCTTTAGGAAAAGTGAAATTCCTGACCCCCGTGCGCTAACCAATACAATTAGCTGTAAACACGGTTTATGGTGTCTGTGAGGAAAACTGTACCCTTATGGCGGTGTCACAATGTTTGCTTAGTCCAATAATAACAAATCCTGAGATGGATTTATGTGTAGCATGACCCTTTCCAGACACCAGGCCTATATTTCTCGTAATTAGTTTCTTTACTGAGAAAAATATGAAGAGGTTATAATCTTACTCTTTCTTCCCTCAGAAATAGGGGGACAATTGCCTTCTGTGGAAATATCCCCACATAAAAGTGTCGCAGCCTCTTTCTCCCCTCTCCTCATTCCTGAGCCCGAAAGGAGTGTCACATATTGCATGACCCTATCTTAGTGCCATGCATGTCGTTTTGTAGTAAATTCTTTCTTGTCTGAGTAAGACGATCAAGAGGAGATACATAAATAAGATATATAAATCTGACTCCACTGGGGTCACGTGATTGCGGTCAAGGCCAATATTCTGCCGAGATCTTCAACAACACTTCCGGAGTTAGCTGCCTAACCCACTAGCTGTTGCTAGGTGGCTGCCTCCCATATAACGAATCGCTATACTGAGCTGTTCAAGGTAATACTGAAGAATCACACAACCGCTAAAAAACAGAGACCTTACAGAACGGAGACAAACGGAAACCATTTGCAATGGAAGCATTACCATTGAAATAGTTTGCCTTTCCGTTCATGGCTTTCTCCGATGGAAAGGTCTGACGGAACCCATGAACGGAAGGGTGATTCTCATATGAACACACCCTAAGGCCTCATGCACGCGATTGGGACAGCCATCTGCATTTTCGGCCAGTGCTCCCATACAAAGTATGGGAGCACAGACCGTAAAATACAAAAGATAGGACATGTCCTATCTTTTGCGGTACACTTCTATGGCCTGGACACCTTCCCGTAAATAAACGGGAAGGTGTCCGTGGACAATAGAAGTAAATGGGTCCGTTATTGTGGTCTGCAATTACGGACGATTTTTACGGTCATGTGCATGGGGCCTTAGTCATAGCTCCTTTCATCTACAAGCAACTGAGATGGCTGTAGTTTAGTGGTCTATGAAAATGAACCGATGACCTTTGTTTACGTTGCCTATTTCAACTTAATATCCCTCAAGACCTTCTTTAACCCGTTAGTGACCGGCCCATAGTCTTTTTATGTCGGTCACTAACGGGCCTTATTCCGATGCCATAGACTTTTTACGTTGCGTCATCGGAATAAGTAAACAGAGCAGGGAGCTGTCTAATCTCCCTGCTCTCAGCTGCCAGAGGCAGCTGAGGGCTGGGGGCGTCCCTGCTCTGCCGGGTGAGATTGATATTAGTATCGATCTCACCCGTTTAACCACTCAGATGCGGTGCTCAATAGCGAGCACCGCATCTGAGTGATTTTGGAGAGAGGGAGGGAGCTCCCTCTCATCCCACCGACACCCGGCGATAAGATCGCCGAGTGTCTGTGTCTCCCATGGCAGCCGGGGGCCTAATAAAGGCCCCCAGGTCTGCCTGTAATGAATGCCTGCTAGATCATGCCGCAGGCATGACCTAGCAGATGCCTGTCCGTTTTAAACGGACAGGCAGTAATACACTGCAATACAAAAGTATTGCAGTGTATTATAATAGCGATCGGAGGATCCCATAGTGAAGTCCCCTAGTGGGACTAGTAAAAAAAGTAAAAAAAAAAGTTTAATAAAGTTAATTAAAAAAAAATGTGAAAAAAAAATGAAAAACCCACTTTTTCCCCTTACAAACTGCTTTACTATTAAAAAAACAAAATAAAGTTAAAAAGTTACACATATTTGGTATTGCCGCGTCCGTAACGACCCCCACTATAAAGCTATTACATTACTTAACTCGCACGGTGAACGCCGTAAAAAATGTAATAAAAAACGACGGAAAAATTGCTGTTTTCTGTGAATCCTGACTTTAAAAAAATGTGATTAAAAAGTGATCAAAAAGTCGCATCTACTCCAAAATGGTACCAATAAAAACTACAAGTCTTCCCGCAAAAAAAAATCCCTCATACAACTGCATCGGCGAAAAAATAAAAACGTTACGGCTCATCAAATATGGAGATACAAAAACAAATAATTTTGAAAAAAAAGTGTTTTTACTGTTTAAAAGTAGTAAAACATACAAAATCTATACAAATTTGGTATTGTTACAATCGCAACAACCCGCTGAATAAAGTTATTGTGTTATTTATACCACACGCTAAACGGCGTAGATTTAGGACGCAAAAAAGAGTGGCAAAATTTCAGATTTTTTTCTACCCCCCCCAAAAAAAAGTTAATAAAAGTTAATCAATAAATAATATGTACCTCAAAATGGTGCTATTAAAAAATACAACTTGTCCTGCAAAAAACAAGACCTTATACAGCTATGTCGACGCAAAAATAAAAAAGTTATAGCTCTTGGAATGCAACGATGGAAAAACGTAAAAAATAGCCTGGTCATTAAGGTCTAAAATAGGCTGGTCATTAACCCCTTCGCGCCATTTGACATACAGTTACGTGATGGGAGATGGTCTTTTCGCGCATCTCCACGTAACTGTACGTGAAACAGATGGAGTTGGCTCAGGAGCTGAGCCAGCGACATCACCGCCGGGTGACAGCTGTATGTTATAGCTGGCACCCTGAGGTATCGGCCAGGACCGGAGCTAGCCTCCGATCCGACCGATTAACCCCTCACATGCTGCGTTCAATAGAGATCGCAGCATGTTAGGAGTTTATAGCCACCGGCACCCCAGCAACGTGATCGCTGGGTTGCCGGTGGCTGCAAAGGCGATCGGAGGGCTAATACTTACCTCCCGGTCTGCCAGTAACGAAATCCTCCTATGCCCCGTCGTCGGCGGGGCCCAGGAGGCTTCCGGTACCATCGGCAAGATGGCGCCGGCTCAGCTTCCGGCTCCGAAGCTGAGCCGACGTCATCAGCAGTGGGTGACCGCTGTATGTTACAGCGGACACCCCGATCTATCGGCAGGAACCGGAGCTAGCTCCGATTCCTGCCATTAACCCCTTCAATGCAGCGATTCAATGCAATCGCTGCATCAAAGTGGTTTGTATGAAATCGGCAGCCCTGCCATACGATGGCAAGGCTGGCGACTGTTACTATGGCAACAGGATGCCTAACAATGGCTCCTATCTGCCATTACGTTAGCTGATTAGGCCCCGCCCGGAGGCGGAGCCTGATCGGCTTGCTGTCAGTGAACAACTGACAGTTCTAATGCATTGCACTACATAGGTAGTGCAATGTATTAGAACATCAAACAAACAGTTGGACCTTCAAGTCCCCTAGTGGGACTAAAGAAAAGTGTAAAAAAAAAAGTGTAAAAAAAGTAAAAATAAAAGTTGTAAAAAATACAATAAAAGTTTCAAATAATAACACAAAACACAATCACCCTTTTTCCCTTATCAAGTAATTTATTGTTGAAAAAAAGAATAAAGCCATACATATTTGGTATCGCTGCGACCGTAACGACCTTAACTATAAAAATATTATTTATTCCGCACAGTGAATGCCGTAAAAAATAACTAAAAAATACTGACATAATTGCTATTTTTTTGGTCACTTTGTCTTCCAAAAATTTATAATGCGTGGTGACCGCTGTATAAAAAGAACGAAATAAATATGTCAGAATTGCTGTTTTTTGGTCACCTTGCCTCCCAAAAAAAAAAGGATAACAAGTGATCAAAAAGTCACATGTACCCCAAAATGGTACCAATTAAAACTACAGCTCATCATACCACTACGTCTATGAAAAAATAAAATTAGTCAAGGCACCAATAAGCCAGGAAATAAAAATATGCAGTTGTGCCGGCCCGAGGGGAACGTTTCTTCTGTTTCAAGTGGCGAATTATCAAGGCCAGTAAAATTAGGGAACCAGGAAGGGGAGGGCCCAAACATATCTGCTGGAAGTGAGGGTGCCCATATTATACCAGGACAACACTTTCCCAGCAAAATTCACCAAACTTCAAAGGTGCCGAGTGTGGATCAAAAGGGGAATAAGTAAAGACCATTTATTAGTGCGACACCGGCCTGTGCAGAAAGGATTGTGTCACAGCATAACACACATCTATGAATTATTGTATTGTTTTTTTTTACCCCACTATACCACCTGACTATGCCCCTTATATACTCCGCCCGCCTTACATGTAACCCCACGTTATAAACTGAAACACCAGTAAGACTCAAAACAAATCTACTACAAGCAAAATCCACGCTCGAAAAGCCAAATGGCGCTACCTCCCTTCTGAACCCTACAGTGTGCCCAAACAGCAGTTTACTTCCACATATATGGCATCGCCATACCCGGGAGAACCCTTTTAACAATTTTTGGGGTGTGTGTCTCCAGTGGCACAAGCTGGGTGCCACATATTGGCATATCTATTGAAAAACCATTTTCACTCTGGCAGAAAGTGGTGTGCACTCGATGTTGCAATCACCTGTGGGGTTAATATGCTCACTACACCCCTAGGTGAATACCTTGATGGGTGTAGTTTCCAAAATGGGGTCACTTCTGGGGGGTTTCCACTGTTTTGGTCCCACAGGGACTTTGCAAATGCGACATAGCGACCAGAAACCAATCCAGCAAAATCTGTACTCCAAAAGCCAAATGGCGTTCCTTCCCTTCTGAGCCCTACTCTGTGCCCAAACAGCAGTTTATGACCACATACAGTGAAGGAAATAAGTATTTGATCCCTTGCTGATTTTGTAAGTTTGCCCACTGTCAAAGACATGAACAGTCTAGAATTTTTAGGCTAGGTTAATTTTACCAGTGAGAGATAGATTATATAAAAAAAAAACAGAAAATCACATTGTCAAAATTATATATATTTATTTGCATTGTGCACAGAGAAATAAGTATTTGATCCCTTTGGCAAACAAGACTTAATACTTGGTGGCAAAACCCTTGTTGGCAAGCACAGCAGTCAGACTTTTTTAGTAGTTGATGATGAGGTTTGCACACATGTTAGATGGAATTTTGGCACACTCCTCTTTGCAGATCATCTGTAAATCATTAAGATTTCGAGGCTGTCGCTTGGCAACTCGGATCTTCAGCTCCCTCCATAAATTTTCGATGGGATTAAGGTTTGGAGACTGGCTAGGCCACTCCATGACCTTAATGTGCTTGTTTTTGAGCCACTCCTTTGTTGCCTTGGCTGTATGTTTCGGGTAATTGTCGTGCTGGAAGACCCAGCCACGAGCCATTTTTAATGTCCTGGTGGAGGGAAGGAGGTTGTCACTCAGGATTTGACGGTACATGGCTCCATCCATTCTCCCATTGATGCGGTGAAGTAGTCCTGTGCCCTTAGCAGAGAAACACCCCCAAAACATAATGTTTCCACCTCCATGCTTGACAGTGGGGACGGTGTTCTTTGGGTCATAGGCAGCATTTCTCTTCCTCCAAACACGGCGAGTTGAGTTAATGCCAAAGAAGTAAATTTTATTCTCATCTGACCACAGCACCTTCTCCCAATCACTCTCAGAATCATCCAGATGTTCATTTGCAAACTTCAGATGGGCCTGTACATGTGCCTTCTTGAGCAGGGGGACCTTGCGGGCACTGCAGGATTTTAATCCATTACGGCGTAATGTGTTACCAATGGTTTTCTTGGTGACTGTGGTCCCAGCTGCCTTGAGATCATTAACAAGTTCCCCCGTGTAGTTTTCGGCTGAGCTCTCACCTTCCTCGGGATTAAGGATACCCCACGAGGTGAGATTTTGCATGGAGCCCCAGATCGATTTCGATTGACAGTCATTTTGTATGTCTTCCATTTTCTTACTATTGCACCAACAGTTGTCTCCTTCTCACCCAGCATCTTACTTATGGTTTTGTAGCCCATTCCAGCCTTGTGCAGGTCTATGATCTTGTCCCAGACATCCTTAGAAAGCTCTTTGGTCTTGCCCATGTTGTAGAGGTTAGAGTCAGACTGATTCATTGAGTCTGTGGACAGGAGTCTTTTATACAGGTGACCATGTAAGAGCTGTCTATAATGCAGGCACCAAGTTGATTTGGAGCGTGTAACTGGTCTGGAGGAGGCTGAACTCTTAGTGGTTGGTAGGGGATCAAATACTTATTTCTCTGTGCACAATGCAAATAAATATATATAATTTTGACAATGTGATTTTCTTTTTTTTTTTAATATATAATCTATCTCTCACTGGTAAAATTAACCTAGCCTAAAAATTCTAGACTCTTCATGACTTTGACAGTGGGCAAAATCAGCAAGGGATCAAATACTTATTTCCTCCACTGTATGTGGTATTGCCGTACACAGGAGAAGTTGCTTTACAAGTGTTGGGGTGCTTTTTTTCATTTATTTGTTGAGAATATGAAACATTTTCAGATAAAACTACGTCTTATTGAAGAAAAAGGATTTTTTTTATTTTCACTGCCCAATTCTAATAAAATCTATGAAACACCTGTGGGGTCAAAATGCTCACTACACCCCTAGATGAATTCCTCAAGGGGTGTAGTTTTGTGAATGGAGTCACTTTTGGGTAGTTTCCACTGTACTGGTACCTTAGGGGCTTTGCAAAAGTGACATGGTGTCAAGAAACCAATCCATCAAAATCTGTGCTCCAAAACCAAATGGCGCTCCTTCTCTTCTGATCCTTGCCGTATGCCCAAACAGCAGTGTATGACCACAAATGGGGTATTGCCATACTCCAGAGAAGTTGCTTTACAAATGTTGGGGTTCCTTTATTCTTTATTTGTTGAGAAAATGACAAATTTTGAGCTAAAGCTACGTCTTATTGGAAAAAAAGGATTTTTTTTATCTTCACTGCCTAATTCTAATAAAATCTATGAAACCCCTGTGGGTTTAAAATGCTCACTACACCCCTAGATGTATTCTTCAAGGGGTGTAGTTTCCTAAATGGAGTAACTTTTTTGGTGTTTTCACTGTTTTGGTCCCTTAGGGGCTTTGCAAATGCGACGTGTGTTCCACAAACCATTCCTGCTAAATTTGAGCTCCAAAAGCCAAATGGCGCTCTTTCCCTTCTAAGCCCTGCCGTGTGTCCAAACAGCCGTTTATGACCACATGCAGGGTATTGTTTTACTCGGGAGAAATTGCATTACAAAAGTAGTGATGCATTTTCTCCTCTTAGTCCTTGTGGAAATTAGAAAAAATTAGCTAAACCTACATTTTCTTTGAAAGAAAGTAGATTTTCATTTTCACGGCCTACTTCCAATACTTTCTGCAAAAAACCTGCGGCGTCAAAATGCTCACTATACCCCTAGATAATTTCCTCAAGGGGTATAGTTTCCAAAATGGGTTCACTTTTGGGGGATTTCCACTCTTTTGGTGCCGCAAGAGCCTTTCACACCCGACATGGAGCCTAAAATATTTTCTAATAAGAAGGAGGCCCCAAAATCCTCTAGGTGTTCCTTTGTTTCTGAGGCCTGTGCTTCAGTCAATAAGTGCACTAGGGCCACATGTGGGGTATTTCTAAAACCTGCAGAATCTGGGCAATAGATATTGAGTTGCGTTTCTCTGGTAAAACTTTCTGTGTTACAAAAAAAATAGATGAAAAATGAATTTCTGCAAAAAAAAAAAGAAATTTGAAAATTTCACATCTACTTTGCCTTAATTCCTGTGAAACATCTAAAGGGTTAAGAAACTTTCTAAATGCTGTTTTGAATACTTTGAGGGGTGAAGTTTTTAAAATGAGGTGACTTATCGAGGGTTTCTAATATATAAGGCCCTAAAATCCACTTCACAACTGAACTGGCCCCTGTAAAAATAGCCTTTTGACATTTTCTTGAAAATGTGAGAAATTGCTGCTAAAGTTCTAAGCCTTGTGATGTCATAGAAAAATAAAAGGATGTTCAAAAAACGATGCCAATCTAAAGTAGACATATGGGTGATGTTAATTAGCAACAATTTTGTGTGGTATTACGATCTGTCTTACAAGCAGATACATATAAATTTAGAAAAATGCTAATTTTTGCAATTTTTCGCTACATTTTGGTGTTTTTCACAATTAAATACTTAATGTATCGAGCAAATTTTGCCAGTAACATAAAGTCCAATGTGTCACGAGAAAACAATCTAAGAATCGCTTGGATAGGTAAAAGCATTCCGGAGTTATTACAACATAAAGTGACACATGTCAGATTTGAAAAAATAGGCTTTGTCCTTAAGGCCAAAACAGGCTGTGTCCTTAACCCCTTCCCGCACCTTGGCGTAACTGTACGTCCAGATAAGCAGTAACTTCGCGCACCTGGGCGTACAGTTACGTCCGCGCTTTAAAAGTTAACCGCCGCGCGGCGCTACACCGCAGCGGCGGTTAACTGTGCAGGGTGTCAGCCCTGCTCTCCCCGTTGCCGATCAACGGCCTGTCGCCGCTGAAATCGGCAATTAACCCCTTCGATGCGGTGGTCGATTGCGATCACCACATCGAAGAGGTTTACAGCGGATCGGCAGCCCCCCACATGTATTTGCGGGGGCTGGCGATCCTTATCATGGCAACCAGAGGCCAAACAATGACCTCCGGGTTGCCATGTACGGAAGCCTCGGAGGATCAGCCTCCGGCCGTTCCTCCTCTGCTTCCTGTCAGTGTGACAGTTACGTCACAATGACAGTTAGAACACATTACACTACGTGTGTAGTGTAATGTGTTCCAGCAGCGATCAGAGCTGCCAGTCTAAGTGTCCCCTAGTGGGACAAGTAAAAAAGGTAAAAAAAGATAATAAAAATGTTTTGAAAAAGTGTAAAAATCAAAGTTAGAAGTGACATAAACAAAGAATGCTTTTTTTCCTATAATAAGTCTTTTATTATAGGAAAAAAATTAACACGTTAAAAAAAGTACACATATTTGGTATCGCCGCGTTCGTAACGACCCCAACTATAAAACTGTAATATTATTTTTCCCGCACGGTGAACACCGCGAAAAAAAAAAACGAAAAACTGTGCCCGAATCACAATTTTTTGGTTACCAACCCTCCCAAAATATACAATAAAAAGTGATCAAAAAGTCGCACGTACGCCAAAATGGTACCAATACAAACTACATCCCGTCCTGCAAAAAACAAGCCCTTACACCGCTTTTTTGACTGAAAAATAAAAACGTTACGGCTCTCAGAATATGGTGACACAAAAATTAATTTATTTTATAAATAAGTGATTTTATTGCACAAACGCTGCAAAACATAAAAAAATTATATACATCTGGTATCGCCGTAATCGTATCGACCCGCAGAATAAAGTATAATGGTCATTTATAGCCCAGGGTGAAGGCCATAAAAAAAACAAATAAAAAACATTGTCAGAATTGATGGTTTTTGGTCACCTTCCTTGCCAAAAAATGGAATAAAACGTGATCAAAAAAATTTCTGGTACCCCAAAATGGTACCAATGAAAACTACAGATTGTCCCGCAAAGAATAAACCCTCACACGGCTCTGGTGGAGAAAAAATAAAACCGTTCTGGCTCTCAGAATATGGCGATGCAAAATGTGTAGTGTCCAAAAGCGGATAAGATCGGGCACCATTTATAAGTGCGACACTGGCCACATATCTGCGGATTATTATTTATTTACTGCATTATTATACCCTCTTATTATACCATGATGTACCCCGCACAGATAACATGTACCCTGATGTACTCCGCACAGATAACATGTACCCTGATGTACTCCGCACAGATAACATGTACCCTGATGTACCCCGCACAGATTACATATGCCCCCACATTATAAACTGAAACACCAGTAAAACCCCAAACAGAACAACTACCAAGCAAACTCTGTGCCCCAAAAGCCAAATGGCGTCCCTCCCTTCTGAGCCCTGCAGCGTGCCTAAACACCAATTTACGTCCACAGATATGGCATCGCCATACCCGGGAGAACCCGGTTAATATTTTCAGTTATTTGTCTTCAGTGGCACAAACTGGGCATAACATATAATGCACTAAAATGGCATATGAGTGGAAAATTGTAATTTTCACTCCGCACCATGCGCTGCGCATTAACCCCTGCGCGCACCATGACATAGCATGTCGTAGTGTGGGGGGTGATGTATGGAGCGTCTCACGTAAAAAATAAAGAATTTAGAACGGCAAAATCGCTGTTTTTTTGGTCACCTTGGCTCTACCTAAAAATGTAATAAAAAGTGCTCAAAAAGTTGTATGTACCAAAAAGTTGCACCAATAAAAACGACCGCTCGTCCCTCAATAAATAAGCCCTCATACCGCTCTATTGACTGAAAAATAAAAAAGTTGTGGCTCTTGGAACGCGGGGAGGAAAAAACTAAGAAGGAAAAGAAAAAAATGGATCACTCCAGAAAGGGTTAATTACTTTCTAATGAAAAACCATTTATGACCACACGTGGGGTATTGCCGTACTCTGAAGAAATTGCTTTACAAATGTTGGCCAGCTTTTTCCCCCTTTATCCTTTGTGAAATTGAAAAAAATGCAACATTTTAGTGGAAGAAATGTCGATATTCATTTTCACGGCCTAATTCTAATAAATCCTGCAAAAGACTTGTGGGGTCTAAATGCCCACTATATCCCTAGATAGATTCTTTAAGTGGTGTAATTTCAACTTTTGGGGGGTTTCCCCTGTTTTGGCCTCTCAGGGGCTTTGCAAATGCGACATGGCACCCAAAAACCATTTCAGCTAAATTTGAGCTCCAAAAGCCAAATAGCGCTCCTTCCCTTCTAAGCCTTGCTGTGGGTCCAAACAGAAGTTTATTACTACATATGGCATATTTCCGTAATCGGGAGAAATTGTTTTACAAATGTTGGGGTGCTTTTTCTCCTTTATTCCTTGTAAAAATTAAAAATGGCTACCTTTTTTCAGAAAAAAAGTCGATTTTTACCTTTACAGAATAATTTCAATGAATTCAGCAAAACAACCGTGGTGTCAAAATGCTAACTTTACCCCTAGAAAAATTCCTTGAGGGGTGTAGTTTCCAAAATGGGGTCACTTTCCAGGGGTTTCCACTATTTTGTTCCCTCCAGTGCATTTCAAACGCGACAAGACACTGAAAACCATTCCAGCAAAATCAGAATTTCAAAATCCAAATAGTGCTCCTTTCCTTCTGAGTCCTGCTGTGGGTCCAAACAGCAGTTTATTACCACATATGGGGTATCGCTATAATCAGGAGAAATTGCTTTACATATGTTGGGGTGTTTTTTCTCTTTTATACCTTGAAAAAATTAAAAATTTCTACGTTTTTTCAGAAAAAAGTAGATTTTCATCTTCACAAACTAATTCAAATAAATTTAGCAAAAAAACTGTGGGTTCAAAATGCTAACTATACCCCTAGATAAATTCCCTGAGGGGTGTAGTTTCCAAAATGAGGTCACTTTTGGGGGTCTTTATTGTTTTGGCCCCACAAGACCTCTTCAAACCTGACATGGTACCTAAAATATATGCTAAAAAAAGAAGGCCCCAAAATCCACTAGGTGCTCCTTTGCTTCTGAGGCCTGTGTTTCAGTCCATGACCGAACTAGGGCCACATGTGGGGTATTTCTAAAAACTGCAGAATCTGGGCAATAAATAATAAGTTAAATTTTTTGGGAAAAACCTTCTGTGGTACAGAAAAAAATGTATTACAAATGAATTTTGTATAAAAAAAATGAAATTTGTAACTTTCACCTCTACTTTGCTTTAATTCCTGTGAAACGCCTAAAGGGTTAATACACTTTCTGAATGCTGTTTTGAATACTTTGAGGGGTGCAGTTTTCAAAATGGGGTGATTTATGGGGACTTTCTAATATACAAGACTCTCAAAGCCACTTCAGAACTGAACTTGTCCTTGTAAAAATCGCCTTTTGAAATTTTCTTGAAAATATGAGAAATTGCTGCTAAAGTTCTAAGCCTTGTAACGTCCTAGAAAAATAAAATAATGTTCAAAAAACGATGCCAAACTAAAGTAGACATGTGGGGGATGGTAACTAGTAACTATTTTGTGTGGTATTACTATCGGTTTTACAAGCAGATACATTTAAATTTAGAAAAATGCTAATTTTTGCAATTTTTCGCTAAATTTTGGTGTTTTTCACAATTAAATACTGAATCTATCGGGCAAATTTTGCCAGTAACATAAAGTCCAATGTGTCACGAGAAAACAATCTCAGAATCGCTTGGATAGGTAAAAGCATTCCGGAGTTATTACCACATAAAGTGACACATGTCAGATTTTAAAAATCGGCTTCGTCCTGAAGGCCAAAACAGGCTCAGTCCTGAAGGGGTTAAGGGGTTAAGGGGATAAACCATTATACTTACTAGCCTGCATGTTTTCTTTTGGTTAGCCGAACAATTTCCAGTCAACTTCTGCCAATCTTTCTCAGATTCAATATAATATATATATATATATATATATATATATATATATATATATATATATATATAGTGTCTATACTCTCCCTTGTTTTAAAGCAACCTAAAAACTCTCTGAATATATGTATGTATGTAGTATATGATTTTTAACGTTGATGATAATTAAAGTATATATCACTGTATACTTTACAGAGTACTTCACAGTATCTCTGTTCATCAATTTACCACATATTGGTAGTTTTTGGCCACCAGAGGGCAGCCAAAGTTCAACAGGTACTCAGAAAATGTACTGTATTGGTGTTGTTTTTTTTTTTTTTATGTAAAACAATACAGATTATCCTTAACCCCTTAATGACCAGCCTATTTTAGACGTTAATGACCAAGCTATTTTTTAAGTTTTTCCATCGTCGCATTCCAAGAGCTATAACTTTTTTATTTTTGTGTCGACATAGCTGTATAAGGTCTTGTTTTTTGCGGGACAAGTTGTATTTTTTAATAGCACCATTTTGAGGTACATATTATTTATTGATTAACTTTTATTAACTTTTTTTGGGGGGGGGGAAATAGAAAAAAATCTGAAATTTCGCCACTCTTTTTTGCGTCCTAAATCTACGCCGTTTACCGTGTAAATAACACAATAACTTTATTCAGCGGGTTGTTACGATTGCAACGATACCACATTTGTATAGTTTTTGTATGTTTTACTACTTTTACACAGTAAAAACGCTTTTTTTTCAAAATTATTTGTTTTTGTGTCTCCATATTTGAAGAGCTGTAACGTTTGTTTTTTTTCGCCGATGCGGTTGTATGAGGGCTTTTTTTTTGCGGGACCACTTGTAGTCTTTATCGGTACCATTTTGGAGTAGATGCAAATTTTTGATCACTTTTTAATCACATTTTTTTAAAGTCAAGATTCACAGAAAACAGCAATTTTTCCATCTTTTTTAACTTTATTTTTTACGGCGTTCACCGTGCGGGTTAAGTAATGTAATAGCTTTATAGTCGGGGTCGTTACGGACACGGCGATACCAAATATGTGTAACGTTTTTACTTTATTTTGGTTTTTTAATACTAAAGCAGTTTGTAAAGGGAAAAAGTGGGTTTTTCATTTTTTTTCACATTTTTTTTTATTAACTTTATTAAACTTTTTTTTTTACTTTTTTACTAGTCCCACTAGGGGACTTTAATAAGCGATTCTGCGATCGCTATTATAATACACTGCAATACTTCTGTATTGCAGTGTATTATGCCTGTCCGTTTAAAACGGACAGGCATCTGCTAGGTCATGCCTGCGGCATGATCTAGCAGGCATTCATTACAGGCAGACCTGGGGGCCTTTATTAGGCCCCCGGCTGCCATGGGAGACATTGACATCGTAGTTATTCGACGAAGGGCAGTTTTTCCTCCTGGACAATAACAAAACTATATTCTGCTATATAAAACATTGGAAGCAAAGATATGGATCCGTATTTTACCCTGTATCGTCTTAAAAGTAATATGCGGAACCGAATTGCAAATTTCATGTCACAATTTTCACACTATATCCACTTGCCTCTAATTTCCATAAATTTCATGGTGCTTTATCAAGAGTGTATGAGGCTCAATATTATGTTAATGTTTCATCATTATTACTTTTATTATATCTGTTTGTTACTATGGATGTAACCTACAATACATTACATATGCAAATGCATAATTCCAGGGAGTGCAAAGGAGAACATAAACAATAAAAGTGACAGAAGTTTCCTTATCATTCAAAATTAAATAGACACACCTGGAATTATAAGTATGAATTCCAGGTTATCAAGTAGAGTATTGTTTTGATGTTTTCTTTAAAGGTGTTCACCCATTAATTAATTCCATATAATTATTTGCATTTTAAGATGATGAAGGGAAGAAGGAATTGCTTAACACAATTAAGGTATGTTCACACGGCCTATTTTCGGCCGTTTTTGGGGCCGTAGATGGCTGAAAAATCGGAGGCAGAACGCCTCCAAACATCTGCCCATTGATTTCGATGGGAAAAACGGCGTTCTGTTTCGACGGGCCGTTTTATTACGCAGCCGTTTTGAAAAACGGCTGTGTAAAAAAGCGGCCGCGAAAAAGAAGTGCAGGTCACTTCTTGGGACGTTTTTGGAGCCGTTTTTCATTGACTCTATAGAAAACAGCTCCAAAAATGCAGCGAAAATCGCGAGTGGCTTAAAAAACGGCTCAAAATCTGGAGATGTTTTCCCTTGACGTTTCCCATACGTTTTTTTGCTAAGCTTGTGCACATACACTTATAATGTTTGTGCTGAGATGTTCAGTTTTATTCAAAAGAAAGTTAGGCCTCATGCACACGACCGTAATGTTTGTTTTTTTTTACTAACCGCAAATACAGATCTGTAGTCATCCACATATCTGGGACTTGGATCTGGATCCGCAAAAAAAAAAAGGGAGGCTACAAATGAGGTCACCAACATGTCCCAACCCCTTGGAAAGGCCACATGATCGCTCAGGCTCCATTTTCTCTGCCATTTGTCCTTTGTGAGAGCTCTGTTGGATTCCTCGGCTGATCTAGCTTTGAAGAAAGAAAAATTGGATCCAGCATGAATGTATATAAAATGGAAGCTAGTTCCAAGTTTAATTGTATAAAGTCTAAAACAGGACCTGGTTAAAAGGTAATATCCTGAAGTGTAAGGAGAGATATCGTAGGTGAAGTAAGCCTACGCGTTTCAGACGCTTCTCGCGTCCTTAATCATCAGCGTAGGCTTACTTCACCTACGATATCTCTCCTTACACTTCAGGATATTACCTTTTAACCAGGTCCTGTTTTAGACTTTATACAATTAAACTTGGAACTAGCTTCCATTTTATATACATTCACGCTGGATCCAATTTTTCTTTCTTCCTGCTGTTCACTCATCGTGTGCCGATACGAGGATCCGTGCGGGTTCATCTGAGCAAACTCTCAAACAAGGTGAGCTGGAGGTTTCCTTTCTACTATTTTTCTGATCTAGCTTTGGTTTCTGGTGTTTCTTTCTCTGCAAGGATGCGCTGCAGATGTGTGGACTATCTGCAATTTGGAGAACGAGCTATGCTGGAAGAAGTACCGAAGAGGAGGAGGTACTGGGTTCACCCCATTGTCTCCCAACGTGCCAGAAAGGGGCATTTGCACTCCCTTTACGCTGACCTGCAGCAGCACCCAGATAAGTTTCACAGCTTCTGCCGTATGCCGATCACCACCTTTGATCATCAGGAAATTGGTAGAGTAGACCTCCAATTTTTATTAGTTGTTGAATTTAATTATCCCTCCATGCTCTGGTGTACACCACCTGTTGAATCATAAGAATTTTTAGGTATGGGGAGAGAGGGAAAGTAGAGCACGGTGGGTTAAATGTCGCCTTCAATTGTTAAATTGATACCGATTAGTGAAATAGGAGAAGGATTGTGCTGTGCAATGTCCCCTTTTATTGCCACATTATATGGTATTTTTATTAAATTATTGCACAGATCAAATTCCACTGAGTAGGAAGCCTGTAGTTGGCTTTACTACCTTGGTGGAATTGTATGAGGTAGTGCTGCAGGGGTTGTTAATTTAACTGTGAGATACCCTGCATATGCACACCGCAAGAGGTTGTGTTCAATCTCTGTGAGCAGCTGCCTGGTTACTGAATGCGTTTTAAGCGTTGCCGCTCCAATCTTAAAGTGAGCAGCAGCGCAAAAAAATTGAAGTTAGTATCAGTGAACAATTGATTAATCTGCAAGTGTGTTTTATTTATTATGTTCCCAACGTTGCCGTTCCAATCCTGGCTCAAGTAACAGCTCGAGCAGCAGCGTGCACAAATGACACCCTATCTCGGTGAGCAGCTAGCTGGTCACCGAGTGCGTTTTGTTATGTATTTTCAGCGTTGCCGCTGCGATTCTCAATTGAGCGGCAATGCAGAGAGGGTAACTTGCGCTGCGTTTAGGCAGACTGACAGACTGCCCATTAGTAGTGAACACTACTGATTCGTAAAATTGTAAAGATTGCTGGCTATTTCCGCCTGCAAACTTTCAAATTATTAGCTGTGAGTGCCGCGACGTCATGGGCGCTCAGCAGCTCAGTGGCCTGTAGTGATATCGCCACTACGTTCGTTCATTCCAGCTGTGTCAGGAGCGAACTTGAATGCGGTAAGATTAGTTATTTGTTTTCGTTGAGCTAATCCTGCCCTCTGTAATCTGTAATCTTTCCCTATTATCAGAGTCGGTATGTTCCGACGTACGTTTCACTGAACTAAGTCAGCTTCTTCCACCTTTGATCATCTGCTGTTGGACATTGAATCCCGTAATCACGTTCCAGGACTCCAACGTCATGGTGCATCTCTCTGGAGCAACAGCTTATCGTCACCCTCAGGTAAGAATACATAATGTCCCCTTTACCCATTGCCGCCATGTCACCCTGGTACAGATAGTATAACCATACTTGCGCCCTGCACCCATTGCCGCCATGTCACCCTGGTAGTGCTAGCAGTACTAATTATTTTTTTTTTTCACCAGTTCCTGGCAACCATCAACTCATTTGCATCGCTACATTTTGAGTTTCTGCTGGGGTGCTCCACCATTTTGCAGATCATCCCTCTCACCTGCGAAGTCACCTGGCAGCGACTGAAAGCTATGGTCATGCCACAGCCTAAGGCAGAAGACTGGCTACGTATTGCTTGAGGGCTTTTACCACTCTGCACAGTTTCCAAACTGTGTTGGCATGCTGGATGGGAAACACATTCGTGTGAAGAAGCTACCTCACTCAGGGTCCATATATTTCAATTACAAGCAGTATTTCTTGGTGGTTCTGTTGGCCTTGGCTCATAGAGACTACTGATTTGTAATTTTATTTATAGGGGGCCTATGGGAGCTCTTCGGATGCTGGCATCTTCACGGCTTCCAGGGTATATTCAGCACTACAATCTGAACGGCTTCACTCCAACCAGTTCCCCTTTCCAGAACCGAGACAATTACCTGGATCTTCTGAACCTCCAGCGCCATTCGTCATTGTGGCAGATGAAGGATTTGGACTCCCCCCCCCCCCATGTGTTGCAGCCATGAAAGGAGGCATATTTTTAACTACCAACTTACCCGTGCGAGATGGTATGTTGAGCGTTCCTTTGGGATTCTCAGCAGCAAATAGTGGGTATTCCAGACCCCTCATCAAATAAATCCAGAGAATGTGATGCTGGTTTTCCAAGCCATTGTCATCCTACACCACTTATTCCAAATTCATGAGTCTACGCTTGACAGTGACCTGGAACGGTTTGTTGCGACTTCTACCATTCCTATAGACAACACCCTTCATGGAAGATTTAGAGCAGCTGAACTGTCGATCCGAGAATTCCATGGGGGACTACTTCGTGTCCTCTGCTGGGTCAGTTCACAGATAGATGCAATGTACAGCGGTAGATAGTTTGATTTGGACAGTTGTGTTTCCTGTGTTTGTTCTGTACTGTTGCTTTTCTTAGCTAGTTAGTTGTTCCTGGTTTCAGTTATTAGTTAGTAACTTGCGACAGAATGAGGACCCTTGACGTGGGTTGCGAGCTAAATTATTTCTGCAGAAATACCTTTATTTTCCCCCTGTTTTTTATAAAAAATTTATTGTTTCATGCAAAATATTACAAAATTAAATTAGTTTTTTTTTTTATTTTTCAGTTTTTAAAATATCTTTTTACAAAAATATATTCATTCCACTTAAAAAAAAAAAAAAAAAGGAATTGTGTGCAGAAATACAAACCATTACCTCATTATATATGTGCATTTTATTCTAAGTTTAGTGAAGGGAAAAAACAAAAAACAAAAATAAAATGTGGATCAAAATGAACCTGCCAGAGGACATAAATAGTGCAAAACAAGAAGAAACACTCCAAAAATTGAAAGGCAAAAAGAAAACAAAAACGTTTTCTTTTGCTTTGTGTGGTGTGTTATTATTCATATCTGCATACATTCTGCATACATAACACATATCCATACATTCTGCATACAGAACACATACCCATACATTCTGCATACAGAACACATACCCATACATTCTGCATACAGAACACATACCCATACATTCTGCATACAGAACACATACCCATACATTTCACATACAGCACACATACCTATACATTGAACATACAGCACACATAACCATACATTCCACATACAGCACGCATACCCATACATTCCACATACAGCACACATACCCATACATTCCAAATACAGCACACCAGGGGCGTTTTGGGCGGTTGCCTAAGGCTCCCGTGGCCACTCAAAGTAGTTTGCAGTTTTGTCATATTTTTGGCCGCAAAAACCATGACAGAACTGCATTGTATATGTCCTGCAAAAGAACCTGCAGACATAAGATCACATGACCTTATGTTTCCAGTTTTTGTTACTATTTAGACAGTCTGTATTAGTTTAAGGGGTCTGAGGCCTGTGTTTAGGGGGTCTGGTCTTGGGTCTGTATTAGTTTAAGGGTTCTGGAGTCTGTATTTAGGGAATCTGGTCTGGGGGTCTGGATTAGTTTTAGGGGTCTGAATTTAGGGAGCCTCATCTGAGGTCTTTATTAGTTTAGCGGTCTATATTTAGCGGTCTGTATTTAGGGGGTCTGGGGTCTGTATTAGTTTAGGGAGTCAGGTCTGGGGTCTTTATTAGTTTAGGGGGTCAGGTCTGGGGTCTGCATTTAGGGGTCTGGTACGAGGTCTGTATTTGGGGGTTGGCCTAGGGTCTGTATTTATTTAGGGTGCTTGTTCTTGGGTTTGTATTTGCTTAGGGGTGTCTGGTCTGGGGACTGCAATAGTTTTATAAGATCTAGGGTCTGTATGTGTCATGCCCATGGCTGCAGGCCGTCAGGCTCACTCACCTCTTGACGGCCGCAGCCACGGGTCTGTGAGAGCTGGCCCCCGTTTCCTCCTCAGGAGATGCCAGCGCTCACTTGCGCTTCTCTCGGCCGGGTCCCATAGGGTGCGCGCGCATGCTCATGCATGCTCTTAAAGGGCCAGTGCGCGTACCTGAGTTAACGTTACAAATTATCCCTTGAGCACCCTGGACTATAAGAGGGGCCCAGCCCCTTCCTGCCTTGCCCGAGCTTTGTTGTCGTTACCCTAGTCTGTCTATGTCTATCTCCTAAGTGTTTTCCAGTTCCCAGTGTTTCCCGTTCCTGCTATCTGTATCCCGTGCTATCTTGGTCAAGTGCCGTATTGAGTTGGAGTCGTTCTGCGCTGAGTACCACGCCTGTCCTGCTTCACTACGCCTGGTGCCTGCCCGCTGCCTAAGTCCCAGCCGAGCCTGTCTTGCTACTGTCTGAGCTACCACAGGTACACCTATACCAACTATAGACTGTGACCTGTGTCCTGTTAGCTAGCTGCCATACTGTTAAGGCGGTACTTCCCAGTGGGTCCACGTACCCAACGTGACAGTATGTATTCTAGGATCTGGTCTGGAGTCCGAATTTATTAGTCTGAGTAAAAGGGGTTGTCCGGGCACGTAGATAGGTCATCAGTATGATGAAATGGTCCGTGCCTGGACTACCCTTTAATGTATGGTTCTGGGCCTTGATGTCTGAATTTTTGTGTTTCTATAGAGTGGCAATGATTTCTCATCAGGAAACTCTGCAGTCATCAGGCGAAGTCGCCATAATGGTCTGTGTGAGATGGAGAAGTAAAGAAAAGAGAACGACATCAGAGAAGACATCATTTGTGAGTCACTGCATTTATAGAGGCGCTGTCACCTCTCCTGACATGTCTGTTGTAGGAAATCCCTGTACTCTACATAAAGTATTTGTGTAGCCCAGGACTAATATACAAATGTGTGTTGCAATTCCCAATGTCAGGAGGATGAGTCCCTACACAGTGTGAGACTGTCAGTATATAGTGACACAGCCCTTTGACAAGCAAAATCGTAATATCCATTTGTAAATGCTCGCACAGAAAAGTGGTGTTCACTCTAGGCATGGCAGAGCGGCAGTGAGAAAGGGGGGCTTGAGTTTGGGGAACAGCCCAGGGCCTATGGTCTACTTAATCTGCCACTGCAGCACACATAACTATACATTCCCCATACAGCACATATACTCATACATTGAACATACAGTACGCATAACCATACATTGAACATATAGCACACATACCCATACAGTGAACATACAGCACACATACCCATACATTCCCCATACAGCACACATACACATACATTCCACATACTATACAGCACACATATCCATACACACGTACACACAGCGGAACAACACAAGATACTGAAACATAATTGCATTTTTCAGAAATGCAATTTTACTAAATGTTTATTTTTTTACGGGAAATTGTCAATATAAACATATACATATGAATAAAAAAGGAAAAAAAATTACAACTCTAAAAATTCAGCATCAGGTACACAAACTCCAGGCTGCTTACCCCCCTGACCTTGAGTAGGATGTGGGTAGGTATGATACTGCCCATCAGAGTAAGCGGATCTGGGGGTCTGGCACATGGACCTATCCTGAGAGTACAGGGGCTGTGAAGGGTGGTAGCAACACCTGTATGGTGGCCTCGCTGGAGGTGGTGGAGCTTGGAGGGGGGATGGTGTTTTCGCACCCAGCCTGCTTCGATGGAAGTCTGACATTATAAAGTTTTATGGGAGGACTGGGGGGAAAGCACCTCCATGACTCCCAGAAAGGCCGAATTACATTTGAAGAGGCGTTCCCAGGGCACCTGCTTTAAATGTCAGGCCACTATGAGAGAAAATGTGTTCTTTAGAGTCTCCTCTTGATGCCTTGTTAGATGAGCCAGCACCTAGGCGTCAATCATGGCCCTGGTGTCCTCCTGTCCTCGGCCACACTTGTGCCCTCTTGTTCGCGATGCTTGAGGTTCAGGAGGGTCAGCTGGGCCTTCTGTGTCCCGTGGCACCGGATCTTGTGCAGTTTGGGAGGGTCCTGGAGCTGGAGACTCTTCATCAGGTAGTCTGTCTCTATTTCTAGAATTAAAACAGAGAAAATATATAAGCTGTGTAAACTGTGCCATACCTAGTAAAACAAAATCTAGTCCTCGCTACACACCTACCTACACACAGGTATGTGTGGGACATTGCATAGGCCCATGTGTCCAAATGAGTCCTAGATACACACCTAGCAACAAACTATAGTGTGACAGATGGAAGTATGCTAAGTCGCACAGGTATCTGTGGGACATAGCATAGCCCCATTCTTCAGAAAGGAAAACAAATTGAAATAATTAATGAAAATATGGATTATATAACTGCCCAATATCCATTACATCACTTAAGAAGCGCAGTTATTCTGTATACATATATGGCTTCTTCTTAAGCCATCCATCCCCGCTGCGGCCCTTGTACATAAGCTCCATTCTATACAGGTCTCTACATGTGTTCCAGTGAAACTTAGCATTGTTGCCTGTGGAAGAAAACAAAATATTGCAATTAAAAATTTATTAACCCCTTAATGACCGGGCCATTTTGCACGTTAATGACCAAGGATTATTTTTTGTCTTTTCACGGTCACATTCCAAGAGTCGTAACTGTTTTTGTATTCCGTCGACATAGCCGTATAAGGGCTTGTTTTTTGCGGGACGAGTTGTATTTTGTAACTGTACCATTTTTAGATGCTTATAATATATCGATTAACTTTTATTAACTTTATTTTAGGAGAGAATTGAAAATAAGCAGCTATTCCAGCATTAATTTTCACGTTACAAATTTACGCCGTTTACTATGCAGCGTAAATGACATGTTCACTTTATTCTATGGGTCGGCACGATTACGGGGATACCAAATATGTAAACGTTTTTTATGTTTTCCTACGTTTGCACAATAAAAAGCCTTTTAGAAAAAAATTACTTGTTTTTGCATCGCCGCGTTCCAAGAGCCGTAACGTTTTTATTTTTCCGTCGATGTGGTCGTGTGTGGGCTTGATTTTTGCGGGCCAATGTGTAGTTTTCATTAGTACTATTTTGGAGTACATAGGACTTATAGATTAATTTTTGTTAAATTTTTTATGGGGGGAATGGGAGAAAAGAGAGAATTTTGCCATTGTTTTTTGCGGTTTTTTTGGACGCGATTCATCCGGCGGTTTAATTAATGTGTTCATTTTATTGGTCAAGTTGTTACGATCGCGGGGATACCATATATGTGTAGGTGTGATTTGTTTTGACACTTTTACTAAATAAAACCACTTTTTGGGCAAAAAAAGTCGTTTTATTTGATTTTCACTGTAATTATTATTATTATTTTTTTCACCAACTTTATTTAACTGATTGACCTTTTTTTTTTTTAGTCCCACCAGGGGACTTCACTATGCGATGTGCCGATCGCATATATAATGCTTTGGTATACTTAGTATACCAAAGCATTATTGCCTGTCAGTGTAAAACTGACAGGCAACCTGTTAGGTCATGCCTCCGGCATCGCCTAACAGGCAGATGCTGAAGACAGACCTGGGGGTCTTTGTTAGACCCCCGGCTGTCATGGAAACCCGACGGCGACCCGCGATTTCTTTGCGGGGGCGCCGATCGGGTGACAGAGGGAGCTCCCTCCCTCTGTCAAACACATTAGATGCCGCTGTCACTATTGACAGCGGCATTTAATGGGTTAAACTGCCGGAATCGGAGCACGCTTCGATTCCGGCAGTTGCAGCAGGAGCCAGGCTGTATATAACAGCCGTGCTCCTGCCGCTGATCGCGTGGGTACAGTCTCAGTACCCGCGCCATCACAGGACGGATATATCCGTCCTCCTGCGCGAACTAGCAGCTGCAGAGGACGGATATATCCGTCCTTCGGCGTTAAGAGGTTAAGGGAGGAGTGGGTCAAAGTAAAATTTTTTGGGTGGGGTGACAACTTACAGAACTTGGTCAGCTGTTTTCTTGTGGCTGTTTCCTACTCCTCCGGTTGAAGCTCTACTTCAGTCCAGGCCTGGTCCTTTAAAATTGTGTACTTATACTCCTCTAGGCGCTTGTTCCATATCGCTGGGCTGTTCTGTATGGCTAGATATAGCTGCTACACTTGAGCTTTTGTCATAGCCATGCTTTTATGTGCTGTGATGGTCTTTCTGGCATATGGCCTGCACTTTGGGGAATCCCCCTGGTGTCACAATTATGGATGACTACGGATGCACATCTGTAGCCGTCCGCAATTGCGGAAGCGCCCATAGACTTCTAGACACGGAAAGGTGTCCGTGGCTAATAGAAATGAATGGATCCGTAATTATGGATGAAAACTACGGTCGTGTGCATGAGCCCTTATGCAGGTGAGGAAATACCTATTAATACTAATATCTATTTTGCATACATGATTTTACTTTGTGTTACAACAGAACAGAGCTTTATTTACAATTGCATACTTTTACATAAGTAACTTATAGTGTGTACATATTAGATAGCACATGATGTAATATTCTGCATAATTTATTACCTATAGTTAGAGCTTATGCACATGGCTTTATTCAGGCCTAAGGGGCTAATTTTATACAGAGGCGTGTAAACTCATGTTACAACACATTATTCTGTATTACAGAGGTATTTTCTCAAAGAAGCATTGCTTCTAGGGGATAAAAGTTTGCTTCACAAAGGCACAATATCACAGGAGACAGAGTGCCCATAATGACTCTGTGTGCTGCCATACAGGGTTTGCACCCACAACTTTGCCATGTGCATGAGCCCTTAGTAGGGCCCTTTTGCTAAATACATGTACATTTAAAGGGGTTTTCCCAGACTTTGATATTGATGGCCTGTCCTTAGGATAGACCATCAATATCAGATCAGTGGGGGTCTGACTGCTAAAACACACCCACGGTTTAGTGTGGCCTAAGCCCTCCAGTCAGTGCCACTTTCATTGCTTACAAGGCACCGGTCCGTACATTTTGCAGTGGCTGTGCATGTGAATGGGACTAAGCAGCAACGCCAGGCATAGCCATTACCAAAAGTACAGCGCTTTCAGTCAGCTGAACGGTTGGTAGTGCCAGGAGTCAAACCCATGTCAATCTGATATTGATTGCCTATTCTAAGGATAGTCCATCAGTATTAAAGTCTCAAAAAACCACTCTAAAGAGCTCTCCAAATCTGTATTTTCCCTACAATACCAACAAGTATAGTTTTCATACTCTCCCTCACTTTAAAAAACTTTACATATATGTGTCTAGATTAATATTTTTTTAAGTGTATACTGTAATACCAATCTGCAGTGGGCTGCTGGCCCCTGCTGGCCGACACCCTTCTCTAATACCCGCTGCTCCCGACGATGTTATGCAACCTCTGACTCTGCATAATGCCACGTCTCGGCCATAGTGATGGACATGCTCTGTAACCTCTCTCTTAAATGTCCTGCGCACCAAATAGTTTCTCCAATAGTTTCAGACAATGACTGAGAATGGCTGTGTACTTAAACCTGCCTTTGCCACCTTTATCTTGTGTGAGCCAGGTAATAACACCGTTAAACTGTCAGCTGTTGCTATCGGAAACTACCCAGGTGAATGAGACCTGCTGATAACCTGAGCAAAGTCCATAACCCTGTAAACGGTGTTACTAGGTGAAAAATTATTTTCCCCTGGTGAGTAGCTGTTATGCTTGGGGTCAGCCAGGACCATGACCGGGTAAGTTCCTCAGGGTATGTTCACACGCTTAGCAAAAAACGTCTGAAAATACGGAACTGTTTTGAAGGGAAAACTGCTACTGATTTTCAGACGTTTTTTAAGCCACTCGCGATTTTCTCTGCGTTTTTTACGGCCGTTTTTGGAGCTGTTTTTCTATAGAGTCAATGAAAAACGGCTCCAAAAACGTCCCAAGAAATGACATGCACTTCTTTTTCGCGGGCGTCTTTTTACGTGCCGTATTTGGAATTGTATTTCCCTTTGAAATCAATGGGCAGATGTTTGGAGGCGTTCTGCTTCCGTTTTGCCAGGCGTTTTTCGAGGCATAAAACGCCCTGAAATACGCCTGAAAACATTCTGTGTGAACATACCCTTACAGTAACATTGTTCTAATTATTAAACAAAGTGTGGCAACTAGCAAGTTTGTAGTTATTTGGCTAACGAATTGAGAACTTTTCACAATTTTCACATTATATCTTTAGTTTTTGAGGCTTAGGGTATGTTTACACAGCTTATTTTCATCCGTTTATCGGGCCGTAAATGGCCAAAAAACGGCGGATAAAATCAGAAGCAGAACGCCTCCAAACATCTGCCCATTGATTTCACTGGGAAAACTGTCGTTCTGTTCCAGCGGGCCGTTTTTTTATGCGTCCGTTTTTAAAAACGGCCGCGAAAAAGATGTGCATGTTTTTCATTTTTCATTGACTCATTGTGCTGTTTTTCATTGACTCTATAGAAAAACAGCTCCTAAAAAAAACTTCTGAAAATCAGGAGCTGTTTTTCCTTGAAAACAGCTCCGTATTTTCAAACGGTTTTGATATTGCATGTGAACATACCCTTACTGTATTTGTTTATCATCATTATCTATGATATCTGGTTGTGCTTATGGGATGTAATCTAGATACAGTGCATTGCATACACAAAATGCACGTTCCAGAGAAGGCAAAGGATAACAAAAAGTTATACATGTAAGTTATTCGTATACCTATGGATACTAATATAAATTTGGCATAAATTATTATACTTTTGTGTTTTATGTTCATTTACAATTGTAGGAGAGAGAGCAAAAACCACGGCGCCACATAGTGCAGATCAATGGGATAGGCAGGTGAAGGAATGAAAAAACCATGCTCACCATTTAGCCATAGGTAATACGCAAATAGGTCCACAAGTGCTGCTGCCAGATCCGGGCCGGTTTCCAGAGGTAACCGCTTGGTAAGATGAGTAGATGATTGAAGAAATAGGATCTGTGATGGCGCTGCTGCGTGGTAAGGATGGGGAGAATATACGAGGAATCGGTTCTATTCAAAGAATTTTTTGTTTATTTGTACAAGGTGGCAACGCGTTTCAACGCCGAACTGGCGTCTTCATCAGTCATAGTGAGCACAAAAGGAGAGCTTGTATATATACACCACTGGACAGGTCTTAATTGGCCCAGTTCAGACGGAGCAATTTGGTAAAAAAAACGCCAAAACCAGGCGGGTCAAAGTTCATGACATACATATGCATAATACCAACATAATACGAGTTTTAGTACAATTGTAAGGTAACAAGAAACACATAGGATAAATTATCACATTCAAAATCTAAAAAGACGAAGTTGCGTATCAGGCATGAGAAATAAACAGATACAGAGATATACGTAAAAGAATATATAGTAAAAACAGCAGTGGTTTATTGAACCGTCCATTATCACCAACACTATCATGAAAGTGTTAAACAGATACTACGTCTGTGTGAGATACGAGTGATTAGTTAGCATAGTTGGATAAAACAAAACACTGTTTTGTAAACAACGGTCGTAGTCAAGGAGATTGTCTAAACTACGGGAGCCGAAGAGGACCAAACATGATATTGGAACGCATGGTGATACGCAAACCGCGAGGGGTCGCGTGTCTCACCATTGAAAGAACGAATAAGCGAAAAAAACTCCTGACAGCATGTAAGTAGGAGTAGATACAGAGAATATATGTAAAGGATGACTAGCTTATATAAAAGTACATTAATGTATATTAAGAGAGTAATATCGATCCCCTTCCCCCCCACACTCCCTCTTCTTCACTCTCAGCATTTGACCCAATAACTGAAGATCCCCTTCCCCCCCACACTCCCTCTTCTTCACTCTCAGCATTTGACCCAATAACTGAAGAAGAAGTCTCGAGGCTCCTCTCTTCTTCTCGTCCTACTACCTGCCCTAGTGATCCTGTCCCCTCACACCTCCTCCAGTCCCTCTCCCCAGCTGTCACTAGTCACCTCACTAAAATATTTAACCTCTCTCTTTCCTCTGGTATCTTTCCCTCCGCTTTTAAACATGCCATTATAAACCCATTATTGAAAAAACCAACACTTGACCCATCCAGCGCTACCAACTACCGACCAGTCTCTAATCTGCCCTTCATCTCCAAACTCCTGGAACGCTTGGTCTACTCTCGCCTTATCCGCTATCTCTCTGCTAACTCCATTCTTGACCCCTTACAATCTGGTTTCCGCACTCTACACTCCACAGAAACTGCCCTTACTAAAGTCTCAAATGATCTCTTGGCGGCTAAATCGGACGGTAAATCCTCTCTCCTGATTCTTTTGGATCTCTCTGCAGCCTTTGACACTGTAGACCACAAACTCCTACTTAACATGCTCCACTCTATTGGCCTCAAGGACGCGGCTCTCTCTTGGTTTTCCTCCTACCTCTCTGACCGCTCATTCAGTGTGTCATTTGCTGGTTCCACTTCTTCTCCTCTTCCCCTTGATATCGGGGTTCCTCAGGGATCAGTCCTAGGTCCACTCCTCTTTTCTCTCTACACAGCTCCTATTGGACAAACCATCAGCAGATTTGGCTTCCAGTACCATCTCTACGCTGATGACACCCAATTATATACCTCTTCCCGTGACATCACCCCTGCTCTAATACAGAACACCAGTGATTGTCTGTCCGCTGTCTCTAACATCATGTCCTCTCTCTATCTGAAACTGAATCTTTCTAAAACTGAGCTCCTTGTGTTCCAACCATCTACTAACCTCCCTAAACCTGATGTCTCTATCTCTGTGTGTGGCACTATCATAACTCCTAAGCAGCACGCCCGCTGTCTCGGGGTTATTTTTGACTCAGATCTTTCCTTTACTCCTCACATACAATCACTTTCACGCTCCTGTCATTTTCACCTAAAAAACATCTCCAGAATCCGCTCTTTTCTTACGGAGGAAACTGCCAAAACTCTCATTGTTGCTCTGATTCACTCTCGTCTTGACTACTGTAACTCATTACTAGTCGGTCTTCCCCTCACTAAACTCTCCCCTCTCCAATCTATCCTCAATGCAGCAGCCAGGCTCATCTTTATGACCAACCGCTACACCAACGCCTCTAATCTGTGCCAGTCACTGCACTGGTTGCCCATCCCCTTCCGAATAAAATTCAAACTTATTACTCTCACCCACAAAGCTCTCCACAGTGCTGCACCTCCTTACATCTCCTCCCTCATCTCTGTCTACCACCCTACTCGGGCTCTACGTTCTGCCAACGACCTTAGATTAAAATCCTCCATAATCCGAACCTCCCACTACCGTCTCCAGGATTTCTCTCGTGCTGCACCCGTCCTCTGGAATGTGCTACCCCAGACAATCAGATTAATTCCCAATATCCACAGTTTTAAACGTGCCCTGAAAACACATCTATTTAGACAGGCCTATAAAATTCCCTAATCTGACTCCTTTTCATGGCCCTCCATTTAGATTAGTCATCAGAATAAGATTCCCTCACACTCCTTCTCTTCATGTCCGTCATACACGGATAGTGGCTGGTGACCGGCTCATGCAGCTTTATGATACCACCGCATGTGTATAAAAATGGCCGGACCATTGTACAGAACAAACACTATTACACTTTGTGTCTCCCTTATGTCCTCATAGATTGTAAGCTCTTGCGAGCAGGGTCCTCACTCCCCAGGTTTGAATTGTAAATTAACTTTGTCACTATGTAATGTCTGATATTGTTTTCATGTTCCCTCTACATTGTAAAGTGCTGCGTAATATGTTGGCGCTATATAAATAAAGATTATTATTATTATTATTATTATTATTAGAGAGTCCTTGGGGGATAGGTTCTTCCCTTAAAAAATGTCTGATAAAATAAGAGATTAATTGGTGACAACAAATATTAATAAAATTAAATTAAATGGTCGGTATCATTAGTTGATAGTGATCAATTAAAAAATAAATTAAAAGTTTGGGATATATCTTTTTTTACAAATTTTTTTTAGCGTTATATACAGAGCAAGTTCCCTTATAAAAAGTCATAAAGGAAAAAAAAACCTATATGGGAATAGTATGTTCCCAATTGAAGGGGCTTATGCTAAAAAGAGTTTTGTAGGGGTATTAGTTACTGGATGCCGGGACAGCCAGGGTGTCTAAACCAGGATCTAAGAAGAAGTCAGCCCGCACCCATCAGTGGGTGGGTGACCAACAATAAACCGCTAAGTGTGTATACGGTCGTTATAAATGTAATCTGTAGTTTATAAAAGGCATTTGCAAGTGCTTAATAGATCTTTTGTAGCCTACATGGAAACAACATATATTTATTTGATGGTGTATATATGCGTTTTGCGTATATATTGTGTCAGCAACCGATTAGCTTGGAAAAAGGAGTCGGGACCTTTAATTTTATTGAAAATTGGTAAGGGTCAATCCAATGCAGACTCTGAGATGTCATTCAGGCCCCCTGGGTATAATGTGTTCATTTTGAATATCCAAAAGTTTTCTCTCTGTTTTAGCTTGCTAAACCTGTTTGGGACATCTGGATGAATGTACTCAATGGGTGTGATCCTAATTTTATTGAATTGACAATCATGTGCCTGAGCAAAATGACGGGACACACTGTGTTTGAGAAAACCGGTGTTGACGTTAATCCGATGGTTGTTGACTCGGGTTCGTAAGCATTGGGTGGTCCTGCCTATATATTGCAGTTGGCAGGGACACTCCATTAAGTAGATGACATATGAGCTACCACAATTAAGGAATGTTTTAATTGTAAATGTTTCATTGGTGACGGTAGATGTGTAAGTGTATTTTTTATGGTTTATGGTGTTGCAACAGAGGCAACGTGGGTGACCACATTTATAGGACCCATTAAGATTAGAAAGGAAGTTCGTGTGGGATGTTGTATGTTTCCTTATTCTGCTGGGGGCCAGGATATTTTTGAGGGTTAAAGATCGTCTAAATGTAATGCTCGGTTTTTTTCTGGAACTATGTCCTTCAGATACGGGTCGTTCTTTATAATGTGCCAGTGTTTGCCTAAAATGGCTCTGATTGTTTTGCTTCCTTTGTTATAGGTGGTGATAAAGTTGGTGTTATATTTATTGCCAGGATCAGAGTCCTTAGGGGAAGGGTTGAGACAGGAATCTTGTGAGAGTTCCGTAGCTTTTCGTCTTGCACCTTTTATGAGATTTGGAGGGAAATGTTTATCTTTAAACCTTTTCTCTAAGACATTGCACTCTTTTTTTTAAATTTTCGTCTGTGCTGCAGTTCTTTCTGACTCTCCTAAACTGCCCAAAAGGTATGTTTTTAAGCCAGGGGCGGTAATGGGCACTCCTGAAATCGATATAGCTATTGACATCTACTAGTTTGAAGTGTGTTCTGGTGACAAATTTGTTACAGTCGCTATCGTAGCTAATTGTCAGGTCTATGAAGTCTATGGAAGTGGGAGAGAATGTATGCGTGAATGATAAGTCATAGTCATTAGTATTTAAAGTCTCAATGAAACGGGAGGCTTCCTCCTTATTACCTTTCCATACCAAAAACAAGTCATCAATATAGCGTTTGTATAATAGTATATTGTTTTTGAACGGATGTTCGCCATGGATATATGTCCTTTCAAAGGCTCCCATGTATAGGTTTGCATACGCAGGTGCAAAGCGGGTGCCCATCGCACATCCTTTGATTTGATTATAAAAGTTATTATTGAAACTGAATGTATTGTGGTGAAGGATGAATTCAATACAATTGATAAGAAAACGGACCTGCAGCTCAGGAATTAGGGTGTTGGATGACAGAAATGAATGGGCTATTTCTATGCCTTTATTATGAGGAATGTTACTGTATAGTGCGGTCACGTCAGCTGTCAAAAAACAGATTTGGGATGTCGATGAGTCAATTTTTAGATCATTCAGATCTCTAATTAACTGTGTGGAATCCTTTAAATGAGATGGTAGGGTAAGTACAAGGGGTTGGAGATGAAGGTCCACAAAGTGAGAGAGGTTACTGGTGAGTGAGCCTATTCCAGAGATGATAGGACGTCCTGGGGGATCTGTTAGTGACTTATGAATTTTTGGCAAGTGGTAAATAAAGGGCATATTGGGAAAGGGGACGGACAAAAAGCGTTTCTCTTTTTTGGTAAGTAATCCTGCCTTGGCGGCCAACTCTATAAGGGTTTGGTATTTGAGTGTGTAGGTGGAAAGTGGATTGGTGGTAAGTTTGCGATAGAAGGTGGTGCACTAAAGATCCTCAAAGTTTCATCCAGGTATTTATTTCTGTCCTGGATGACTATACCACCTCCTTTATCTGCCGGGCGAATGACAATTTCCTCGTTTTTCTGAAGGATTTTCAAGGCCCTTCTCTCATGGGTCTTATGGGTCGGCCGGGGACAGAGTGTCACCCGCGCTCCGCCCCGCAAATCGGCAATTATTTTCTATGAGCCTGGACCACAGAACACGGCCGTAATAAGACATGCCTGTTCTTTCTGCGGTCCGGGCTCAGCCCCGGGTCCTTTCTAGGTCCCCAGGGATGACTGCAGAGGGTTCCCCCAGTCTCCGATTGTGTCACCGGGTTTCCAGTGATGCAATCAAAGAGGGGAGTCTCCTTTGATCATTCTGCGGTCAGCGATCAAAGGGTTAAACAACTGGAGTTGGAGGTTCCTCCGATCCCAGCTGTATTCACTAGGCTTTCTAAGTACAGGAGCTCTAATTAAAAGCTCCTGCTTAGAGAATGAGCGCTAATTGGAATGCTCATAGGCCTTTTCTACGACGACGCTAAAAGACGTCGCTGTAGATTACGGGCCTGCACTGTCTGCCGTCAAATGACAGTGGGCGATCGTTAAGGGGTTAGGTAAATATATAGTGTATACATATTAGATAGCACATGTAATATTCTGCATAATTAAGAACCTATAGTTAGAGCCCATGCACATGACTATATTAGGGTATGTCCGCACTCAGCGTAAACACTGCAGAATTTCTGATCAAATTTTCTGTGCAGTAATTCTGCAGCGTTTTTGTAACAGAAATGAACATCTTGCAGATTAAGAATCCGCACTGCAGGACAAATTCCGCACTTAATTTCTGCATATTTTTTAATAAATTTGTTTTTTTTTAAATCGTATCCACTTGGTGCTAATATAATAGATTTTCCGCAATTAAATCAGTTGCAGAAAATCTGCAGCTAATCTACCACGTGTGCACATACTCTTAGGGATACAGTACCCATAGACTGTCATAAAACCATTCTGTACCTCCGTGTAGCTCCTATTTTATACAGATGCGTACAGAGGTTTTCAGTGGCATGATACAACACAAGCTGTATTACATTGCTTCTAGGGGAGAATGTAGTGCCATATGGAAGCACCATATAGTGGTACATTAAGGGTATGTGCACACGATGAGAGGCTTTTACGTCTGAAATGACAGACTGTTTTCAGGAGAAAACAGCTGCCTCGTTTCAGCCGTAAAAGCTCCTCCTCGCATTATGCGAGGCGTCTGAGACGCTCGTAAATCTTGAGCTGCTCTTCATTGAGTTCAATGAAGAACGGCTCAAATTACGTTGCAAAGAAGTGCCCTGCACTTCTTTGCCGAGGCAGTCAATTTACGCGTCGTCGTTTGACAGCTGTCAAACGACGACGCGTAAATGACAGATCGTCTGCACAATACGTCGGCAAACCCATTCAAATGAATGGGCAGATGTTTGCCGACGTATTGTAGCCGTATTTTCAGGCGTAAATCGAGGCATAATACGCCTCGTTTACGCCTGAAAATAGGTTGTGTGAACCCAGCCTAAATGCCTACAGATTTGTAGCCTGGCTCCATATCGACGCCATGTGCTGCCATAACAGGTTCTATTACTTTATTATGAGTTGTAAGTTTGAAATGCTTTTCTATTACAGAGCAATCAACCAAAATATTCACTAATCCAGCACCTATCAGATCGACCAATTATTCCTGACCTAATTTACACCTGTAAATACACTGAGACACTTCCTTAAAAATAGTGATATAAACTATGTGTCACTAATACATATTCATTAGCATGATAAATACATCAAGTCTATTTGTAGTCAAATAATTTCAATTACCATCTAAGGCCTAAGGCCCCATGCACACGGCCGTGCCCGTAATCACTGCATTTTCGTGCTGTGCTCCCATACAAAGTATGAGAGAACGGCCCGTAAAAAACGAAAAGTAGGACATGCTCCATAATTCCCGGCACGGGTCTACGGCACGAACACCCTTCCGTAGCGATACAGAAAGGTATCCATGGCCAATAGAATCGGGCGGGTCCTTAATTACGGAACGTGTTGCGGTCCACAATTACAAAGTTTTTTTTAGGGTCGTGAGTATGGGGCCTAAGGGTATGTTGACTCGGCCTATTTTTAGACGTAATTCAGGCGTTTTACGCCTCGAATTACGCCTGAAAAAACGGCTCTAATACGTCTGCAAACATCTTCCCATTTGATTTCAATAGGTTTTACGATGTTCTGTGCAGACGGTGTATTTTTCGCGTCGCTGTCAAAAGACGGCACGTAAAAAGACGCCCGCGTCAAAGAAGTGCATGTCACTTCTTGGGACGAAATTTTAGCCGTTATTCATTGACTCCATTGAAAAACAGCTCCAATAATTTCCGTAATGGATGCCGCGAAAAACGCGAGTACTTGCAATAACGTCTGAAATTCAGTAATTTCAGACGTATTTTGCGTGTGAACATACCCTAATAATTATCTTCATATGTCTTTATTGTAATCTCCTTTCATGTGTTTACAAACTAGTACAGGTCAGGTATTTGATTGAAAAGAAAATATGTAAAGTTCATTTCCAAGTTGTACTATCTACTGAAATATAACTAATCCATATCAGAGGATAGTAGTTTGAGAGTTTTGCCTATCTGTGACATAAAGGAACCACTCTATCAAAAGTGTGATAAGAAAAATTAATATAAAAGTAGGAAAAAATAGCAAAAATGTCACTATGTGGCATAATATATCTGTCAAGGTAGGCATTTCTATTAGGCTTTATTCAGACGAACGTGAAAAACGTCCGTGCAACGCGCGTGATTTGCACGCGCGTTGCACGGACCTATATGTGTCTATGGGGCCGTGCAGACATGTCCGTGATTTTTGCTCAGCGTGAGTCCGCTGAAAAAAAGTCACGACATGTCCGTTCTTTGGGCGTTTTGCACGCATCACGCACCCATTGAAGTCAATGGGTGCGTGAAAACCACGCATGCCGCACGGAAGCACTTCCGTGCGAACTGCGTGATTCGCGCAAGAGCTGTCAAAAGGATGAATGTAAACAGAAAAGCACCACGTGCTTTTCTATTTACAAACATCCAAACGGAGTGTCTTTGAGAAGAGCGAACCCGGACAACCGAACCGAACTTCACCGGGTTCGGCCGAACTCGTTTTGGCCGAACCCGGCAAAAAAATTTCCGGTACGCGACGTCCGGATATAGTCACTGTCCAGGGTGCAGAAAGAGTTAAACTGTTTCAGCACCATGGACAGTGACTTCCGATCCCAATATACATGAACGAGTAAAAAAAAAAAAAAAGAAGTTCTGACTTACCGCTAACTCTCGGCTTCTTCCTCCAGTCTGACCTCCCGGGATGACAATTCCGTCCAAGTGACAGCTGCAGCCAATCACAGGCCAAGCACAGGCTGCAGCGGTCACATGGACTGCCGCATCATTCAGGGAGGTGGGGCCAGATGTCAAGAGAGGCGCGTCACCAAGGACGCGTCACCAAGGCAACGGCCGGGAAGTTCTCGGTAAGTACGAACCTCTTTTTTTTTTTAACAGGTTTCTAGATATGGTGATCGTAATTCACTGTCGAGGGTGCTGAAAGAGTTACTGCCGATCAGTTAACTCTTTCAGCACCTTGGACAGTGACTGACGTCGGCTAGCCTCATCTCTATGATGGCGGCTGCGCGAAAATCACGCAGCCGCGCATCATACACGGATGACACACGGAGCTGGCAAGTGATTTTTGCGCGCGCAAAACGCCTCGTTTTTGCGTCCGCAAAAATGCCACGTTCGTGTGAATCCAGCCTTAGAGTAGGTGTAACAAGAGTGTAATGTCCGTGGCTGCGGGCTGTTAGCTCCAACCTCCCCCTGACAGCTGCAGCCACGAGTCGGCAAGCGCTGGTCCCAGCCTCCTCCTCAGGAGACGCCAGCATTCACGTCCACTCACCTCTGCCGGATCCCGTAGGGTGCGCGCGCACGCTCGCGCCCGCTCTTAAAGGGGCAGCGCGCGCACCGGACCTCATGGATGAACTTTGACCTGTGAGTACCCTGGACTATAAGAGGGGTCCAGCCCCCTAGTTCTATGCCTGAGCGTTGTTGAAGTTCTCTAGTTTGTCTATATGATGGCAGTGTGTTTCCTGTTCCAGTCCCTGTTCCAGTCCCTGTTCCAGTCCCTGTCCCTGTACCTATACCTGTTTCCAGTTCCTGTTCCTAGCAATCCATACCTTCCTGGTCTAGCACTGAGCTGTGCCAAAGTCGTGCCGTGCTGCATGCACGTCTGACCTGCTTCACCTCGCCTGACGTTCGCCTGCTACCCAAGTCCCAGCCGAGCCTGCCCTGCTGCTGTCTGATCTGCCACAGGTACCTATAGAACTATAGACATTCACCTGCTCCCTGTTGGCCAGCTGCCTTACCGCCAAGGTGGTACGGCCCAGTAGGTTCACAGACCCTTTGTGACAAAGAGTTTAAAGTCAATTTTAACAACTTGTAGTATTTGTGATTGTTACTTACCTCACCCGACGAATGCAGACAAATGACGACGGCTCCTGCTAGATCTGGGCACCAGCTCTCTTCACCACGGCTGGCAGAATCTGGTTGCGCGTGTAACTGGCAACTGCTGATGATGTCAGGCATGGCGGCCTATTTAAAATGGAATCAGTCTGTCCTGACTTGCCTGCAGAACAATGAACATCCTTTGTTTGGCTATTGTCCTTTTTGCTATTTGACTGTTCCTGACTCTGATCATGACCCTGAGCTTGACTTGGGCCTTGTTCCTGGATTACGCTCCTGTCTCGCCATTTGGATTTGTTTCTTGTTTCCTGTGGTTCTCTTCTTGGTATAAACTTGTATCCTGAGTTCTGACTACAGTTCTGCTTCATCCTGCGGCTTGCTACTTCCTGACTTCTAATCCGTTGTTGACCCGGCTACACCATACTCGCCGTCAATCGGTGACTATTCTAGGGACCGCGGCCTTGGAATCTAACTGAAAAAGTCCATACCTCTTTGCAGGGTTTAACAGTAAAGAGCGACGAGTTTCCCTAGGCTTTATACCCTAGGAGCCAAACTGATTGCGGCTTAGAGAATCAACTTTTTTTTGGTAAGAAACGTAACAGTGATAGAATTCTGCCACATTTTGCTTAGTAAATCTCATATATATTCACATAGATCACACAGACAGTTAAAATAGATCTACAGTGTGAAGACCTAACCAAGTAACTACCCATATCTAAGATTCCTAACCTTTTGTTTCTGGCAGCGGCTTATTCCCCTTTCCCTATTGAAATATTCAATGGGGCCGAGTGTACATGTTTATAGGGGTGTTGGGAGAAATAACTGCACTGCACAAGTGTTCGGCTGATAGTTTTTTAAATTTGTATGTCCACTTTAGAATGTGTCTGTTCGGCTTTTTCCGGAAATAAATATATCGGTGTATGGACTCAATAGAAAGCCCATACTACGATACATCGGCTTTCCGGAAAAAGCGAACAGGCACGAAGCGGCTGAGCGCTCACATGAGCGCTTAAGCTGCTTCATTCAAGCGATTGGTGGGGGTCTCAGTGCTCGGACCCTCACCAATTCAAACTTCTGACATGTCAAACGTTTAGCTACACTTTAACTTCCTCCTAAGTGAAAATACTTTTGTAACATAATTTAATGGTGAAATAATTGTGGTTTGTAGTTGGCAGAGAGTCTTCCTTATCTACTGTCTGATATCAGAAGGTAATAAATTACTAGGGTCATCCTGATAATCTATTAAATAATTTACATGTTTATGTTTGTTCTTTTGTTTTTTTTAGCAAATTAGAGTTAAATTTCACAAAATGTTCAGATTACATTTATATTTAGGGCTTTTCTTTTTCCTAATAAACCATGTTGTTAGATGTGATTATATCACATTAGTGACTTTGCTTTGGGTGTAAACCCATGATTAGAATATTGTCCACACTTTCAGCATACATTGCTTTGATGCAATTGTAACGTCATTGATTCTTAATAGTTGCAATCCCTATCTGTATTTCCTGCTTAATAAAGTACATTCAAATCTCAATCTAATTTTGTCTGTTTAGAACAGCCTGCTACTAGATACACCCATTCTAGATGTTTCTGAAATAAAGATTTGTTTGGGTTTGATTACATGAATACTTAAAGAGGCTCTGTCACCAGATTTTGCAACCCCTATCTGCTATTGCAGCAGATAGGCGCTGCAATGTAGATTACAGTAACGTTTTTATTTTTAAAAAACGAGCATTTTTGGCCAAGTTATGACCATTTTTGTAATTATGCAAATGAGGCTTGCAAAAGTCAAAGTGGGTGTGTTTAAAAGTACAAGTCCAAGTGGGCGTGTATTAGGTGCGTACATCGGGGCGTTTTTAATACTTTTACTAGCTGGGCGCTGTGAAGAGAAGTAACATCCTCTTCTCTTCAGAACGCCCAGCTTGTGACAGTGCAGATCTGTGACGTCACTCACAGGTCCTGCATCGTGACGGCCACATCGGCAGCAGAGGCTACAGTTGATTCTGCAGCAGCATCAGCGTTTGCAGGTAAGATCGACTTACCTGCAAACGCTGATGCTGCTGCAGAATCAACTGTAGCCTCTGGTGCCGATGTGGCCGTCACGATGCAGGACCTGTGAGTGACGTCACAGATCTGCACTGTCACAAGCTGGGCGTTCTGAAGAGAAGAGGATGTTACTTCTCATCAGAGCGCCCAGCTAGTGAAAGTATTAAAAACGCCCCGATGTACGCACATAATACACACCCACTTGGACTTGTACTTTTAAACACACCCACTTGGACTTTTGCAAGCCTCATTTGCATAACTACAAAAATGGTCATAACTTGGCCAAAAATGCTCGTTTTTTTAAAATAAAAACGTTACTGTAATCTACATTGCAGCGCCTATCTGCTGCAATAGCAGATAGGGGTTGCAAAATCTGGTGACAGAGCCTCTTTAAGTTTTTGGAACTGCTCAGTTTAGTGGGAGCACTGTTATTTATTACAATTGTTTGAATGTGATTTGTACGATGTATTGCAACAATCAGATACAAATCAACTATGACTGGGTTAAAAAAAATTCAGTGCTGAGATATTAGTAAGCAGGATACTTATAGACAGGGCCACCCTTAGGGGTGTGCGACTTGTGCGAGTGCACAGGGCGCTGCACCCTCCCAGCATGTAGGGGGCGCCACTGGGCTCTGCCTCTACTCTGTGCTCTGCTCTTAGTTACACATATCAAAGAAAAAGACTGTGATAGTTGGTGGAAATTGGAACATATTATATACAAAATTGCCACCGGCAAAAAAACCTTCTTTCCCAACTATCATAAATTAAATAAATAACTTTATTATGCTTTATCAAGCAAAAAGACTAACCACATATATGTTATTAAAATTTATACATGTACTCCGTTGGAGAGTAATAACAGACAGTGCCTGTATGACAATTAGTACATAGTGCCGATATGACTGGCGACTGCAGAATGCCAGGTCCAACTGACAATGTATCTATAAGGAACCAGCGGAGGTACTCGTTAATTAAAATAGGATTGTCAAAGCACCCCCTTAGCTCTTAGTTACACACATGGAGTAAATAAGAGCCGAGGAGCAAGAGAAGAGGGGGAAGCTCCGCCCACAGCCCGTCCTGCAAGAAACCTGTGATCCTGTCAGCAAGGTGATATGGTGAGTATCTATGTGTGTCTGTGTGTATATGCGTGTGTATACAGTATGTGGCTCTGTGTGTGTATACAGTATGTGTCGCTGTGTGTATACAGTGTCTCTGTATACAGTATGTGTCTCTGTGTTTGTATATGTATACGTTTCAGTGTGTGTATGTGTGTGTGTGTGTGTGTGTGTGTGTTTGTCTGCATGTGTTTATGTCTCTTTGTAAAAGTGTGTACAATATTAAAGTAGAACAGATAAAACTAAGATATCTGTGATTCCCCCTATATACCCTGCTGCCCCTTATATAACCAGCTGCCTCCTATATACCCTGATGCCCCTAATATACCCTACTGCCCCTTATATACCCTGCTGCCGCTTTTATACTCTGCTGCCCTTATATATATGCCTCTGTGTGTGTTTATATGTGTCTGTGGGTATAGTTATCATCTACAACATTATCTGTACTCAGAGAGTTATCACTGTTTTATCTGTGGTGTTACATAGGACTGCATGTGAATTCTACTACATTATCTGCACTGTGTATATATGTGCCTGTGTGGGTATATATGAGTCTGTTTGTGAATGTGTCTTTGTGCTTGTATATCTGTGCCTTTAATGTATTTGTATATGTTCCTGTCTGTGTATTTATCTGATGGTGTGTGTGTGTGTGTGTGTATATGTGTTTGTACGTCTATATATTTACCTGTATGTATATATTCCAGATGTGTGTATGTATATTTGCCTGTATGTCTAAATATCTGTCTTTATGTATGTACAGTATATATGTTCCAGTATGTGCGTGTCTATATATGTGGTTAATTTTTGGTTTGTGTAGGGGGCAGCAATAGAGAGTTCCGCATAGGGCGCCATCCAACCTAAGGCCGGCCCTGTTTATAGACCCTGCGTAAAGGTGCCCATACACATTAGATGAACGTCGGCCAAACCTAACGATTTCAGCGGGACTGACCAACATGTATGGCTGTTTCCCGACTCCCCTCCGACAACAGATATTAAGGGAATAAAGGATTGGGCATGTTAGATTTTAACATGCCTGATCCTTTGTTCTCACAGGAGATAAGTCACCACCATGGGTGTCTGGCAGCAGCTTATTCCCCTCTTCCATTGAGTACACATGCTTGCTTTGCCAAGTTGAGCGTGCATTTGTATGGGAAAAATGAGGAATAGCTGTCAGCCGAACAAACATTTGGCTGACATCTATCTAAGGTGCATGGCCACCTTAAGTGATGTTCAAAATGCATGTCAGGTGTTCAAGTATAAAAATTTATTTTAAATGTAACTTTTTTCAGTCTGCAATGTGCAATGCATGTAAAATAATATAGCATAATGTTTGAGGAATATGTTGCATATTAGTCTCCTTAAGACAGCTGTTTGCTGACAAATTTGTTTACTTAATGTCGCAAATTGTTTTAGGAATATGTTGCACAATGACAGACATGTCTTAAGAATTTATTGTCAGACTTATCAAAACAATAAAAATATGGTACAAACGGATTTTGTACATATGTGCAGGTATATGCACCATTTAGACTATGTCCACACCAGGTTTGCCGTACTCTCTCGGAATACTCCCGGCATATATGCTGAATGTATCCATAGCCTATTATGGGCCCGACATACACCGATAGTGTCCTTTTTTAGTTGACCTTTGTTACCATAATTGTAAGCAAAAATTGGTTAAAGCGATGCAACAATCAGACTAAGAATCAGACCAAACCAAACGTGCATTGTTGAGTACTTTGCATGTTCAGAAGCACTCAATACCTCTGGAAAATTTTGTGTGAAAAAGGATGGAGTGACGACCCTTAGCACATTGACACAGCAAGTTGACTTCGCTACTAAAGGGGATGTTTGGTTTAGATAACCCATTTGTGGGTCCTCTGTTCGGCAGCTTCATCACATCACTGGAGCAAAGAGCTGTTAGAAAGAGTGGCGCTCAGACAGCCCATTGATTTCAATTGGCTCCATGTAATACTTAATTTGCTCTGTGGTGGTGCTGCAGCAAAATTAAACACTTTCTACCAGGTACCCCACAGATTTCAGCAGATCGCTTAGACTCCCAGTAGTGGGACAATCTGTGACCAGCTTATTTTTGAAGACCTTCTAACAAAAAGGGATTGTGAAAGCTAACAGCCTCTTTAACTACCGTGAGTAAAAATAGCAAAGCAAGCCTAGTAGGAGCTGTGATTAATCATGACGTCACATAATTTCTTTACTAGATTTTCCTTGTACAAACAAAGGCAGAATACGGCACTGATAAAGTCATCAAACATGGCAATACAAAATTTATCTATTCAAAGACACGCAGATTATTTGTCTGATATTCAAAGCTGGAGTTTTGGTGAAAAAGTTGTTCCCTTTACAAGAGGAAGCCGTTCAGAGAATAATACTGTAACACCATAAGGCCACGTTCAGACATGGCGGAATATCTATTGAATTCCGCTGCGGACAGTCCGCAGTGGAATTCTGCAGCCGTTGTTTTTTACATTTGTTTCTATACGTTTATAGGAAACTTAGTTCAGATGTTGCGGAAAATAACTGTGCGGAAATCAGGCTGCGGTGCAGAATTTCCTCTCCGCAGCATGCACATTATGTTGTGGAGAAGCAGTGGAATTTCATTGTGGATTTCAATGCAAAAAGTGAAATCTGTGGCAAGTCCGCTGTGATATCTGCAACGTCTGAATTATCTGTCAAATATGCCAATGTTGGTGCAGATTCGTTATGTAATTTCCCCGAATTTGCACCAACATTTGCAGCGGAAATATTACGCCACGTCTGAACATGGCCTAACAGTGCCTCTGCTCTCAACATGCACAGAAAAAAATGCCATGGTCTACTGGTTTTCATGAAAAATATCTATTGGCAACTTTCTTCTTTAAAAACCTGCATAAAGGGGAAGCAGTTAGTATGCAGCATAATTGTGCCATCAGATGGAGTGTGAACGGAAACATTATTGCATAGTGCTATCAGATCTAGCCTTCATTGATTTAATGAGAAATCGGAGAAAGTAAATAATGATATCAGCTGATGTCCAGGGCGGCGTTCCTCTTCAGCTTGGTTTTATGAGCCATAGAGCTGTTTATCATGATCTGACTACAGTGTCACTACAGGACATGCTCCGATCACTTCCTGAAAGGAAGACAGTGAAATAAAATAAATGAATCTACAGTTATAAAAGTGTTAGGGTATGTTCACACAGCCTATTTTCGGCCGTTTTTCGGGCCGTAAATGCCCCAAAAAACGGCCGAAAAATCGGATGCAGAACGCCTCCAAACATCTGCCCATTGATTTCAATGGGAAAAACGGTGTTCTGTTCCGACAGGCCGTTTTTTTACGCGCCCGTTTTGAAAAACGGCCGTGTAAAAAAACGGCAGCGAAAAAGAAGTGCAGGTCACTTCTTGAGATGTTTTTTGGGCCGTTTTTCATAGACTCTATAGAAAATCGCGAGTGGCTTAAAAAACGTCTGAAAATCAGGAGCTGTTTTCCCTTGAAAACAACTCTGTATTTTCAGACGTTTTTGAGTTTGCACGTGAACATACCCTGAGGCTACATGCAGACGTTGTGTAATTTGATGCACCAAAACCACAGGTGTATGCACATAATTCCGCAGATAAAACAGTTTTTTTATGCGGTTTTAGGTGCGGTTTTATGCTGCATATTTTGGTGCGTTTTTCTTTGAATCTAGTCAGTTACAATTCGCTAGCAGAAACGCAGGATAAATTTACATGCTGCAGATTTTAAATTACGCACCACAGGTCAATTTACGTGCAGAAATATTCTGTACCGTGTAGATGAGATTTCTTGAAATCTCATTTACTTTACTAGTACTGTACAAGGCCCCATGCAAACGACCGTAAAGAAACTCTGTAATTGCGGACCGCAATATGGTCCGCAATTACGGACCCGTCCAGTTCTATTGGCTGCGGACACCTTTCCGTAGCGCTACGGAAATGTGTCCGAGCTGTAGAACCCGAGCTGTTGGCCCACTCCTCTTTGCAGATCATCTGTAAATCATTAAGATTTAGAGGCTGTCGCTTGGCAACTCGGATCTTCAGCTCTCTCCATAAGTTTTCGATGGGATTAAGTTCTGGAGACTGGCTAGGCCACTCCATGACCTTAATGTGCTTCTTTTTGAGCCACTCCTTTGTTGCCTTGGCTGTATGTTTCGGGTCATTGTCGTGCTGGAAAACCCAGCCACGAGCCATTTTTAATGTCCTGGTGGAGGGATGGAGGTTGTCACTCAGGATTTGACGGTACATGGCTCCATCCATTCTCCCATTGATGCGGTGAAGTAGTCCTGTGCCCTTAGCAGAGAAACACCCCCAAAACATAATGTTTCGACCTCCATGCTTGACAGTGGGGACGGTGGTTTTTGGGTCATAGGCAGCATTTCTCTTCCTCCAAACACGGCGAGTTGAGTTAATGCCAAAGAGCTCAATTTTAGTCTCATCTGACCATAGCACCTTCTCCCAATCACTCTCAGAATCATCCAAATGTTCATTTGCAAGCTTCAGACGGGCCTGTACATGTGCCTTCTTGAGCAGGGGGACCTTGCGGGCACTGCAGGATTTTAATCCATTACGGCGTAATGTGTTACCAATGGTTTTCTTGATGACTGTGGTCCCAGCTGCCTTGAGATCATTAACAAGTTCCCTCCGTGTAGTTTTCGGCTGAGCTCTCACCTTCCTCAGAATCAAGGATACCCCACGAGGTGAGATTTTGCATGGAGCCCCAGATCGATGTCGATTGACAGTCATTTTGTATGTCTTCCATTTTCTTACTATTGCACCAACAGTTGTCTCCTTCTCACCCAGCGTCTTACTTATGGTTTTGTAGCCCATTCCAGCCTTGTGCAGGTCTATGATCTTGTCCCTGACATCCTTAGAAAGCTCTTTGGTCTTGCCCATGTTGTAGAGGTTAGAGTCAGACTGATTGAGTCTGTGGACAGTCTTTTATACAGGTGACCATGTAAGACAGCTGTCTTTAATGCAGGCACCAAGTTGATTTGGAGCGTGTAACTGGTCTGGAGGAGGCTGAACTCTTAATGGTTGGTAGGGGATCAAATACTTATTTCTCTGTGCACAATGCAAATAAATATATATAATTTTGACTATGTGATTTTCTTTTTTTTTTTTTTTTAATATAATCTATCTCTCACTGGTAAAATTAACCTAGCCTAAAAATTCTAGATTGTTCATGTCTTTGACAGTGGGCAAACTTACAAAATCAGCAAGGGATCAAATACTTATTTCCTTCACTGTATATGCCACTTTATAGCATACAGGAAGATAGTAGAGGCAACAGCATCCTTTTCAGTATATCTATTTTATTGTTCCCAAAGTGACATACAGAGTTTCAGCAGCAATGTTTCGACCTGTTACAGTGGCTGGATCTTTCTCAAGCGTGAGTAATGCCCAAGCACTGTAACGGGTCGAAATGTTGCTGATGAAACGCCTTATGTCACTTTGGGAACAATAAAATAGATATACTGAAAAGGATGCTGTTGCCTCTACTATCTGCTTGGATTTATATTTAGAAGTAAAGATCATCTCATCCATGCGTATTTGCATCCTATCATCAAATCAGGTCTGTTGCTGTCTCACTCTTTCTATATTGGCACAGTATAGCATACATCACCGGCATTCCTTAAACTTATACTTCATGAGGTTTTTCAATAGCTTTTAATGATGTATATGTTAAACAAATACCATAATAGCCTATGGATGACGGATGACTGTGACAGATGCCTAACAGTCACATCTGTCACTTCTAGGCTATAATGGTACAGTTTAACAAATATGTAATGAAAAGCATCCGTGACGTATCTGTTAAACATATCCCATAATAGTCTATGTTAGACATTCGTCACAGCATTCGTTTAACTTATACGTCTGGAGCACTTCCAGGATGTACGCTGAACGTAGCCCAAAAAACCTTATGTGAACATATCCTTATATAGGTGTTGTAATTACGCTATGGATAGAAGCAGAACATTTTTGTTTCTTCATTTTCATTTTTTCCTTCCCGCTTTCCAAAAGCCATAACTTTTTTTTATTTTATTGTCGACATAGCCACATTAGGACTTGTTTTTTTGTGGGATGAGTTGTCATTTTTAATGGCATCCTTAGATGTACCATACAATGTACTATGAAAATGATAAACAATTATTTGTAGGGTTGAATGGGAAAAAACATCTATTCATCCATTGTTATTTGGGTTTCGTTTTTACGGCATTCACCTTGCAGTCAAAGTGACATGCTAACTTTATTCTTTGCGTAGATACGATTACGGCAATGCCAAACTTATATAGTTTTTTAATGTTTTATCACTTTATCAAAGAAAAAACGTTGTTGAAAAAACTGGAGCTGTTCGAAGGCTTGCTTTTTGCAGGGCAAGCTATAATTATTATTGGTACCATTTTGGGGTATAAGCGACTTTTGATCACGTTTTATTCCATTATTTGGGGAGCTAAGCAAGCAATTCTGTTTTTTTGTTTTGTTTTGTTTTTTACAGGATTTACCTGGCAGCTTAAATAGCATAACATTAGAATAGTTTGCACTTTTACAGACGCGGCTATACCAATTAGGTTTTGTTTTTATTTCTTAACATTACTTTTGGGAAAAAATGGGAAATGTTTGTTTTTAACTTCTAATATTTTTTTTGTACATTAAAATAAATTGTAACTGCTTTTTATTTATTTTTATCGTTGGATCACTTGCACAATATACTGAAATACTAATGTATTGCAGTGTATTGTGTTTTTTACCGGCTCCTATTAAGCCCTGTCTCTGGCAAAGCTTAATAGGAGCAAAAAGGTGTCAGACCTGAGGGCCTTCATTAGGCCCCCAGACTGCCATGACAGCCATCGGCACCAATCGTATTGTGTTAAGGCTGACGGGCTGTCGGAGGGAACAGGCCCCCTCATTCCAATAGCTTAGAAGTCGTGTTCGCTATTGGCTGCGACTTCTAAGTGATTAAAGGGCCAGGATCAGCGTAATATCTAATCTTGGCTGTCGTAGTGAGGTGCCGGCTGTAACATACAGCCGACACCTACTGAGTATGAAGAGGGCTCAGCCCCTGAGCCTGTTCTATACTCCATCTTGGTGGCTGTCAAGTACAGTTACGTGACATGTCGCCACGGAGTTAAAACACTTTTTTGACCAACAGCTATCTTCCCTGACAGCCCCATATACATGCATGCGCAGCTTGGCTTAGCAAACATGTTTATTTTGATGGGGAGAGTGGAATAAGCAGCAGGACGCATCGACTCTGATCTAATGTGTATTGCCAGCTTTAAAGGGGTTATCCCACAAATCCTTTTCATACTTAAAGTCCACAAATGCTGTAAATAGCTGTTATTAAAAGTAATTTATAGTGTTTCTAGCATAAAATACCTATCTCATATTTTTGTTTTTGTTTCCCTTTGTACCTCTTGATGCTGCGGCTCATCTGAGTTGCCGAGGGAAGGGCTCTTAGCAGAATCAGTTTACCTTCCTCTCTGGCAGCTTACAACGTAATCCCTTCTTATTTTTCCTGCTGATATGTAACGTGGGATCCTGAGTAGTGAAGATATATACTATGTGACATTCACAGTATGTACTTCCTTAGAAACCAATAAAAATATAATGAAATTAAACAATAAATACTGAGTGGGCAAGGTTCATATCTGCTGTCAGGGTGCGGAACGTTACAGACCTAATTTCCGTGATTGCGGGCCGCCAGGTTCACTCTCCCCCTGACGGCCGCAGCCATGGGTCGGCGAGCGCTGGCCCCAGTCTCCTCCTCAGGAGACACCAGTGCTCACTTCCTCTTACCTCGGCCGGCTCCTGCCCGCTCTTAAATGGGCAGCGCGCGCACTTGACTTTAATGAGTAATCAGCCCATGAGTGCCCTGAGCATTGTTTGTCGTTTCCTAGTTTGTCTATGCAATGGTCTCCTAGTGTTTTCCAGTTCCCAATGTTCCTGTTCCTGTATCCCGTTCTTTCCTGGTCAAGTGCCCTGCTGAGCTATAGTCGTGCTGTGCTGAATCTACGCCTGTCCTGCTACTCCACGCCTGACGTCTACCTGCTGCTTAGTTCCAGATGAGCCTGCCTTGCTACTGTCCGAGCAGCCACAGGTACCCTATACGAACTATAGACTGTGACCTGCGCCCTGTTAGACAGCTGGCATTCCGTCCAAGGACGTTAACCCCGTGCTGCTGGGCCTGCCCTTGCTCCGACTACATGCCCCATTCCTGGACTAGAACTCTGGAGAGGTTCTCCAGTGGGAACCCGAGTGTCACAGCCGTTGCCTGGTGCAGATTCGTTCGGCTCAGCCTCCTCTGCCTCGGTCATTGGCAGAATTGCCTGGTCATTATACTGCATTTTTGTACGTCTTCAGCAAGAGGGAGGCGGAAATGGTGCCCCCACACCGGGCGTATGACTGTCCTATCGCGCTGATCCCTGGTGCATCCCTTCCCCGTGGTAGGGTATATCCTCTCTCCTTGCCAGAGAATCTGTCCATGTCCGCCTATGTGAAAGAGAACTTGGAGAGGCGCTTCATACGGAAGTCTTCCTCCCTGGCAGGAACCGTGTTCGTCTTTGTCAAAAAGTAGGACGGCTCCCTGCGTCTCTGAATTGACTACCGGGGTCTCGACCAGATCACGGTGAAAAATAAGTATCCATTGCCGCTGATCTCAGAACTGTTTGATTGTATACGTGGTGCCAAGATTTTTTCCAAACTAGACCTGCGTGGGGCTTACAACCTGGGGTGACTAATGGAAGACTGCATTTAACACCCGTGATGGACACTATGAATATCTAGTAATGCCCTTCGGCCTGTGTTATGCTCCCGCGGTCTTCCAGGAGTTTGTTAATGACATTTTCTGTGACCTCCAAGTTTGTGTTGTGGTCTATCTTGATGACATCTTGATTTTTTTCTCCAGATCCTATGACGCATCAGAGACATGTCCATCAAGTTTTGCTGCGGTTAAGGGAGAATCGACTTTACGCCAAGTTGGAGGAGTGCGTGTTAGAAAAAGATGCTCTACCCTTCCTGGGCTACATTGTCTCGAAGAGAGGTCTCAAGATGAGTACTGAAAAGGTAAAGACTGTCCTGGAATGGCTACGCCCTCAAGGCTTGAGGGCCATACAGCGCTTTCTGGGAATCGCCAATTTTTACAGACAGTTTATTCCAAACTTCTCCTCACTGACTTCTACTATCTCTAACCTCACTAAGAAGGGCATGAACGCCAAGGTGTGGACTCCTGTGGCAGAGTCCGTATTCAATAGCCTGAAGAGTGCCTTCACGTCAGCCTCTATCCTCCATCATCCAGATGTTTCTCTACAGTTCTCGTTGGAGGTGGACGCATCCTCTGTCGGTGCAGGCACACTCCTGTTCCAGAGAGGTTCCAAGGGCAAGTCAATGGTATGTGAATATTTCTCTAAGCTCTTCTCTTCCGCAGAACGCAACTACTCGATTGGGGATCGGGAGTTACTGGCCATCAAATTGGCTCTGGAGGAGTGGAGACATCTACTAGAGGGCGCAGCTCATTCCATCCTGATTTTTACAGACCATAATAACCTCCCCTATCTTCAGACGGCCCAACGGCTGAACCCTCGTCAGGCCAGGTGGTCACTGTTCTTTACCAGGTTCCAGTTTGAGCTCCATTATCGCCCGGCTATCAAGAATGTGAGGGCCGATGCCTTGTCCAGGTCTTTCGAGACCGAAGACCCCATGGAAATTCCACAGAACATTATTGATCCGTCTTGCATTGTCTCTGTCAATCCCCTGGAAGTTGGGGACATTCCTCCAGGGAGGACTTTTGTGCGCCTGGCTGACCAAGGGAGAATCCTCCAGAAGGAACACTCCTCTAGACTGGCAGGTCACGTGGGGACCCGTAAGACCCGGGATCTCATTGCCCATAATTTCTGGTGGCCCACGCTGCCCAAGGACATTATGGACTTTGTTTCTTCCTGCTCAGTGTGTGCAGCTAACAAGGTCACTCACTCCAGACCCGCTGGCCTGCTCCAGCCATTGCCTGTGCCCGATGCTCCCTGGCAGCATATAGCTATGGACTTTATCACTGACCTGCCTCTCTCTGCTGGATGCAGTACTGTCTGGGTGGTGGTGGATTGATTCTCAACTGGCCAAGCTTTTCATCCAACACATCTTCTGCCTTCACGGCTTGCCGCAGCATATTTTGTCTGATCGGGGGGTTCAGTTCATCTCAAAGTTCTGGAGAGCCCTCTGCGGACTCCTAGGTGTGAAGTTGGACTTTTCCTCGGCCTACCATCCGTAGTCCAATGGTCAGGTCGAGAGGATCAATCAGATCTTGGAAAACTACTTGCGCCACTTCATCTCCAAGCAGCATGATGACTGGGTGCAGTTGCTCCCGTGGGCTGAGTTCTCTTACAATAATCACATCAGCGAGTCCACACAGGAGACACCATTCTTTATTGCTGACAGGGCTTTTAGGGACTTTCTGCAGATCTGGCAGCAGACTCGTTCCTCCATCCTACTGGTGGTCGACTTCATGAAACGGAAGGCGGACACAAGGAGAAGAGAACCTCCTCAATGTTTATTGCCCAGGTTCTGCAGTTTTAGGAAATATCCCACATGTGGTCCTAGTGTGCTACTGGACTGAAGCACTGGCCTCAGAAGCAAAGGAGCACCCAGTGGATTTTGGGCCTCCTTTTTATTAGAAAAAATATTTATCCACCATGTCAGGTTTAAAGGGCTCTTGCAGTGCCAAAACAGTGGAAATCCCCCAAAAGTGACCCCATTTGTGAAACTAAACCCTTAAAGAGGCTCTGTCACCACATTAGAAGTGCCCTATCTCCACATAATGGGATCGGCGCAGTAATGTAGATAACAGCAGTGTTTTTTATGTAGACAAACGATCACTTTTGACCAAGTTATGACCTATTTTAGATTTATGCTAATGACTTTCTTAATAGACAACTGGGCCTGTTTTTACGTTTTGACCAAGTGGGCGTTGTAAAGAGAAGTGTCTGACCAATCAGCGCCATACACTTCTCACCATCCATGTACTCAGCATGGCGTGATCTTGCGAGATCCTGATGTGCTGTCACATCCACCCACATTAACTTTACTGAAGTGTCTTGAGAGTGAATAGACATCACCTCCAGCCAGGACGCGATGTCTATTCACAATCCCGACACTTTGGTAACATTTGTGTGAGACTTACTCACACAGCACGTCAAGATCACGCTGTGATGTCATCCACAGCGTGATCTGGTGAGATCACGCTTGCTGTGATTAAGTCCCACACAAACGTTACCGAAGTGTCAGGATTGTGAATAGACATCACATCCTGGCTGGAGGTGATGTCCATTCTCTCTCAAGAGTTAAGTGGTATGAGGGTTGTTTTTTTGCGGGACGAGCTGTAGTTACTATTGGTACCATTTTGAGGTACATGCGACTTTTTGATCACTTTTTGTACTATTTTTTGGGTCCAAAAAACAGCAATTCTGGTATTTTTTATTTATTTATATATATATATATATATATATATATATATATATATATATATATATATATATATATATAGTGTTCACCATGCGTTATAAGTTGCATGTTAACTTTATTCCGCGGGTCAGTACGATTCCGGTGATACCTAATTTATAGCACTTTTTTATGTTTTACAACTCTTTGCACAATAAAATTACTTTTGTAAAAAGAATGTATTTTTTCTTTCGCCATGTTAAGAAAACATAACTTTTTAATTTTTTCGTCGACGGAGCTGTATGAGGGCTTGTTTTTTGCGAGATGAGTTATTGTTTTTATAGGTACCATTTTTGGATACATGCGACTTTATGAACACTTTTTATTTCAATTTTTGTAGGGCAAAGTGACCAAAAAACAGAAATTCTTTTTATAGTTTAGGCCGTTGCATTCGCGGCGAATCCAAATATGTATGGTTTATTATTTTTTTCAATAATAAAGGACTTGATAAGGGAAAAAGGGCGATTGTGTTTTATTTTATTACTTTACTTTAGTTTATAAACTTTTATAATATTTTTTACAACTTTTTTTTTTTCCACTTTTCTTTAGTCCCACTAGGGGACTTGAAGGTCCAACTGTCAGATTTGTTTTCCAACACATTGCACTACTTATGTAGTGCAATGTATTAGATATATCAGTCATTCACTGACAGCAAGCCGATTAGGCTCCGCCTCCGTGCGGGTCCTAATCGGCTTCCGTAATGGCAGAGCAGGAGGCCATTGTTAGGTCTCCTGTTGCCATAGTAGCAGTTGGCAGCCCTGCGATTGCAGGGCAGAACTGCCGATCTGCTGACAACCACAAAGATGCAGCAATCGCTTTTGATCGCTGCATCTAAGGGGTTAATGGCAGGGATCGGAGCTAGCTCCAGGTCCTGCCATTACAGGTGGATGTCAGCTGTAACATACAGCTGACATCCACTGCTGATGACTCCGACTTATCTCCTGAGCCGGCACCATCTTGCCGACGGCTACGGAAGCCTTTTAGGCCCCGCTTCTGGGCGGGGCTGGACTTTTTCCGTACTAGGCAGACCGGGAGGCCCCTATTATGCCTCCGCTTGCCATTGCAGCCACCTACACCCCGGCAATTTCATTGATGGGGGCCGATGAGCTGCAAACACCTTAAATTAAGCAATTGCTTTCGACCGCTGCATTTAAGGGGTTAATGGTGGGCATCAAAGCTAACTTCGGTCCCCGCCATTACAGCAGGGTGTCAGCTGTAATATATATTAATATATGTAATGACACCCTTCTGAGCCGGTGCCATCCGTTTGTCGTAAGTATACAAAATTTTGCGGGAAGCGCTGGCTTTCCATCACGTATACTTACGACAAATGTCGGAAAGGGGTTAATGGTGTGACAGCCTATTTAAGCTTTATTTACCTTACTATATGAACAGTCTGTATGAACGCTGTGTATACATACCAAAACAGGATTGGATGACTTTAGAGGAGAAACCTAAAAGACACAAATAATGTATTAAAAACGAAAAAGAAAATACATTTTATAAACACCAAATAAAGATTTAAAAGCTGGAGACAGGGAGACAATTGGAAACTGTTTCATATGCGTTAAGCTTTGCCTTCATTTGGATTATCCCTATCTCATGGTCTGAGGGTATGTGGACCCACTAGGCCGCTTCGCTGTAGCGGAGAGGCAGCTGGCCAAGTCACAGTCCATACAAAGTCTATACAAATTCGTAGCACAAGGGTACCTGAGATAGTCCAGACGGTGGCAGGGGCTCTGGCACAGATGGGGCTAGATGTGGCAGGTTGCACCAGACATGGCGGATGGTACCAAGAGTGGCAGATGACACCAGACGTGGTGTATAACAGCAGGCGTGGCAGGCTGCGCCAGAGATGGTGGATGATACCAGGGATGCCAGATGACACCAGACGTGGCGTATAACCGCAGGCGGCATAACACGACTTAAATACTAAACAGGCTCAGGAACAAAACACAGCAGGGGATACAGGTAGCATGGCACGGGAACACTGGGAGCAGGATAACGCTAAGGGACCATTTGCAATACGAACATGGAAAACGACAACAACGCTCAGGCAAGCAATGAAAGGGCAGAGCCCTTTTTATAGTTCAAGGTGATCATGTCTAATTAACTATATTTTGCATGTGCGCACGCCGGCCCTTTAAGGACGGGCACGAGCTTGCGGGCGCACACTACGGGAAGCTGCAGAGCAGAGCAGAAGTGAGTGCTGGCGTTTCCTAGGGAGGAGATGCCGGCCAGCACTCACAAGTCCATGGCGGCGGCCGTCCAGGGGTGAGTAGGAATGACGGTCAGCGGCCGTGGACGTTACAAACTGCAGGACAATAGGTTCAACTTATGCTCACACTTTCTAACATACATATTGTTAAAATGTTGCCACTATCTTTAGGGTGCCAGCGGTTGAGGTGGAGACAAATATTGCTTACATCCATCTTTGCATCTCCCTCAGTTACTGGCATCCTAACGTTTGACAGTATGTATATTACATACACTATATGGACAAAAGTATTGGGACACACCGCTAAATCTTTGAATGCAGGTGTTTCATTTAATCCCATTACCACAGGTGTATAAAATCTAGCACCTAGCCATGCAATCTGCCTTTACAAACATTTGTGAAAGAATGAGTCATTCGAAACAGCTCACTGGATTCCAGCGTGGCACTGTAATTGGATGGCCACCGCTACAACAAGTCAGTTTATGAAATTTCTTCCTTTCTAGATATTCTACAATCAACTGTGAGTAGTATTATTGCAAAGTGCAGACCATATGAAGTTACAGAGCGAGCCCGGTGAGCGCCGAGGCACATAGTGCATAAAAGTCGCCAACCCTCTGCTGACGCAATAACTGCAGAGTCCCAAACCTCCTCTGGCATTAACATCATCAGCCCAACAACTGAGTTTCCATGGCCGAGCAGCTGCATGCAAGTCTTACATCACCAAGCACAATGCCAAGTGTCGGATACAGTGGTGTAAAGCATGTCGCAACTGGACTCTGGAGCAGTGGAAACGTGTTCTGTGGAGTGAGGAATCACCCTTCTCCATCTGGCAGTCTGATTGTTGAGTACTGGTGAATACCAGGAGAACGTTACCTGCCTGACTGCATTGTGCCAACTGTAAAGTTTGGTGGAGGAGGGATAATAATATGAAGTTGTTTTTCAGGGGTTGGCCTAGGCCCCTTAGTTCCAGTGTAGGGAAATCTTAATGCTTCAGCATATCAAGACATTTTGGACAATTGTATGCGTCCATCTTTGTAGGAACAGTCTGGGGAAGGCCCTTTTCTGTCCCAGTGTGACTGTCCCAGTGCACAAAGCAAGGTCCATAAAGACATAGTTGGGTAAGTTTAGTTTGGAAGAACTTGACTGGCCCGCACAGAGCCCTGACCTCAACCCAATCGAACACCTTTATGATGAACTAGAATGGAGATTGCAGCCCTCTCGTCCAACATCAGTGTCTGACCTCACAAATTATTTTCTGCATGAATAGGAAAAAATAAAGACAGACACAATCCAAGATTTTGTAGAAAGCCTTTCCAGAAAAGTGGTAGCTTTTTTAGCTGCAAAGGGGGGACAAACTCCATATTAGTGCCTATGGATTTACAATAGGATGCCATTAAAGCTCCTGTAGATCTTTATTCTTGCTTGCCTTTACCAGCATCTGTTATCAATAAATCTTTATTACTATCCATGTGTCTGGAAATAATAGGCAGAATGAGTAACTAAATGGTGAGCTTTGTGAGTTTTTTTATATCCAGGCCAAAATTAAAGTGAATCCCCCATGCAAAAACTGAGTGGCCTGCTTTAAAACTACATAAGGATTTATTTACCAACCACTAAAAATCTTACTAATCTATGATCTTATAACGTAGAGAACGAAGAGGTGTTTGGTGCCTGCTTCCTTTGGATCACAATACCTTTAGCAACCTCTGAGTTGTGTCATGATCTGCCCCATCGCCTATATAAATAAATACACTTTCTTATACATTAGGATATATGAAGGACAGAAACAGATTTAATAAGCACTCTACATCAGATTTCTGGGGTAGAAAAATTGCAAATGTGCATAACACCAAAAAATCTTACAACCTTTGTGGTTTTATGCTGCCTTCACCACTTTCCCGAAAAGTTGGTGGGACATAGTAAAAGGGGGCATGGTCTGTGGTGGCCTGACAAATTAAGTATAATTTACGCCACAAGCTGGTGTGAATTATATCGGAATTCGCTATAAAATGGGCACATTTTACTCCAGCAATCTTTACATTGACTGGCATATGTTCATCTTAGATATCTTGTAATACACACAAGAAAACGGTGACAGCACACTGCAAACATTAATGCCACCTAAGCCACTAAATATAAATAAATATCCATTACTGCTAAATCTACTTACAATAGGGAGGTTCTTAGTGCACATTTTGATCAAATTGTGTGAGCCCACCTGCCACGACAAAGCGACCTCTATGAGGTGAGAAACTATGCTGCACAAACACCCAGAACTGGGACTAAGCCTACATATACTTGGGGATGGTAAGAACCAGAATTAAACTAATTAAAAACACGCAGGGCAGAATGGGAGGAGTGCAAGATCAAAAATGGAGGCATTCACTAACCCCACATATATGAATCACATAAACAACAATTTGATCAAAATGTGCGCTAAGTACCTCCCTATTGTAAGTAGATTTAGCAGTAATGCATATTTATTTATATTTAGTGGCTTATGTGGCATTAGTGTTTGCAGTGTGCTGTCACCATTTTCTTGTGTGCTGTATAAATTTGCAGTCACAGGCGTTCTTGCACTTGTATACACGTTTTGTTTTATTTTGTTGGAATGTGCTGTTCAAACTTTTGTGTTGTTTATGAGATAACTTGTACTAAGCATCTGGGTTAAGTAGGGTCCTAATGATGTAGGGATCTAGTATACACATGCTGGGTTAGCCAACGCATTGCTATAGTATCAGATGTGTTTAGGTATACTGTGTGAATACTATACTATACTAAACACCATTCACAAATCATATCCAGTGTAACGTTACCGAACACATATATGGACTTACCCAGTGTGTAAGCACCACATTTCTGCATTGGTTTTCATTTGCCTGATTCAAACCACCATGTGACAAACTAGTGATACACTTATAAAGCAACTGCCAGGACAGAGCTTCGGGTATTTTTCTTTGAGATGTGATATTATATCTTTAATCCTGACTTTCCAGCCCTGTCATCCAATTATAATCCTGTCACTAGACTGTAAACAAATTAGGTCCTCTAGACAAACTGTAATCTTTTAATTATAGTACTAATTAAGTACTATTTTAAATATAGTATTTTATCTACATGAGTGTAACTACCAGAATAGCAGGCGTATGAACGGGTTATGGGGCCTGCAACTAAGGGGCTTAAAGGTAATGTGTAATTAACCAGTTGCGGACCGCCCATAGACTATAAACGTCAGGGCGTCCGCAATTAACTCTGCAGGGACATTCCAGAACGTCCTGCAGATTAACACTCTTTGCCACTTTGTGGCGGCATTTAGCTCTGTGACAATGCTGTCTCTAGACATCTGACATCACCCAGATCTGCCCAGAGACCAATCAGCGTGGTGTCTGGGCATGTGATCATTGTGACAACCTGTCACAATGATCACACTTTCTTCCCCGGCACCCCCTTCCACATCACCCCCCTCGGCACCTCCACCAAAATGTCTAATAGACACTATTTACATCTGCATCGGAGGCACGGTTCGCTTGCACGTTTGCTCAGCTGTTTTCTGTAACTCCCATAGAACATTCCGTTCATACTCCGCCTGGATGCGGCAGCCGGAGGCCACCTCACTGACTATACAAGGACGGATGACCCCTGTTCTGGACATAGGTGAGGGTTGCATGACTGAGACCTGTAGCTATCAGACATTTATGGTATATTCCATGGATATATCATCTACATTGGAAATACCCCTTTAAGCGGCTTCAAAAAAGTGTCTGGATTAGCGGGTGCTCACAGGTTAAAGTAGATAATTCAGCATGCAGCCAAATACATTTCTTTTTTATTTAGTTTACCAAAATTCCAAGATAACTGAATTGGTCTCTTTATCAGGTCAGGATAATAAAAAGTGTCCAAAACGGTTTGAGCTGTTTAATAAATATGTAGTATATATCCTAAGCAATACATACAGTTTGCAGGTTTGGTTTTTTTTAGAACAAATTTAGGAAATGTTCCTAAACCTACTTCTATGGCAAAATCGCATTGTGGTTTTTATATGCAGTTTTCAATACAGTAAGTTTTTTTTTAAAATTATGTCAATGGTGAAACGAACGGCAAAACGGATGAAAAGGGCATGATGCCGTTTACAACAACAGTAAGTTCTCTAATGTGCAGTTTATTCATAAGTATTTAGCATTCTAAAGCTGTGTGTTTTCCACTACAAAAAAAACGCAACAAAAAAAAAAAAAAACGGACGCAAATCTGAAACAGTGAATTTGGCAAATTTCGTACAAGCATGCATTTCCATCTGTGTCACAATACAGCCGTATTGTGGAAGTGATGTTAGTCTATGGGGCTTTTCACATGGTCATATAAAATATGTGTGTATCTGAAATACCCGGCATGTAATATAAGAAGAATAACCATTATATGTTATATACAGTTCTAATACTGTATATTCCACAACGCTGTACAATTCCTACTGCCTAGGAAATGATAGCCTATTAACTTGTATGAACAGGTGAGCCACCAAGTGAGCCAGAAAGGAAGTAGAAATACAGGTGGGGTCCCTGTTTTGTTTGCTTGGAGTTCACTGAAAACAGCAATTTGGAAAACCACAATGAATCATAAAGATTACAAGTAATATATGTCTATAGCTTAGAATAGTGATATGAACACTTTAGCAGCATGTACTTTGACCTCCAAAACAATGAAAGTTACAATCCCAATAAATGGCACAAAGTCATTCAACTTAAAAAAAATCACGGACGCATCCATTTTTTTTTTACTGACACTGGAAAAAGACTCCTGTTTTTATGGACTGTCCTGGAATTTACGTATGGTTGGCAACCCTGCTTCTTGTGCGACTGAGGGTCTATTGGACCCCTTCAGACTCTAGGGCCCGGATGCGACTGCTACCTCTGCACCCCCTATAGCTACACCCCTGCCCTGAATTGATAATACTCAATTTGGACTCAAACCATTTACATTTTAAATGGGGGTTTCCAGGCATTTTCTATCCTTAGAATAGGCCATCAATATCAGATTGGTGAGGGTCTCACTGAAGGGGACACAGCGTTTATATTTATCAATATAAATAGTTTCCACCCAAAAAATAATTGATAATAACTTTAAGGGTGTGTTCACACGAAGTGTTTTCAGATGTTTTTCGTGCCGTAAACGTCACGAAAACGGCTCAAAAATCCCACAATGTGTTTTTTACGTGGCCGATTTTCAAAATGCGAAAAAGAAGTGCATGTCACTTCTTGAGCCGTTTTTGGAGCAGCTTTTCATTGACTCTATAAAAAAAACAGCTCCAAAAACGGCCGTAAAAACGCGACTTTGATTAAAAAACTTCTGAAAATCAGGAGCTGTTTTGCCTTGAAAACAGCTCCCTATTTTGAGAAGTTTTTTTATTTGCGTGTGCACATGCCCTTATTAGGTGGCTTCTGTGAGAAAATAATTCAGTCTGCTGCATTTTGGGATCAGCTTTGGTTCTATAGACATTAATGGGATCTGTCAATATAAGAATCAGTTTCTTTATGACACAGAACCTCTTGGAAAAATGCAACTGTCACATGAGTAGGATACATCATTGTTTATTTATTTATATTTCCAGTTGCTTATATAGCACAAACATATTCCACCGTGCTGTACAGCGTGTGTCATTGTCCCTGTCCCCAATAGGCTCACAATATTATTTCATTATTACACACATGAGCCAGTTTCCATTAACCTATCAATATGTTTTTGGAGTGTGGGAGGAAACCCCTGTAAACATGGGGAGAACATACAAACGCCATGCAGACATTAGCCAGACAGATGCCGTATTACAGAGCTATTCTCCCCTAAAAGCAATACATCTAGGGGAGAATACCCCTGTAAGGGCCAGTTCACACAGAGGTTTTTGACACATTTTTGGATGCGGAAACCGCGTCCGAAAATGCGCCAAAAAATGCGCCAAAAAACGGCTGAAAATGCTTTCCATTGATTTCAATGGGAGGCGGAGGTGTTTTTTCCCACGAGCGGAAAAACCGTCTCGTGGGTACAAGAAGCGACATGCCCTATCTTTGGCCTTTTACATCTCTGACCTCCCATTGACATCAATGGGAGGCAGAGAAAGCGTGTTTCACAGCGTTTTTCTGGCCACGGGCGAAAACCGCTGCGAAAAACGTGGCAAACGGCGTGCAGGCAGATCAAAATCTGCCTCAAAATTCCAGACGGAATTTTGAGGCAGAAAATTCTGCCTGCAAAAAACTCTGTGTGAACATACACTTATACAGCTCCATGTGGAGGCATCCTATGGTGGAACACAGAGTGCATACAGCTCCATTGTATAGAACCGTGCGGTCTCCATATCTTGCTGTACAGTCTCTGTACACATGGCACCTTAGATTACATTTCCTTGAAAGTAAAGTAACGCCATCTCACAAATATCAAAAGTGCCGCTGAATTAGGAGATGAAGGTTATTGTAAATAGAAATAACATCATTTTAGCAGTGTGCAAGTCACAAGTAAATATTAGAGACAGTAATGTATCCTGGGCTTATGTACTTGTAAAAGCATTGCATAATACAACAACTGTACAAATATATTTACTGATAATGCATAAAAGAGACTTGGTGAAACAATAGCAAATAATGTTGGCAGTTCTCCTTGGCTATCCTGGAAAAGGTTGCTCTGTCTCTTCAACATCTCTCATATTCTTTTTTCCTTTCGTACTAGGAAAGTAAACCAAGACGGATCTGGAAAAGGAAAATTGCTTTATCTTACAGTGACCTAAAAATTGTGGGTTGAGTGACAACCATATCGTCATGTTCTGGCAATGACAAAGTTTCCACATGTGTAGAGGTCAGGAATAATTGTATGTTATTTGTGAATACTGCAGGTTAAGAAACATTTTCATCTTTAAGAGCCTGTAATAGCAATTTTATTAAAAACTGTATAATTCAAAGCAACATCCTAATGGTCCATAGTGAGTTGTAATTACCTTCCACCCAGAATATAATTTAGTGCTTTGGGCCTGGTTCACACAATAGGGCAGATGTATTATGAATGTGTCGTAGGTTGCGACAAAATCTGGTGCAGTTTATCACATTTCTTGTTAAAAACCAGATGTTTGCGCTACACGTAACAGTTTTTAAAGTGTTTTGAAAAAAGGCAGCGCCTTCTCTGAAAAGGGGGTGTGGCTTAAAATGCACCATCGTGCTCCAAAGAACTGCAAAAAGATTCTGTTAAGCCAAATCAACGGTGGTATAAGAAGGAGACAAGTGTCTAGAACCGGGGTGGCGAACGTCAGGCCCGAGAGCCGTATAAGGCCCGCAAAATCATTTGGTCTGGCCCTCCAGCACCCCACAGTTACCAAGAACAAAGGGCCACAAGTCTCTATTTCAGGAGTTCCCATTCACTGTTCTCAGTAATAGTGGGGGGTCACAGAGTTCGGACTCCCACTTACTGTAATTTTACAACCTGTTTAAATGTAGGACAACACTATAAGGGGAACAGTTCTGTTGAAGCAGTACCTGGCACCTGCATGAATGCAGCATGCTACACTCCGACCTCATATTCATGGGATTGTACACTCAATGTGAGGCGTCATGAACCTGGCTGTAGTCACTCCACGTACTGCTAAAGGTCACGTGACTCACTCAGACTGCTGCCGCATTTACTGGTACTGAATGACACTACTTGGCTCGGTCTGCCCTCCTCCTGCTCCTAAAACGTAGAAATTTAGCTGAGGCCTCATGTAAAGTTAGGATCTAAATGCATTTGCCGCGAGCCACGGTCTAATCTGACCATCTAACATTCGCCTCACCAAAGAGAAGCAGTTAATAAAATGTTTGACCAAATAGAGCAGGCTAATTTTTAAGTTGATAATTTTGTATGGCCCGCGAATCATGTTATAAATATCCAAATGGCCCTTGGCAGATAAAAGGCTCCCCACCCCTGGTCTAGAAGGTCAAGTAAGATGCACCAAATTTATACAGTATTCAACACTGTGATGAATTTGGTGCATCTTCTGACTGCCTTGTCTAAATTTACAATGTCTAAATCTTAGACTGCATTAGTACATCTTCTCCAATATTGTCAAGACTATGAATAATGGGTGCAGCAGTTGATTATGAACATAAGCACCTCAATATGCAGTTGGATGTACAGTTTTAGGGTAAGGCCCCATGCACACGACTGTAAAAATCATCCGTATTTGCGGTCCGCAATCACGGACACATTCACTTCTATTGACCACGGATCCCATATATTCACGGGAAGGTGTCCGGGCCGTAGAAGTGTACCGCAAAAGATAGGACATGTTCGTTGTTTTGCTTTTCATGGACCGTGCTCCCATATTCTATATGGGAGCACGACCCGCAAATGCGGATGGCTGTCCGCGGCCGTCAATTATGGGCATGGCCGTGTGCATGGGGTCTAAGTCTTCACCGTGACTTTTACAAGTGATTTTCGCTTATCAATGTTAGGAGGTGATCTTCTGTGTTTTACATAATTACATACAGTGATGTTAAAAAAAAATAGCAGTCCAACATCATTAACCCGATAAATCAATGTTTTTGGTAGAAGTGATATTTCTACATAGCAAATAATTTACTTGTAGGTGTAGTAGAGTAGTAGAAAAAAACCAGAGTCAACAATTAAGACACGCATGCCGCTCACTCTGAGGAATTTAATCATTAATTGAAAGGGGCTTATTCAAAATAATAGAGTAAGGCGTGAAATTGGTGATGTCATTCATTCTGTGGAATAGCAGGTGTCAATGTTGGTCCTTATTTAATGCAGGAGGGTGGCAAATGTTGCACATGTTGGTTATAGTGCAGCAAATTATAGGCTGCTCAGCTAAAAAGATCTCAAATGCCTTGAAGTGGCAACCAAAACTACTGTTTGAATGGATGGAATAGGCAAAATGGCAAATGCTCAGCCAATGTTCACCTCCAGAAGTATCAAAGAAAATCTGAAGTTACCAGTGAATACTGCTACAATCAGAGGACGATTAAGTGAAGCCAAGTTACCAGCAAGAACTCCCTGCAAAGTCCCGTTGTTGACAAAAACACATGTCCTGAATAGGTTCAAATTTGCCAAAGAACACATTGACTGGCCCAAAGAGAAATTGATCTTTTTGGGTCCAGTGGCCGCAGACGCTAAGTCAGATGACCCCCGAGCATTGAATTCAAGCCACAGTACACTGTGAAGCAGGGTGCTGCAAAAATCATGATATGGGGATGTTTCTCATACCGTGATGTTGGGCCTATTTATCGCATACAAGGGATCATGGATCAGTTTGAATATATCAAAATACTTGAGATCATGTTGCCCTATGCCAAAGAAGAAATGCCCTTGAAATGGGTGTTTCAACACCACAATGACCCAAAACACACCAGTAAGCGAACAACATCTTGGTTACAGGCAAACAGTATTGAGGTAATGGAGTGGCAAGGCCAATCTCCTGACCTGTATCCCATAGAGAACTTATGGGGTGACATAAAAAATGCGGTTTATGAGGGAACACCCAAAAATGCAGAAGAACTGTGGAATGTCGTCCAATCTTCCTGGACTGGAATAACCTGTTTAGAGGTGCCAGAAGTTTGTCGACTTCATGCAACACAGATGTCAAGCAGTTCTCAGAAGCAATGGTTATGCCACGAAATATTAGTTCAGTAAAGTGAAATCTGATTTTTTTTTCCAGTTTATACATTACATTTTTCAGTTTTTGAAAGAAAAATGCTGCACTGCTATTTATTTGAACAGCCTAATATTCCTTTTTCTTTACTTTCTGTAAAGGATTAACACAAACTGGATAAATATTGTTATTGTTTTTATTTGGAATTAAATGTGCAGAATTTCTAGTGCATTTGCATTTAGGCAAATAACATTTATTATAATGATTTTGCGCTTTATTTGCTTTTTTAAACTCACTGCTATTTTTTGAACATTACTGTAGTTATGTAGTTCGTATGGTTGAAAAAAACAAACATATCTATTTATCAAGTTTAACCAAGGGGTGGTAGAAAGGGAAAGGATACGGGTATTATGTATATTGCAAGTAGTCACCCTTAAACTCTAATTCTCCATTATGTGAGTCATAGTGATCGCATGGGCACAGGAGCTGTGCCCGTGCGAAGGACAGCATGAGCACAACTGTGATTGACATCGGCTTCCTGCTGTCACGGCCGGCTGTCAATGAGGGAAACCTCTGATCCTGGACATTTAACCTTTTAGATGCTAAAGTCAATAGTGACAGAGGCATCTAAGGAGTTTAGGAGAGGGTTGCATTATACATGCGATCAAACAATCGCAGCATCAAGTTCCCTTTAATTATTTAAAGAAAATAATTAAAAAAAATTGGCTAGTAGGTGCTGCATTTGTTGTATAATCACAATGTACAATGTATATTGTAAAATCTTCGGGCTTCTGGTATTCTCTGCTAATTATTATTTCTCCATAGTATCAGCTTCTATTATCCTCACAACTGACAACACATTTTTCCCCACAACAGGCAACGTATTAGCTGCATGTTATTTACCTTGTCCTATACGGGCATCAGTTGTTAGATACAAATGATAATAAAGTTCTTTCCCAGGTAGGAAAGATTTGAAAAAAAGGCTGTTGAAAATTATACATTATGGGACCTATATAATAGTAATAAAAAAAATAATTATTTATACATGTTCTTTTTACATAAGCCTGATCATCGATGTTATACTATAGGGGCCTCGTCCATGAAGAGCTAAAAAGATACTGAAATCTTTAGTTAGTTTTTAAATTATAATTATTTGAGCCATTAATATAGAGATTTTGATACATAATAAGGGTAGGGAAACAGGTAGTGTCCGTTGTGCGGCTGTGATCTTTAAGAAAAAAAAAATGCCTCCATACAGTTCTACGATAAATCGGTGTGGTTTTTGAAATGATTGTTAATGTTTGCACGTTTTTTTGTAGTTTAAACTGTGCGGCCATTAGCAATCATTTACAAACCGCACCGATTTTCAGTAAACCCGCATGGTGGCTCTGTGTTTGCATGACCACACCTCAGCCACCTGGCGGCTGCTACATGTGTCTGATACGTGTGTGGTTTGATTTTCAACTAGGAACACTAATAAACACTATTAATACAGTGAAACGGTCTGCGTTGTAATTTCCAGCATTGGGAATTGCGACTCATTGTACCTCTATGAACTCCAGCTGCTGCATAACAAACAATTACCAGCTGTAATGCTACTAAACGTTTCTGTGTAGCCTTCGAATAAGGCTGGGTTCACACGACCTATTTTCAGGCGTAAACGAGGCGTATTATGCCTCGATTTAAGCCTCAAAATACGGCTCCAATACGTCAGCAAACATCTGCCCTTTCATTTGAATGGGTTTGCCGACGTACTGTGCCGACGACCTGTAATTTACGCGTCGTCGTTTGGCAGCTGTCAAACGACGACGTGTAAAATGACTGCCTCGTCAAAGAAGTGCAGGACAGTTCTTTGGACATAATTTGAGCCGTTTTTCATTGAATTCAATGAAGAACAGCTCTAAATTACGGCCATCAATGACGCCTCGCAAAATGCGAGGACGAGCAATTACGTCTGAAATTACGGAGCTGTTTTCTCCTGAAAATAGCTCCATAATTTCAGCGGTAACGGACGCTGCCGTGTGCACATACCCTTAGAAGATTGGGGAAACTAAATGGATGTCGTCTCTCTTTCACCTTTCTGATTATACAGTATGTGACAGAACAGAACGAAACAAAAGAAGAATATAATGATAAATGTTGCAGTCTATGTGTTCTTTTTATGTCACACTAACCTGGTCGAGGTTTGAGTTTTGACGTGGCAATTTTAAAGACTCATCTTTCATCTGTGTTTGGACGTGGCATAATGAGTTCTGTATTTTGTGTAGTCCTAGAAATAATAGTTCTTGCTTTATGTTTAAAAGGAACCTGTCACGTTGAACATTCTCTTTGATCTGTAAGCAGATGTTAGCAGGAGGATCTGATAAGATTCATATATATATATATATTAATTTACAATCCTGCTTGCTGTGGATTTCAATGGGCAGTTTAATATATAGCCTGGTAAAAATTATATATTTTTAAGACATTGTATGTCTGCCAATAGGCTGCTTACAGGGTGTCTAACCACTGGAACCCCCAGCGATCAGCTTTAATCGGTTTGGGAACATGGAAGCAAAGTATTTAAAGGCTATGTCAACTTTTAAAAACTTTTTTTTTTTTTTTACTAAAACAATGTATTCTAGTGTTTAATGCAAGTTTGTAATTGTTTTTTATTTAAAAAAAGATATAAAAATAGTTACTTTTTGAGATACAGCTTCTATGCATCTTGAATACATAGAAGCTGTATCATGTGCTGAAACCTGAATCCGTCATGTCAGTGGGACTGACGGCTTTGGTCACAGTGGGTCCTGCGTGTCTCTTACACAGGATCCAGCTGTTATCGATCACATCTAAGTTTATAACAAGCATTTTAGTTTTTGTATATTGGTAACTACATTACCATAACAAGTGGATGTGATTGATATGTTGCCCACTTCTATACAATAACCAGTTATCAACGTGCAATTTCATAAACTAAAGGGGTTATGTGGGGACTGAAAAGTATTAGCAGTGTACTCACTGCTGTATGTGAGTACAGTCGCTAATATGCAATCCGGTCCCCCATCGCACTGATTATGAGATTTTAATAGTTTTTTATAGCACTACCGGACCGGAAGTCTAGTTGCAAATTCTAACTTTATGATGAAATGACTCTTCGTCATGTGACAAGCCCGCTGTACCCTATGCAATCGATGCTCTACTGCTACTTCTCATACAAAAAGTACATTGCTAATACATTACTTCTATATCTTCTAGTACTTCTACCAGTGTCAGGTTCCTGGAAATCTGTTAATGGTACAATTTTGCTATTGCTAAGGAAAGACCAACTTGCTAGATATACTGTATCAAACATTCTGGTACATTCCATTTACACGAGCAGAAAATTCGATTTCGATTTCAATGCTAATGAGCAATCGTGCACGATAATCAGTGTAGCTAAACGTTTGACATACTTCTGACATGTCATAGTGACATGTCATAAGTTTGGATTGGTGGGCACTGAGACCCACACCAATCGCTAGAACGAAGCAGCTGAAGTGCTCGTGTGAGTGCTCAGCTGCTCCGTGTCTGTTCGGCTTTTTCCGGAAATAAATGTATCTGTGTACGGACTCAATAGAAAGTCTATGAGCCCGTACTCTGATACATCGGCTTTCCGGAAAAAGCCGAAAAGACACGAAGCGGCTGAGCGCTCACACGAGCACTTCAGCTGCTTCGTTCTAGCGAGTGGTGGGGGTCTCAGTGCTCGGACCCCACCAATCCAAAGTTTTGACATGTCACCATCATCTGATCGGTCAGGGTCCAACTCCCTGGACCCCTGCCGGGACCGTAATTACGGACCCATTCCCATTCATTTTTTTGGCCGACGGACACCTACGGGACACAAGTACTGCTGCTGTGGATGAGAGTCGTCCGTCAAGGCTGGAGACGATGCAGGGACCGTCTTCTTGTAGTACCGTTGAGTCGCTGTGGTGAAGGACCTGCGGCCTGGAAGTGACAACACAGCATGATCTCGCGATTGAAGCTCTCTGCCCGGGGATTCTGCTCCTAGAGGGAGTCCCCAAAGTCTCTCGATCACAGCTGTAAATAGTGCCCCCCCTGTAGATAGCAACCCCCGTCAAGAGGTGCTGCGCTGCCTACAGGGGGTGCTATATACAGGGGGTGTGGAACTATTTACATGGGCACTGTGGCATTATATGGGCACTACCTACAGGGGACAATGTGGCGATATCTACATGGGCACTGTGTGGCACTATGTGGGCACTATCTACAGTGGGAACTGTGGCACTTTGTGGGCTTTGTGTCACTATTTACAGTGGGCACTATCTATGTGGGCAGTGGCACTATCTACAGTGGGCAATGTGGCACTATCTACAGTGGTATTGCGTCACTATCTATATGGGCACTGTAGTGTTTTCAGGTGGCTGCGACAAAAAAACCCTAACGAATCAAGTGCATCCATTTTTTTTAACGTCCATGAAAAATGGATGGCAAATGTCAGTGAAAAACGGTCAGATGGTTGGGAAATGGATTCAAATTTTGAGACACATTGATGCAAAACAGCCATGAAAAACTGACAGTTGATCCGTTGTTAACTGCCCTTTTTTTCACATCATGTGACTATAGCCTTATAGCCCTCTTATCCGCTCACAGCGATCCAGGGTGACAGTATATATATATATATATATATATATATATATATATATATATATATATATATATATATTGTAGAGAAATATATTAAATGCAAAAAAGTGTTGTTTTTTAATTTTTTGTGATTTGTCTGCTCATAATAAATAATTAAAAACTTGGAATTAATTAAACTAATCTAAAAGATGAAAGCCTCATAAGTCTGAGAAAAAACTAAGTAAAAATAGTTGTGATATTCAGAGCGGTTGCAAAGCTATTATCGTTTAAAGAAGTGCATATCAGAAATTGCAAATTTGACTTGGACACAGTGGCATCAATGACCCTTGGTCATAAAAGGGTTAATCCCTGTCTTCGATTCATGATTTTCCGCCTGATCTCGTTGTACTTTTGTCGGCCAGTCCTTTCCCTCGTCTGTAGATGAAAAACAGTCCAAAATTCATGATAACTACCAGAATCAGAAGGATTATCACAGGGTGGATGGGCATGTTAAAGAATGAAGTGGCCTTGGGGTTGTATCCGAATAGACTCTCCCACCAGGACATTTCCGAGTCTGTTTCCAGGTCGTTCGCAATCCCTGTGATCTTCTTTGTATCATGTTCCAACAGGATGGTGGCTCGATTTTGAGATTCTTTTACCTGGACGGGGGTTGAGCCTTTTCAGGAGTAACTGCAGTTTTTCCCTTCGGTATCCCAACACTGGTGTCTAATCACCAAGGTATAATTATTTTGGCAGAGGATCTCATCCTCCTTCTTCCTACATCCATCTGTATCAAACAGATATGGATGGCCGCCCTCATAGGTTAGGTTATCCGAGGGGAGCTCTGGAAGAAGCACTATTTTCTGATTTATAACAACACCCAGGTTTGTGGCATTATATCCCTGTCTTACGGTGCCAGACACGGCTGCCAAGTATGAGGCTGTACACGTAAGATTCTGGCAACCATGCCACTGAAATACCCACCAGTTAGTATGGTTTATTGCAAAAGAAGAGATAAAAGGACTTACCCTTTTCCGGAGGTTGAATGGGTAGTGGCCACTATACAGTGATGACACAATATGTTTCAAGTTACCTGAGAGTTTCTCCTAAATCTGTGTACATGCCAGAGTGAGTTGAGCTCCATCCTGCTCCTCCAGGAGACCCACAACTAACCTTCTAAACTCTCGTAGACCAGAGGATAGAAAGGTAGTGGCATCTATGTGCGCATGCTGTAGACCTTTAAAGACATGGTTTACATCAAGCTGGGTCTTAAAACCTTTGCTAGGATGTCTCCCCAGATTCCAAAGTTTACACCTCAGGATTTCCAGATCCATAGTGTTTATAGCTCCTACTCCCGACACACCTCCTCCTAGACCCATCGCCACTATATCCCTTTGTTTCCTGTTCCTCCAGGGCATGTTTTCTTTCCTCACCTCTTGTCCCGACTCTACCCATCCTCTTATCATATAAATTTTGTTCCTCACAAACTCTTCACATCTATGATCCCAGTGATACCCTGAAATTGTCTACCAAAATCCTCCATGTGTACAGCACAAATTTGGTATCGATGATAATTCTCCAGGGAGATAAAAGCTGAGGAGTTATGGGATCTGACGATCTACAGATAGGGATGTTACAAGAGTCTGAGTTAGGTTTCACTGGCTTGAGACCTTCTGTTTCATAAGGGACTCTTACCACCGTGACACATACTTGACATACTCTTTCTTTAAAGGGATACCATTGGTCACTGTCTCCAGCCTTTAATACTAGGTTCCGGATGGGTTTGGATTTGGAAAGATAGACCCATTGTGTAATCGGAAGATACATATCTATTCCGGTTTTCCTCAGTCATCCATCCATCCATCCATATATCAGTCATCGGGGCATCCAACCCATTACATACTATGTCCCATCTCCAAGGGTTAGTATTTGACATCACCATCTGTGTACTCGGTTCCCAGTGGGCATAGGTGACAAAATAATGTCCTGTCACCTCCAGTACACAGCTATCTCTCATGATAGTAATCATGAAATATCGTATGGATGGAAATCCCTCATACTGAGTATACCTATGATACTTAGCAAAATATGTCCGTACCCTCAGGCTATCCTGACTACTAGTACTCAGAAAAATGGCTTTAAAGGGAACCTGTCACCAGCATTTCACCTATTAAACCAGCAATACCCGATGGTAGTGGGTGAAAAATCATTTCTATATAACCTATAATTGTCTTCTTAGTCGCTCTGTAGCTTTAGTATTCAGTGTTTTAGTGCTCCCACACCGTATGCTAATGAGCAGAAAAGAGTCAGATCTTCGTTTGAAAAAAGTCATGTTTTCATTCCTCAAGTCTTTCCGAGTTTACTCCGCCTCCTTACTTTTGATTGACAGCTCGTCGCCTTCCCCCAGCACACAAAATCCTGCGCTTGTGCATTGATGTCCTCTTCTGGTGTGTGCGCACAAAGGGACACCGGATTATTACGATGAAAGGCGCAAAATGTTTGCAGACCGTTATTTACAGTCGGGGGAGGAGTTTAGGAGAGGGGATAATGGCAATGAACTTTTGATAGCAGCCGCCAGTAAGGGATAAGTGAATTTCAATAGGTGAAATTCTGGTGACAGGTTCCCTTTAAGGATATACCACCCACTATACTCTTCTCCAGTGACATCTTCAGGACTCAGAACTCCTTCAGTGGTGCACAACACCTTTGCTGTATTTGCCATCACTTTCTGTAAGGATTTCAGGTAGAAAACGTAAAAAAAAGTACTCCTTGTTTTGGGCCCTCTTGTGCTGGTAGTGCAGTAAATCATTGTATAATTGCATTTTTTATACAAAGAATACATATATTTTTCCAAACCTTGCAGGTTGTGGTTTCAGTTACTCGTTGTGCCTAATTCTGACATTTTTGACTAGTTCAGTAAATCCACAATCAGATTTGCTAAAATAAGGATTTATTCAATGAGCATGCATAGAATACAAGTGCAATGCGTTTCGAACTCTTACTGAGGTCTTCGTCAGACATATACGTATATGCCTGAAGAAGACCTCAGTACGAGGTCGAAATGCGTTGTACTTGTATTCTACGCATATAAATCCTTATTTTAGCAAATCCGATTGTGGATTTACTGAACTACCAGTACAAGAGCACGCGGGAATCTCCATTTCGTTGGAGCAACACACCCAGGGTCCTTCCCAGTGTGAATCCCAGGACCCGGCCCTGCGGAACACCTTTACCATTAACATTTCTCCTACAGGGGGCAAGGGAGTCTCCCCCTGTATATATGGTATGTGCATCCTTGAGGCAGCAATTCCTTCAGGTACTGTTGAACCTGTTGGAGATACACATCCCTGGCAAAGGCATCCTTCATGGTTTGGAAAATAGAGCGGCATCTTCCGACCTGTCATGATTTCAAATGGTGAAATACCTGTCGTAGATGCCTCTGTTTCTCTGATACCCATAAGCACAGCTGGAAGGGAGGTTACCCAAAAGGTACCTTTTTCCAGCAGTGCTTTTGTAAGCTGGGGCTTGATGGTATGGTTCATTCGTTCACTATACCTGCGGACTGGGGATGGTAAGACATATGAAATCTTTGTCCACAAAGTTCTTTCATTACCTTGCCAGTGAAGTGAGCTCCCCCATCCGATTCTATCACTCTGGGCACTCCTCATTGTGATAGAACCTGCTCCCAAAGGACTCGAGTAGTAGTGGCAGCCAAATGATTTGCCGTTGGGATGGCTTCCACCCATTTGGAGAGGACATCCACAACTACCAGAGCATAGCAACAATTACAGCTACCTGCAGGTAATGGTCCTATGAAGTTGATTTGTATTGCAGACCAGGGTCCCTTTGCTGGAGGAACCCGCTGCAATACCGGCTTTAGAGCTGGAGCTCTTAGATTTACTTGAGCACATACCAGGCATTTTTGCGTCACTGCCTCTACTGTTTTGGACATTCCTGGCCAGTATAATTTGTCCTTTAAGAGGGATAAGAGCTTATCCCTACCAAGGTATCCTAACAGCTGGAGGTTGAGCCTTGCCATTTCTGATTGTAGATGCTGCGGGACTACCGGTAGGGGAAGTGGGTTAGTACTCGTGTTGTAACACAGGATACCCTATCTGACTGACCAAGGATCCTGTGGTGCGGTGATGTTTGTCGCTAGAAGAGGATCTTTGAATTGTTCCTGCCGTTGTTCTGACATGTGACCTGGCAACCTGACAAGGCGCTGGGTACCTATGGTCCCATCCAGAACGGCAAACCCTGTCACATAGGTACCATCCAGATGAAAGCGAGTGCCATCAACAAAGATGATTCTGTCATCCGGATGTGTAATTGACCTGAGCAGTTGTGGGGCAGTGGTCTGCCTGGGTTGACCACAGTCATGTTCAGTCCCTGTCATATTTAACAACTGGGACAGAACATACTTTGCCTTATGATTTACTGTCACATTCTTTCCACTCAGGTCCATGATCCACCTTCCACATCTCAGTTGAGAGACTCCAGGGAGTGTATCCCTAAGTAGAAGGACTAATGGAGAGTGCAGAGTCTGTATAGTAAGGGGTCTGAAGCCTACAATATGCTCAGTCGTCTTGACCACATAATGTAGGGCTGCCAGTTGTTTGGCACACTCATCAAATCCTCTTTCAACTGGTGAAAGAAGCCTGGAGAAGTATCCCAGAGGTCTCATTTTTGGATCCTATCAATCGTAGCAGGACCGCCGAGATAGACTAATGGCCATTTCACTCTCAGGGTGAGGGGTGGCCAGGACTGGGGTAGAGGAGAGGTCTCTATTGCCCTAGTCCTCGGGCAGAGGAGAGGTCTATCTTCAGAGTAGAAAAGGCCTCTTCCTGTGTCACAGACCAGTCCTTCAGTGAAGGTGCTTCCCCTCTGAGAAGTTCATACAGGGGTTTTGCTTTGGCAGCAGAATCCTCTATGAACTCTCTCATGAAATTGGCTACTCCTAGGAATTTGCGCGAGTCCTGTAGAGTGCCAGGTCTGGGTAATTTCAACGTGGCTTCCACCCGGTCCGCCATGATGCCCTTGACTACATGGAAGATATGAACACCAAGGAAAGTCACTTCTGTCCTAACCAGGTTTGCCTTTTAAGGGCTCAGCTTGAGCCCTGCCTAGGCCAGGAATCCGAACAGTTCCCTCAACAGAGCCAAGTGCTCTGCCATGGTCTCTGTATGAGGGAGCAAGTCATCTACATTTTGCAGCAGACATCTCGAACGTGAGAACACAGTCAGTTCGGCCGTCAATACCTGGTGACAATATGTAGGACTACTATGGAACCCACGTGGGGAGTATACAAAACATGTACTGCTTGTTCCCTACCGTGAAGGCAAACGTGTACCTACAACTCTCGGTTATCTCAATAGAAAAAAAGCCATTTGCGACACCAATGGTCAAGAATAATGCGACTTTTGCCGCTTATCCTCCCCATTGTGTCAGGAGGCTGTGCAGACATAGGGATGTATTTATTAAGGACCAGGAGGTCTAACGTTAGCCTCCATGCAATGGTGTCCTCCTTCTTAACAAACCATAGAGGGTTATTACATCTTGAATTGCCCTCTACGACCACGCCCCTTGTCTCCAAGTCTTGGACCGTATACATTATTCACTGTGTAGCTTCGGGTGGAAAACGGTATTGGTGTTGAGGTGGTGGGTCTGGCCCTTGTATGTCCACCTGAACACCAAACATTCTCCCACAGTCATTCTCGCCCTGAGCCAAGAGGTCTGGGTACTTATAGACAATAGACTCGAGGTCTACATTGTGCAAAACCTCTGGGCATTTGTGTTGAGGGATTCCAGTTGTATTGCCTATCGTAGGCATGGGCAGTCCTAGACAATATCGTTGTATGACACATACCTTTGATTGTCTAGGTTCCCTCCACACAATGCAGTTTGCCAGATCAATGATCCATCTGTTTTGCACCATTACATCGGTTCCGATGATGTTGTCGGAGCCGGGGTAGTACCACATTAAGATGTTTAGGGTCACATATTTGGCAAACTGAACCACAACTTCATCTATCCTGTGGACTGTCAACCCTCCCCCCCCCCCCTAGTTGGTGATCAAATCCGACAACAACACATTGAGGGCTGTCGGGCTGTAGATCATGTTTGAAATTGGTAATTGACATTTCCGCACCAGTGCCAAACATGATTTTCGTGTCTTGAGCTTTTATTTTGGCTTTAATGTGGGGTCACCCTGAAGAATCCACTCCACAATTAATTTGCACCAGACTTCCAGTGGGTACTTCTGTGTAACAAATCGCCACCTGTGATTTGTCCACTGGAACGTTCTGTGTTGAATTACGAGATTCTGCACCTAATGTTCCATTACCTGCTTGGTCTGGGGCATTTTACACGTTTCAGTGTCTGCCCTTGCAAATGTCCCTGGCTACTATCAGAATGTTCTCTGGCCTGTTTGGCATAATTAGGTTTCATCTGGAAACCATTATTATTACCATTCTTCTCGGGGTAGGTACGATTTGTGTGTACTAGTTGAGGACAATTCCTCTTCATGTGACCATGTTGCAAATACAGGAAGCATCGTATGCTGCCTGTCTTTTCCAATGATGGAGCTGTGGGATGCAGAGATAGGTATGTCGTAGCATGATGTCCATGCTCATCTTGCGATCTAATGTTGACATTCCCAGGCTCCCTTAGTTCCCACGCTTCTTTTAGGGACCTCTTACTGTGCCCTATATTCTGTCTATACTGCTCAATAATCATGGCTGCATCAATGAGTGATTGCTCCTTTGCTGCACTTAGCCGGATTGCAGTGTCAAGTTATAAGAATTTTTCCACAAACATGCGAACCATGCCCTGTGGAACTCCCATAACTTGATCCTTGGTAACCTTCCTATACATCGCTTCAAACCGACCACAGAGAGTCAAAGGCTCATCAACCCTGAGTGTCACTATCATTGCATCTGTGTTTGTAGTCCTATGCTTGTAGTGATTTATCTCAATGTACAATCTGAGAAGCTCTTTGTCCATGTTGGAAAAATAAGTCTCTTTCTCAGAGAGCTTACCTTCCAACACACAAATCTTTATGCCTCTCTGGATTGTACAGTGGGCCTCTTCTTGTAGCTCAGTTTCCAGTGTGTACACCTGCTTGCTGTTTTCAACACAACAATGGCAGTGGAAGTTGCCTGTGGCCACTTCACCTGACCATTCTGTGCCAGCTAGTCTCTCAGCATATTCCGGCTTCCAAATGGTATCCTCAAATGTGTACACTAACTTAGCCGTTTGGAGGTTTTGTTAAAAATGCTCCTCTTGCTAATGCACAACTTATCGTGTGCGTAAGCCTGGTCCAATAAAGTAGACCACAGCAGTTCTTGTGAATTATATGTAGTGGATGGTATCAGGTTAAATGTTTGAGAGTGGAGAAGTCCATACTCACTCTTTCTGATGTAATTTCAGTCTACGTTGTCCTCCTTGTTCCTTGCTGCTTGAAAAAGGTCCTTTTGCTCCGGAATGCCCTTTCCCGACCAGCTGGACTTCACCCGAAGGACACCGACGTCAATACTTCAGAAGACTTTCTTATGCGTCGCTTCATTGCCCGAAGATTCGTCGCCGTAGAACAGCACGCCGCAAAGCAAATTAACAAAAAACTTTAATAACTTAGAAAACAATAAATTAGGTTAGCTGTTTTCAATTGTATTCTGTATTAAGCCTTAAAGAGGCTCTGTCACCAGATTTTGCAACCCCTATCTGCTATTGCAGCAGATAGGCGCTGCAATGTAGATTACAGTAACGTTTTTATTTTTAAAAAACGAGCATTTTTGGCCAAGTTATGACCATTCTTGTAATTATGCAAATGAGGCTTGCAAAAGTCCAAGTGGGTGTGTTTAAAAGTAAAAGTCCAAGTGGGCGTGTATTAGGTGCGTACATCGGGGCGTTTTTAATACTTTTACTAGCTGGGCGCTGTGAAGAGAAGTAACATCCTCTTCTCTTCAGAACGCCCAGCTTGTGACAGTGCAGATCTGTGACGTCACTCACAGGTCCTGCATCGTGACGGCCACATCGGCACCAGAAGCTGCAGTTGATTCTGCAGCAGCATCAGCGTTTGCAGGTAAGATCGACTTACCTGCAAACGCTGATGCTGCTGCAGAATCAACTGTAGCCTCTGGTGCCGATGTGGCCGTCACGATGCAGGACCTGTGAGTGACGTCACAGATCTGCACTGTCACAAGCTGGGCGTTCTGAAGAGAAGAGGATGTTACTTCTCATCAGAGCGCCCAGCTAGTGAAAGTATTAAAAACGCCCCGATGTATGCACATAATACACACCCACTTGGACTTTTACTTTTAAACACACCCACTTGGACTTTTGCAAGCCTCATTTGCATAACTACAAAAATGGTCATAACTTGGCCAAAAATGCTCGTTTTTTTAAAATAAAAACGTTACTGTAATCTACATTGCAGCGCCTATCTGCTGCAATAGCAGATAGGGGTTGCAAAATCTGGTGACAGAGCCTCTTTAAATAAATTTGTGCTACCCGTCTGAACTTCCATGCCTAGGCACACAGTACAACACAACACTTCACCGTGTACGTATGTTACCTGTCCACACCACTCCACCTATCTTAGTTCATGGTTTAACACAATTCTATTGTACAAAATACAAAAAGAAATAAAAAACAGTATGGGCCTGGCTGGCCAAAATGTTAAGGGACTAGTATTTAGTGGGGTTCACTGAGCTACTGTCCCCCACTATTACTGCCACTTTTTATTAGGGTCACTAGGGTTATGCCTAGCCCCCTACCTCTTCCCTTGTATTACGCCTTCTATTTGCCTTATTACTAAGTGTGTATGTGCACGGTGATTCACGACACAAGTGTATAGTAAATAAAAACAAGATTTATTAACTAACAGCAATCACACTAGCTATTAAACACAGAATACACAAAACATATATGCACGGTTTAGTATCAGTATACCTCAATACACATAATAACTATTAATATGTATTAAGTATAGTGACACTACACATGGTACAGTATAACAACAATATATTACAATTCTATCCTAATTCCCACCCACGTACCTAAACATACATATAAAATACAGTACACTCACACTTGCTTCTGTGTCCCACCCCCACCTAGCTCTAACTGTCCCTGCTACTAAAGGGTAAATGGCTATAGAGAAAGAGTGTGCGCTGATTCCTGAGCCAGGCGCAGGTACAATAGTGCCGCTCATCTTTGACTCACATGGGTTGGCGCAGTGATATGATGTCACCAGCCGACTCATGAGCACCCTGGGTGGGGCTAATGCAATTAGTGGGAATGGCCTAAAATACATCACAGTAGGTGTTCCTTGTTTATGGCTTCAGACCCTCTGCAGGGTAGGAGACAAGAGGATCAAAAGCAGATCATCTTGTCTTTCCCTTCGCAAACAAGGCAAGACAATGGCTGTTGCCACATTGTCTTGTCTTGTTTTTTCTAGGGCAATTTCCTATGGCCATGGCTGTGCTTATACAGCCATGGCTTATGGGATATTAATATATAAGAGAATGCTATGAAAAAATTTGATGAAGCAGAAAACGTAACTCATCGGAGAAGTCAACCCTTTGCCAATCATCGGTGGTCCAAATCCGATACTGCCGTGCAAATTGAAGCCTTTTTTTCCGATGCACCTTTGTTAGCATAGGAGCAGTTTCCATCCATCTGCTTCAGAGCACCTTACGCACCTTACTGTTGTTTTAGACACATGTTTTGTAGCCCCCTGGTTGATTTTTATGGTGAGCTGCTCCACTGTAGCGTGTCATTTGGCCCTCGCGCACCTTCGTAGCACGTGGTGCTTCGCAGTTTCCTCATTGGTTATTTCCAATGGTGCCATTTGTCCACTCACAATACAGTTTTACCACAGCAGCACGCGAACAGTTCACAAACTGCGCTATTTGATAAATACTGCCACCCTTGGCCCGAAAGCCAATAATCATCCCTTTTTGCAACTCTGATAAATTGCACCTTTTACCCATGGAAAAAACGAGTGATATGTGTTCAGACAGCCTATCGCACACCTTATATACCCACCAAGCCAGTCCACGTCAGATCACTTCATTCATGGGCACGCGCTGTCAACGTCGAAAGTAGGAGGTGGTCATAATTATGTGACTCGACTGCTTATATGTATATATATATATATATATATATATTGTAGCAGTGCAGCTACTGGACAGTGCAGAAACTCAGGTTTTAAGCAACCAGGGAACATGTACAGCAGAGAGGGTTTTCTCTGCTATTGCTTGGGTGTAAAGCCTGGAATAGGGCCTGGTTTGCTGGAGTGTGAAGGAGAAGGGCGGCTTCCACTCCATACAGACAGTCCATGTCTTGGGCTGTCTGATGAGCCTAGTTAGGCTTCACCTGAGACGGCTCTTTAATTCAGGTGTGTGCTGTTCACACAGGGCTCTTAGTCTGGGGAAGACAGGCATGCTAGCCTGTGAGAGTCACCACCGTGTGAGGTAAAACTGAAGGTTCTGAGGTGCTGGGCACAAGGCTCAATGTCACATAGTGAGGGACACTGAATGTGTTAGTTAGAGGCTGGACGACCTAGGGTTTATTTTGTATGTTTATTGTTGTACCACTGATTGCTGTTGTGAAGACAATAAAGCTAGCTGCGGCTGGTTTAAACCTTTTACTCAAGGAGTTGGAGTGAACTTTCTATGTGTGCCAACCATCTCACCTGGGAGATGGCGATCCCATGAGCTAAGTGGTCCCCAGGTTGTCACATATGGCGGAGAATTGCTTTGGGCAATAAAATGGCACAAGAAGTGTGCAGTGAAATTTAAAGGGCCAGAAGCCCAATTAAAGAGACTGTTTTTCCATTGCAATGGGTCTTATTGAGGAACTCATGAAAAAGGTAGTGCAAACGAATGCGGAGCTGCAAGAAGCAAATGCCAAGCAGAGGGAGGATAACCAGAGGTTCCTGGCACAGTTGGAAGCAAATGGAGAGTCTTTAAGGGCACAAGTACTGTCCAAGGATACACAGCCTTACAAGCCAAGTAGATGCCTTTCAACGCCAGCTGCATTGATGCCGGGTACTCCTGACGTGTTGCAGACAGTTCGCAGAAAAGAGCAAAGAGCATGCGTACCTGTTATACAAGCTGTGAGGACCGTTGCTAAGGGCAACCACCCGGACTCATGGTGGGAGTCTTTGCAAGCGGACTGTTGTCTGGATGGAAAAGGTGTTCCCAAGCAATGTTGGGCAGCTGTTAAAAAGCCAAGTGTGTTGAATCGCCCAGATGTGGTTGCTAGGAGCAACCAACCCCGACAGCATGTGGCGGCTGTTCAGCAAAAGGAGCGCTATTGGAGATGCCATCGAGCGGATGGATGTGCACCTGATTGTTCTCTGGTGAGGAGGCCTGAGAAAGCGCAAGAGAAAACACGTGAAGTGTTGGTTGGTGGGATTCCGCTACTGGTCCGTCTGGATCTTCGCCAAGAGGTCTCGAGGGTGCATCTGGACATTTTGCTGTTCGTGAAGAAGGATCCTGAGATGGGTGAGACCGTTCTGATTGACTTTGAAACTGATTTTGGGACTGTGCAGCACAGACTTAGAAAATGTGTGGAACTTGATGAGGAGTTTGTGCTGGGAAGGGACTTCCCTCATTTTTGGCAGTTGTGGGAGAAAGGCAATATCTCCGATAAGCATTACAGGGAAAAGTCCTCTGCAGAGTGTGCTGCACCACTGCCAAAAAGGGAAAATGCACCAGTTGTAATGATGTCAAGTGATAATGTGATTCAGGAAATGCTTGCTAAAAATAACGCACATGTATTTGATGCACAGCGTTTATGTGATGACACTAGTGAAATGTCAAAAATTGTGCCTAACGTGTCTTTAACCCATGAGTATGTCACCCAGCCTGAGCAGGTTAATGCATTGTGTGAACAGGCTGTTAAAGAAACAGCAGCCGAGACAGAAGAGGGGATTAGTTCAAGTGTGCCCCTTGAGGCTGTAGTTGAGAAAGTCGAGCGTGTCACATGTGATGTGCGTACTGTTACTAATGGCTCAAGTGTGCCCCTAGAGGTCATGGTTCACAATAACAAGACTATTGCATGTGATGTGTGCACTGTTCCTAATGGCAACCAGCTGTATATTGCTGCGATGTGTGAGTGGAGTGGTGATAAACTCTACAGGTCTGAGAATGTGGTTGGGGTCACCTCAGAGTCAGCTGAATCCAGCAGCAGTGATCCACCTTTTTATTTGAGCGACCACACCAGTGTGAATGTAGCCCTAAGTGACGCACATGAGTTCTTGGACGGTGGAGTCAGTGAGGTGTGTGCGATGGTGGCTGTGGCCTCGGTCACTAATGAACCGCCCAGTAGTGAACCAGGTGTACATGAAAACATTACCCTAGAGGTTGGGGCTGTCAATGGTACCAATGAGGACAGTACTGCCATGTATAGTGTGAGAAGGGTTACTGCTTCACCCTTAGAAGTTCTGCCCACTGCAGGTCTTTCACATGTAGACGTTGAGACCCAGGTAGCTCCCACACTTTTCCAGGAGGTAAGGGGAGCAATAGAGGTGGTGTTCCAGGCTTGTTCAATGGATACTGTTACAGTGTGTACTTTAGCCATTGAAGTTGCATGTGACACAAGACAGGTTGCTAAGGGCAACAAGTGGTGCTATACCACTAAGCAGGATGCGGGCCCTAACGCTGCTGCAGAGACGACCACTACCGGGTCTGATCGAAGTAACCCAGAGGGGTCGGGTCAGTGCGGTGAAAAATTGTCTCTGGACGGACAGTCTGAGCATTTAAATGCTGAGATGAAAAACTCCAAGATGGAGGGGAGTATAGCGTCTGAAAGTGGTTTGGTAGATGGTACGGTGTATACCAAAACTCACGAGATGAGTGTTACTGGACACTATGAGCTAGTGTCTAAACCAAGGGGTGACACACAAAGCCACTTCATGGATGCGGAAAGGTCCATGAATGTAGGGCACAACACATGTAAATACGGCTGTGATCAGCAAAAGCTAGTAGTGCCTACAAGGGATGAGGATGCCGTGCAAGCCAACATAGAAGAGTTGCAGGAGCACCTGTCTAATACACCCAGGGGGGATTATCAAATGTCTGTTACTGTAGGGGTGACCCTAAGTGTGATTATGTCCCAACGTAGGAGCTTTGACCCTGGAGGGAGGTTGAAATGTGATCAGTCCTACGGCCTTTATCAAAGGGCGGGGATATGTAGCAGTGCAGCTACTGGACAGTGCAGAACTCAGGTTTTAAGCAACCAGGGAACATGTACAGCAGAGAGGGTTTTCTCTGCTATTGCTTGGGTGTAAAGCCTGGAATAGGGCCTGGTTTGCTGGAGTGTGAAGGAGAAGGGCGGGCTTCCACTCCATACAGACAGTCCATGTCTTGGGCTGTCTGATGAGCCTAGTTAGGCTTCACCTGAGATGGCTCTTTAATTCAGGTGTGTGCTGTTCACACAGGGCTCTTAGTCTTGGGAAGACAGGCATGCTAGCCTGTGAGAGTCACCACCGTGTGAGGTAAAACTGAAGGTTCTAAGGTGCTGGGCACAAGGATCAGTGTCACATAGTGAGGGACACTGAATGTGTTAGTTAGAGGCTGGACAGCCTAGGGTTTATTTTGTATGTTTATTGTTGTACCACTGATTGCTGTTGTGAAGACAATAAAGCTTGCTGCGGCTAGTTTAAACCTTTTTCTCAAGGAGTTGGAGTGAACTTTCTATGTGTGCCAACCATCTCACCTGGGAGATGGCGATCCCATGAGCTAAGTGGTCCCCATATATAGATATATATAAAAAAGGGACACTTCCCTTTTACATTCTGGTATTAGAATTGGTCCCCATGAAGATCGTTTGGCCCTCTATACTGACAACCTTATTCTCTATAGCTCCAATTCCCTGACCACTTTATCTCATTGTATTGATCCCATTGAAGTGTTTGGCCAGTATTCAAGCCTTAAAATAAATTTTACTAAATCCGCAGTGATGCACCTCCCTTAAAATTGTGTTTTATCCTGCCTCAATTCTCGATTGAATTAATACCTTGGGGATTATATTACCAAAAATAACACTTTATTCATTTCTAAAAACGTGTCACCCTTCACTACATATTTGAAAGATAAATTCAGAGTCTGGGGCGCCCTGCCTCTCTTAGTAGTGGGTAGAATCAATCTACTGAAAATTATTGTATTCCCAAAATGTCTGTATGTACTTGAACACTCACCTGTAGTTATCCCTAAGTCATTTTTTACTGGAATTACCTCTCTGATGTCTAAATGTGTTTGGGGACTCCTCTTGCCCTAATCTTAAAATCACCACTTTGTAGAGACCTTAAAGGAACAGTGCCACCAAAATTTTTTTTTTCATGTCAGTTTTATGTTAGTGTTTTATTAAAAACGTTTTTATTTATTTGTGTGTTACTTTTTTCTATTTTTTCACTTTTTCTTCCCTATGGGGGCTGCCATTTTTTTTTCCATTTCTGTATGTGTCGATTAACGACACATACAGACATGGAATACGACAGCCACAGTCCCATAGGGACTGCGAACGGGGCCCATCCCATCCACTTCTGTGTACGCCGTCTGTGTGGGAACGGCGCATGCGCCGCTCCCACACAGTCCAATTTGAAATGCGCGCCGTCCGGCGCCATTTTCCTGTGGACCGGAAGTCGCGGCCGGACAGTAAGATTACTACTTCCGGTCGCGGCTTCCGGACTTGTGCACTTGGACCAGCAGCAGCAGACGGAGCGGACGGGCCGGAGGGAGCCGCAGGAGCAGGTAAGAGATTTCTATGTATGTTCGTGTTTGTGTGTGTTTACTACTGTATGTAAACCTACTACACTGTGTGTTAGCTCAAAAAATGGCGACACACAGTGTAGGAGGTTAGACCGTTCAATCCCCTCGTTTATCCCGGCACTAGCCAGGATAAAGGAGGGGGGGATTCTCAGAGCTCACTAGAGCGAGTGCTTTTTTCCCAATTTTGCAGCAAAAAGCAATGTGGTTGCTTTACCACATGCAATGCTGCAATTTTGGGAATAGCTCCATCTAGTGACCAGTGCTGGGAAATATTATAAATTGAATCCAATTTATAATATTTCCTGACTCGTGAAAAAAATAAAAAAAATTAGAACAATGTTTAATCACCTATACACTAACTGTTTAATTTAAAAAAAAAAAACATGTTTTGCTGGCAACACATTCCCTTTAAAGGTTATTCCCATCTTCCCTTTTAAAAATGTTCCTCCCCAAAACTAATTTTCTATAAAAAATAAACATGTTATACCCATGCATAATGTTTTCTTACCTCCCTTTTTCCACTTTTTCATGGCATGGTCCTGGCTCCTCGATCCCTGGCTTTTCTGATTTAGTGGGTGGTACAAAGCCCCTTTCTGTACAAATCCAGCAAGTGGCGCTGTGATACTATCACAGCACTGCTTACATGTGTATGTGCGCTCCCGAAACTGCTGCTATGAATATTACTACATAATAAAAGTCTGTGCCACTAATGCTCTAACAGGAATGGTAAACGAGATCATTCCTGTTTCAGTGTAATAATGTCAGTGATAAACATTGGTGAAGTGGACTTCCCGGTCAGCAGCTGTTTTAGCTGATCTTTGCACATCCGTGTGCACACTGTTATCTATATATTTGCATATAGAGTTAACAGTGCTACAGAAAATGAGTGTTGTAAAGCCCTGGTAAGGAATCTTCTTCATCTTAGGCTTCGTTCACATCTGCGTCAGGGTTCCGTTCTGGCATTCCGTTGGAGCTTTCCGTCAGAATGGTACCCTGACTGAAAACATAGGTTTCCGTTTGCATCACCATTGATTTCAATGGTGAGGGATGCGGTGAAAATGGTTTCCGTTTGTCTCAGTTGTGCAAGGGTTCCGTCGTTTTGACGGCATGAATACCATAGTCAACTATTGTATTCATGTCGTCAAATTGACGGAACCCTTGCACATCTGAGTCAAACAGTTGTTTCAGTTTGGATTCCGTTCATGGGTTCCCCTGACGGAAAGCTCAACGGAACCCATGAACGGAGTCCCGACGCAGATGTGAACGAAGCCTTAGTTGGGATGTGCAATAGATAAGTTGAACAGCTGATCTTCTGAATGGGACGGCTCTGGCTACTGTGCATGCCTGAGAGCTGTCTAATTCACTTCTATAGCGCTTTCTCTTTAAATGCGCACTCTAGAGAACCCAGCTATACTCATCAGAAACAGTTCAGGAGCATCTGCGCAAGCGCAGCCACTGCTTCAGAAACTCAGCAGAGGCCGTACCCATAGGAAAATGAGTGTAAACTCACAAAGGGACCTCGGATACAACATAAACAATATCTTAAGAATGGAACAAAAAATAGAGATATTGGCAGATATACATAACTTTACATAAGGAACATATTTAAGTATGATCCTTGAGATGGAGATACCCTAGCTGGAGCTGCTCTCCTGGGTCTTATTTTATACTATCTGGTGGGCCAAGTTAAATACTCAAAGACCTGGTTCTCTCCTACATACCTTACCCCTATCCAGGGCCGCCATCAGGGGGGTATTAGGGGTACTACTGTAGGGGGCCCGGCCAAACTTAATTGAAAGGGGGGCCCGGCAACTGCCGCGACTTGCCTTTGGTAGAAAAAAACAGGCCCCTGCAATGGGGCCTGTTCTTTTCACCAAAACAATGTCGTGAGCTGCGGGCCCCCCTCTCGTCAAACACCGCCGTGAGCTGCGGGCCCCCCTCTCATCTTACACCGCCGCGAAACACCGCCCGCTCCGAGAGGGAGGCGGTGCGCCCGCAACACAAGTATATCACAGGGACAGCGGCGCACAGTCTAGTTACCTGCTGGCCCGCCTTAGACTCCGCCTCCTCGTCCTCCTCCTCCGCCTCCTCGTCCAACTCCGCCTCCGCCTCCTCGTCCTCGTCCTCCTCCTCCTCATCCTCCTCGTCCGACTCCGCCTCCTCCTCCTTCTTCTCCAGAGTGTAGCTGCGTAAGGAGAGGGGGAGGAGTCTAGTTGTTTCGCGGCGGCAGGAGTTCTACGATCCCCACCATTTTCTGGAGCCTGGAGGTGAAGGACTGGACGTCTGGACCGAAGACATCGCCTGAAGAGGACTGGAGTGGGAGCAGCTCTTCTGACACGGTGAGTAAAGTGTCTCAAAGTACTGTTTATGTATGGCCCTGTTCACACAGAGTATTTTGCAGGCCGAAAAAATCTGCCCACACTATCTTGCCGCGTTTTTTGCTGCGTTTTTTGCCCGCTGCGATTGAGGACAGCAGACAAAAAACGCAGCGAAAAATGCATTTTCTGCCTCCCATTGATTTCGATGGGAGGTCAGAGGCGGAACCGCGGCAAGAAAGGACGTGCTGCTTTTTATTTTTTCCGCGACTGGCTCCCATTGATTTCAGATTAAATCAATGGGAGGCGGTTTTGGAAGTTGTTTGGTGCTGATTCTGACACAGTGTCTGAGTCAATATCAAGGCCCAAAAACTCTGTAAACTGGGCCTTATTGTTAGGGCTTATTCAGACGAACGTGTAATACGTCCGTGCAACGTGCGTGATTTTCACGCGCCTCGCACGGACCTATGTTACTCTATGGGGCCGTGCAGACTGTCCGTGAGTTTCATGCAGTGTGTGTCCGCTGCGTAAAACTCACGACATGTCCGATATTTGTGCATTGTTCGAGCATCACGCACCCATTGAAGTCAATGGGTGCGTGAAAATCACGCCCAGCACTTCCGCAGCAGTATAAACTATGAATGAAAATAGAAAAGCACCACGTGCTACAAACAGTGTCATAATGATGGCGGCTGCGCGAAAATCACGCAGCCACGCATCATACGCTGCTGACACACGGAGCTGTTATGGACCTTTTGCATGCGCAAAACGCCACGTTTTTGCGTGCGCAAAAAGCACACGCTCGTGTAAATCCGGCCTTAGGGTAGGAACACACTAGGCATGAACACTGCGGATTTTATGCAACACATTTTATTGTGGAAAATCCGCAGCGTATCACAGTTTGAACAAATCTCATCCACACGCTGCAAAAAAAATTGACCTGCAGTGTGGCTTTTTAAGCCGCAGCATGTCAATTTATTCTGTGGAATCGCTGCTCCTCTGTTGCGGAAATGCTGCGGTTCTGCCGCAAAAATCACAAATGAGAAAAGAAAAAGGTACTTTTTTAAATAGATAAAAAAGTTTAGACTTGCCCCGGCCGTAGTCCTGGTGACGCGATCCTCTCTTCTGAACGTAGATCCTCCTGGGATGACACTGTAGACCATGTGACCGCTGCAGCAGTCACATGGGATGAAACGTCATGAGAGGAGGCCGATTCCACAGAATAAATTGACACGCTGCGGCTTAAAAAGCCACACTGCAGGTCAATTTTTTTTGCAGCGTGTGGATGAGATTTGTTCAAATCTCATCCACTCTGCTGCAACTGTAATACGCTGCGGATTTTCCACAATAAAATGTGTTGAATAAAATCCGCAGTGTTCATGCCTAGTGTGTTCCTACCCTAAGGCCGGATTTACACGAGCGTGTGCTTTTTGCGCGCGATAAAAGTGGCGTTTTGCGCATGCAAAAGGTCCATAACAGCTCCGTGTGTCAGCAGCGTATGATGCGTGGCTGCGTGATTTTCGCGCAGCCGCCATCATTATGACACTGTTTGTAGCACGTGGTGCTTTTCTATTTTCATTCATAGTTTATACTGCTGCGGAAGTGCTGGGCGTGACTTTCACGCACCCATTGACTTCAATGGGTGCGTGATGCTCGAACAATGCACAAATATCGGACATGTCGTGAGTTTTACGCAGCGGACACACGCTGCATGAAACTCACGGACAGTCTGCACGGCCCCATAGAGTAACATAGGTCCGTGCGAGGCGCGTGAAAATCACGCACGTTGCACGGACGTATTACACGTTCGTCTGAATAAGCCCTAACAATAAGGCCCAGTTCACAGAGTCTTTGGGCCTTGATATTGACTCGGACACTGTGTCAGAATCAGCACCAAAAAACTTCCAAAACCGCCTCCCATTGATTTAATCTGAAATCAATGGGAGCCAGTCGCGGAAAAAAGAAAAAGCAGCACGTCCTTTCTTGCCGCTGTTCCGCCTCTGACCTCCCATCGAAATCAATGTGAGGCAGAAAATGCATTTTTCCCTGCGTTTTTTGTCTGCTGTCCTCAATCGCCGTGGGCAAAAAACGCGGCAAGATAGTGTGGGCAGGTCAAAATCTGCCTCAAAATTCGGTGCGCGGTTCCAGGTGGTCGCGGGTGCGCATGCGCGGGAGTTTGCGGGTGCGCGCGATCGGTCGCACGGGCGGCGGTGTTTGACAGCCCCCATGATGACCCCCATGCTACCCAGGGCCGCCATCAGGGGGGTATTAGGGGTACTGATGTGAGAGGCCCGGCCAAACCTAATTGAAAGGGGGGCCTGCAGCTCACAACATTCTTTTGGCGAAAAAAATGGGCCCCATTGCAGGGGCCTGTTTTTTTCTACCAAAGGCAAGTCGCGGCAGTTTGCCGGGCCCCCCTTTCAATTAGGTTTCGCCGGGCCTCTCACATCAGTACCCCTAATACGCCCCCTGATGGCGGCCCTGGGTACCATGATATAGTGCTGGACGGAGTACCGTTAACAGGCGGTGCCACGGTAGGGGTCCCAGAAAATTTAGCTGTAGGGGGCCCTGAAATTCCTGATGCCCCTCTCACCTGAGGCTCATTTAGCATTCTTCTCAAATTTGTCATCTTTATGGCCTATTCTATATGGTTTACTTAGGTTGGGCTGTCAGACCCTGCTGATCCAGAAATTAGCCTATAAGATTTCGCCCCAGTTTTTCCCTGTCATACATTATATGGATGTATCTGCGGAAACCCTGCTATGGCCCAAGGTCTGTTTTAAACACCTGCATTCTCTACAGGATTTAAGTTTATGGGCAGATTTTGGGACTTCCACCTTGGGAGATGTATACCAGAACTCAGGACTGTTGTGTTTCGAGCAACTAGCCACACAATTTAATATTCCACGTGCCTCATTTTAACGTTACTTACAGTTTTGCCATGCATTGAATGCACAATTTACTGACAAAGATCTAGCAATCTCTAACAACCCACTGATCGTAGTGCTGTCTTGACAGGGCAATAGAGGTCTTTTCTCGGACTTATATAACTTTTTGCTAAACAAAACCATAAAACATTCACCCTTTCCATCTTTGCCTATGGCAAGATATTGTTTCCTCTATGACGGCAGGAGGCGGTGGAATCACAAATATATGTATCCCCAGCTGCAAACCAAAATTTGATACAACTTTATATTATTCATCAATGGTACTTAATTCCTGTTCGATTACTTTGTATGGGCAGACTTCCCTCCTTCGCGTGTTTGAGGTGTCACACAGAGGAAATGGACTTCATACATTGGATCCTGTCTTGCACATAGATATCTGACTATAGGCACTCTGTGCTAGATTTATGGTCTGAAATACTAGGCGTTGCATTGTATTCCTCCCTCCCCGCCCTCTATCTGTTAGAAATAATGGATATAGACCATTGGGAACATAATCGATGTATTTTTATTCGTCAGACTTTATTTTCGCCACAAAAGCCATCGCTATCCGTTGATGGCTCCTAGGCCTCCAAATTTGTGTTTGATAAAACAGCATATTAATCAAATCATCCCATATGAAAACATTGTATACAAGAATCACAATTGTCCAGCCAAGTTTCTTAAAGTCTCGGATGCTTGGTGCAATTTGCCGTTAACATCTTCTCTTATGCCCTTTTACAGTCTTCCATTTTTACCTGTTTAGACGTTTTCCCCTTTGTAGGACTTGGGCGACCGTCGATACTCACATCACTCTGTTTAATGTGGTTTTCTACCATGTGAGACTAGATAAGATCTTATTTGAGACTAGCCACTCTGGATCTTTTTGATCTTGTTCTATATTCTTGACAGAAGTTTCTTGATAACCACTGTATAATGTCTCTATTTTATCATTGAGTTGGAATTTTCCTGCACTTATCGCAAATAGCTGAACTTTGTTACTTTTTTAATCAAATGTGCTGTCTTTTTTTACAGTGTACTTGTGTATTGCAACCTTCTTTATTTTACTTTTACTTTTTCTTTTATTGTACATGAATATTGTTCATAGTTTTTTTTTAATAAAATGAGTTTAAAAAAACAACAAAAAACCAAGGCAGTCTCCCCTAACTATGGAGACCCAAGTTTATTTTCTACATGAAGCCTACTATACCACAGCCAGATTACATAAATGTTATCCAAACACTCTAGACATCTGCCCTAAGTGTTATGGGACCCCTGTAACATTCTTTCACTTAATCTGGAATTGCCCAGAGCTTAGGGGGCTGTTGGTCCCAAAAATTTGATTCTTCCATGATACGATCGCTATGCCGGTCATGGAAGACCCTAAAAATTATCTCCTTTTTTAGACCATGAAAAATCACCATCTGCTGTAGAGAGAACCTTTTTGTTGGAAACTTTCTTCATAGTCAGAAAATGTGTTACTAAATTTTGAATGGCCGAGCATGGAGCCACCTTTCAAGATTGGAAGAAGTGTTCGTAAACACATCTATATCATATAAATATAGCAATATATGCTCATATAGGCTGCCCAGAAAAATTCCATAGGGTTTGAAGCAGGTGGCTCAATGCTTGCCCTTAAAGAGGAACTTTCACTAGGTCATATAAGTTGAACTGGTTTACTGACCTGAATAGCGCTGTCTCCCTGATTCCTTCGCTGTTTTTTTTTTTCTAGACCCCCCTATTCTAGAGATATGGCCCACTGAAGTGTTGGCTCCCTCTATGCTAATTTGCTAAGGTTAGCCAACAGGGCCTGTATTACCCTTAAGCGGCCTCACGCTGATTGGTCAGCATCATAGGCAGGGAAGCTAGATCCACCCTGTTGGCTAACTACAGCAAATTAGCATATAGGGAGTCAACACCACAGTGGGCCATAGCTCCAGAATGGGGGGTACAGGAAAAATTGTATTGAACCCTTGGACGATTGCCTCGGTAACTATACCGCCCAGCATGCAGTTAAGACTCTCCACGCCTGATGTAAGAGGGTGGGAAAGCAACTTTGGAAAGACACTTTAAGCATAGCAAAGCAATAACCACCGTCCTGCTCCCTTTCCAATATATGACACACCTAACTTTTAAATTACATATACCAGGTCATTTATTATGTACTGTTTTGCTTTTTTAGATTGTTTATTTTAAACATTGTTAAGTTCTGAAAAGATACAAGATGCTCGTCTTGGCACTTCTTTCTGCTTTGTTTCAATGCCTCCTAGATCTGCATATTACCTTTTTCTTTCTTGTACTGTTTTAAGATGTATGAACTTTATTGTACTGCTACGATTTTCTTGTACTTCTATCTTTATGGTTATCTTTATGGTTGTTAACTACTGCATACAATAACATTTATTTGGTTAATAAAAAAATTAAAAAAAGAGGAGATTAACATGCAAAATGACCACTCTATGGTCGGGGATTCCGCTACAGGAGAAGTGAGTGACTACACTGTCCATATATGGTCACAGTAATGTCACTCACTTCTGCAGTGGAATCCCCGACGCTATGGCCGGGGATTCCGCTACAGGAGAAGTGAGTGACTACATTGTCCATATATGGACACAGTGACGTCACTCACTTCTGAAGCGGAATTCCCGACCTGTGGCAGGGAATTCCTCTCCAGGAGAAGTCAGTGACTACACTGTCCATATATGGACATTGAATTCAGTGACTTCTCCTGGAATGTGGGGGGGGGGGTGGGTGCAACCTAAAGGGGGCTGTGTGGCATCACCTACAAGGGACTTGGTGGCAACCCCTACAGGGGACTTGGTGGCAACCCCTACAGGGGGCAGGGTGGCATTACCTACAAGGGGCAGGGTGGCATTACCAACAGGGGGCTGGGTGGCATTTCCTACAAGGGGCTGGGTGGCATTTCCTACAAGGGGCAGGGTGGCATTACCTACAAGGGGCAGGGTGGCATTACCAACAGGGAGCTGAGTGGCATTATCTACAAGGGGCAGGGTGGCATTACCTACAAGGGGCAGGGTGGCATTACCTACAAGGGGCAGGGTGGCATTACCTACAAGGGGCAGGGTGGCATTACCTACAAGGGGCAGGGTGGCATTACCTACAAGGGGCAGGGTGGCAGTACCTACAGGGGGCAGGGTGCCATTACCTACAGGGGGCAGAGTGGCATTACCTACAGGGGGCAGGGTGGCATTACCTATAGGGGGCTTTGTGTCATTACCTATAGGGGCAGGGTGGCATTACCTGCAGGGGCTGGGTGGCATTACCTACAGGGTGCTGTGTGGCATTATCTACAGAGAGCTGTGTGTGGCAACAAATCTAAATGAAATTCATCCGATTTTAAAACGGACAGGGAAAAAAAACGGATGCAAATCGGGTCCAAATCGGCCGGTAAAAACGGCAACACGGCCCGGAACGGAATTGGACCGGATGCAAACCGGCCGGGAAAATCGGCCAAACACGGCCGATTTTCCCGGCCGACACTCGGACCCTGTCGTGTGAATGAGGCCTAAGTCACCACATGTCCTATTCTCTTCAGTTTTTGCAAATCAGACTCGCCCATTGAAGTCTATGGGTACGTGAGTAAAACGGGTAGCACACCGACAACATCCATGTGCTATCCATTTTTCACGCATCAGTTGCTAAAGAAATGCAGAGAAAAAACAAAAAGTAAAACCAGGTAGTCCTTGCAGTGGAGAAACATGATCAAGAAAAACAGATGACACTCGGAAACTACAATGACACAACACGGACAGTCATATGCATGAAAAACACCCTGTTTTTGCGGATGTAAATCAGACACGCTCGTATTAATAAGGCCTTATAAAGGAGAGTCATTTACAAGACATGGAATCATATCAGATTTCTGGCCCTTTCAATGCAATTAAATGATCAAACGTCAGATATAAATGTCTAAACACATTCAGTTAAGGCTTGCAGAATAAATCAATGTATCTATGTGTTAACATAAAGCTGCTCACTGATATAAGGATTCAGCAGGATCTAAAGACACTCTATGGCAATGTATTTAGGGCTGCCAGACCCATGTGGCAGTATATGATATTATGGAAAAAATAAAATGCACAGGTTGGTGTCCGGTGCCACTCATGGTCTCTAGCAAAAATAAATGTGCATGTTAGTGACAGTGTATAGTAATGTTTCTTGATTCTGATTGATCTATTGGCCATTGATTATTTAATGTCTATTGCCATCTAATGCATTTGTCTTTACTCCTTTTTAGATATGATTCATTTTAAATGATGTGTGCTTAAACTACCTGGAGTCGTTTTAAAACATCGGTTGAAATAGACTAATATTGAAGAGTGTTTAATAAAGTCATGGGATCCCAAAATACACTATACAATCAATGAAAAACTTAAATTACATTTCCAAAATGGAAATAAATATAAATATTTTACATGTATCTAAATACCATATTCAAAACCCCAATCAACAGAAATAAAGTTATTTTCCATATAATAAAGATAGTGTAATATTTGTCTTTCTATTACAGTAAACAACTTGAGCCTTTATAAAATATATCAGAGATACATAGTATTTCCTTTTCTTTTCTTGTAGCGAACAAGAAAAATAAACACTAAGGCCTCATACACATGACCGTATTTTTGCGGCTGCAATTTATCTGCACGTTTGCGGATAAATTGCGGACCCATTCTTTTCTATGGCCCCATGCACATGACCGTGATTTACACGGATCGGTGTGGGGGTGCAAACACAGACTGCAAAATCAAGGACAAATTATTTTACGGTCCGGATTTGCGGATTCAGCAATATTGGTGAATTGTGGTGGATCCGTGACACACGGATGCAAACAAGGTTTTTTTGCAGTCCGACGGACCGCAATGGACCCATGGTTTTACGGACTGCAAAACCAATACGGTCGTGGTCTTGAGGCCTTAATCTGTGGGTTTATTAGATAGTTAGACTGTCCAATATATACTCAAGATATAGGAATTCTCTACACATTATGTCAACAATGTATACATGAACACATTTAAGATCACACATCTATGGACTATATAATAGTTTACCTTTACATTTGTCTGAACATTATACATCTGTATTGAAAATTGTTTTATGTCTTAAATATTCCTCCATGCAAAATAAAGCAATGTTATCTACTTCTGGATCAAATTTGTTGGCCAGCAAATGATGCTGCTTCAGTATCCAGCTTAGATCTCCTGCACCATATACACATATAGACCTTCTATAGGCTCCTGTGCAAGGAGGGTAGGCAGCTCCTTTAAGTATTTCCCCTTCACTGTATGACCACTTTACCATTCTAGCCATTGCGTTCATGTCTGAAAGTTCATATTTGTCATTGTAAGGAGATGAGCCTGGAACATCAGGCATCCGGTTTAATGTAGCCCAGAGATGTTCATCTGGGCTATACGTATCTTTAACCCAGTCTATAAATTGTTGTACTTGTGGATCTTTAAATATGTACTTTACAAAGTCACTGCATACCACAATGTAGGCATTTCCTGTAAACATGGGGGTGTTAATTGGTGGAGGTAATTTTTTAGTCTCGGTCTCTGAAATGTGATCATCTACTTCATAATGGTATTCCCAACGTCTTCGTTTGCCGGCTGATGGCCTCTCAGATTCCATAGTATTTTTTCCATTTAAAGTTCTGAGAGTTCTCACAATCTCAGCATTAGTCTTCAATGGGAAGTCTGTCCCACAAGTATTCAATAAGTACCTCCATGGAACGTTGCTTTTCAGCAGATCCTCCATACAGTTGATATCAGCCTGTACCCTTGACCATGATGCATAGACCACTTGCACTGGTTTAGATGCCATAAACACATTATCAAAGCATGAGGTGATGGCTCTCACTGCAGCCTTGAACTGCTCTGTTGACTTTTCATCCACATGGACACAATAAATATTTTGAGGGGCATAAATGGCTCTTAAAAGCCGTTCAAACATATTAATTTTCTCATGAATTACCATGGAATAGGCAATGGGGAAATCCTCTTCCTCCTTGCTCATTGGAATAGTGATGTATTTTCTGAACTCTTTAAAGTAATGGCAGTCTTGAGTTATGTTTGTATAGTTTTGCTCATTTAAATGGACGTATTTTCCCTTTGTGAATGCATTCATTTGCAGCCCTCGCTTTATAGCATCAGAATCCCCTTTAATAATCTTTGAACAATTGGGCTCACCTTTTTTTCGTGGTCTTAGGCTGAGAAGGTCATAAAGTCCATTTCTGCAGTATTGTTTCCTGGTATTGCTCACTTCATATCCGAGGTCTTTGATTGTGCATGGATTAGACAGGTGTTTAATATAAATTGTGCCAGACAATGCCAAAAGTGCCAAAAGCAGGATCCTGTAAAAGTGAAAACATCTGAACGGTTTGATGTCGCACTGAAACATTTCCAAGCCTTTGAAAAAGCGTTGTAAAATTGCAACAGCTCTTCCTGAGTTAATCATTGGGAAAACTTGCTGTGCAAGCTAAAGCACCATAAGGTAAGCAATGTTCCACCCGTAGTATCCAGATACTTGAAGCATCAGATTACTGGTTACCTAGGTCCTTACTGTTCACGTTGTAAGCCTTTATATATACACAGTTGAATGTGTCACTGATGTACAATCATTATTCTACACGTTCTTCAAACAATGTGTTCCCTCCCACATGGACCTGGACACATTCATAGTGCTCTAGTCTAGCTGATTATTTTACACTGAAGATGAAAACTCATGTGTATGCAGAGACTATGAATATTCTGCCAAGTTAAGTGTATAACCAATTTTTAATCAAATTACATTTAGATTTATTATGATTCTATCAGATTTAAAAATCACTGTTAAAAGACAGTTCATACATATTTTGATAGATGTATTAATATATTTGCGCCAGATTTCTGAATGGAATATTTATGATTCCCCTGCGCTAATTATTCAAAAACATGCAAATGGGGAGACACGCAGTTCATAGAGTTTTCCGACACTTTTCTATTTAGAATAGTGACAGAAAACGCCAGGTTGTTATTTTCTCCAGAAACAAGTTCATCAACGAGAAGTTTGCCTTGTTAAAGAATATCTGTCCCACGCTGCATGGGGGAGCGGGGGGGGGGGGGGGGGGGGGCCTGCGCACTGCGTGTATTGGTGTATTGTTCCGCTCTCACCCATTTTGAGGTTATAATAGGAGAGAAGAAAACTTGGTATTGTTATAAAGTTTGTAATATTCAACAATTCAAATTATTAATTTATAAATCAGTTTTTTAGAAGGAATTGCACAGAGATCATGCTGTACTTTGTCCTTTGGTTTACTGTAGAATCATTTAGTGTTTAACCTCTTAGTGACCACTTTATTCACAACCTTTGTGAAGGCTGTGTGTCTAGCTTGCTTCTTTTCCTATCATGCCAATGAATTTTAGATTATTTCTTCCATGACTGACAATGGTATACTGTCCTATTGGGAAGCCCTAAAAAATATTTCACCTGCCAAAAACACCTAGTCCTACCTTATCCCTACAATAAAAGTAAAAGCTCTTACCGCTATTATCTTTCACAGAACTCTGGTTGGAAAAAACTGGGGGAGATTTACTAAGCAAAATATGCCAGAATTTTCACACAAATTGCTCCATTAGAGTGACGTACACGATGTGAGCCAAATTTATTTTGTGTTTTGAAAAGTGTCTAGAAAATGTAGCATGGCTAAGAGAAGTCGTAAAATGGGCCAAATTTATTAAAGGCGTGCACCATCCCCCCCCCCCCTCCCCGCAAAATACTGATGTAAAGTATGCCAGCTAAGAGGTGGCTTAAGACAGAAAAGTATCTGACATGTTTAGTGAGTTACGTCAAATTAATTATAAATCTGCTTGTCTGGTCTAGTTTTAGGCTGTCAAAATTAAGGACCGAATTAATATATATTCCCCATTGGGCTAAAAGATTTTTAATAGAAGTTCTAATATTTATTAATGTGAGACAGATTTAGTATTAATTTCCCATCCTTTAAATAAGACCAGCATACTCTGATGAATAAGTCCCTGGTCCCAGAGGGATTTACATGTTTATATACCTATCCTTTCTTCGACATGACTTGTTACATGTTAGTAAAGCAAACAAGGGAAAATGTGTTCCTAATCTAACCAGTGTCCAATATTTGTCATTGTCAGGATGCATGTAATAAAGAGGGACTTAGACGTCAAGATATTTACAATGATGTACATTATTTAACTCACACGGTGAACGCCGTAAAAAAATTTTTTAAAACACCACAATCTTTGTTTTTGGTCACCTTACCGCTAAAAAAACCATAATAAAAAGTGATGGTATGTACCACAAAATCGGGCCAATAACTACAGCTCGGCCATAAAAAATAAGCCCTCATACCACTCAATCAACGAAAAAATAAAAAAGTTAGGGCTCTTAGAATGCGATGACTCAAAACCTAGATACGTTTGGTATCACCATAATCATATTGAGATGCAGAATAAACTTAAGTTGTCGTTTTTACCGCACGGTGAAAGCCGTAAAAATGAAACCCAAAAAACAATGGAGGAACTGCAGTTTTTTTCCAATTCCACCAACAAAGATTTTTTTTTCCGTTTTCCAGTACAGTAAATGGTACTTTAAATGGTGGCAATAGAAATGACACCTCCCCCACAAAAAAATAAGCGCTCACACCGCTCTATTGACTGAAAAAGAAAAAAGTTATGGCTCTTTGGAGGACAGGGAGTAAAAAACTAAAACGTAAAATTGAAAAATGTCTGGATCTTTAAAGGTTAAGGTGCATTGCCTCAAATGTATTTTCATCCGATGAATGATTAAAAGCTGCCGTCACAACTTTTGATAACGATTGACCAAGAGAAGAAAAATTCTATCCATCATAATTTTAGTATCATAGACAGAACCAATTTTTTGTTAACTATTTACCTATCCTTTTACAGTCATATAGTTAATAATTGATGTTACATCTATAGCCATCTAGTATTTAGCAACATGTGAATCTTAGTTACGTTGAGGTTTCTTTTCTTATAACCCACTACCGATAGTTTGTCAGCCTGAAAATAAAGAGTACATGTCTACTATTACTTATTTAGTACTGTTTCTTAAAATATTTGCTAGGCGAAGTTTACACTACCGTTAGTATACGTTTACCTCTCTTCCACTAGGTAGAGAGGATCGAAAGATTAAACGGAAAGCAACGGTCCCGTTAGAGTTACCAGTGATTTCAAGGTTAATTCTTTTGTTTCAGTTGCGTTCCGTTTGTTTCCATTCGCTAGGTTTCCATTTTTTTTTACGGAAGCAAAAGTCTGCAGAACTTTTGTTTCCATGAAAAAAAATGGAAAGCAACTGAAACAAAAGAATTACCCTTGAAATCAATGGTAATTCTAACAGAACCGTTGCTTTCCGTTTAATCTTTCGATACTGTGTTCCTCTGACGGAAGAGAGGTAAACGTCTACTAACGCTAGTGCGAACTAGCCTTAGGTTGTATTCACACAGAGTTTTTTGCAGGAGGAAAATTCCTTCTGCAAAAACTGCTCCAGACGGTTTTTGCACAGTGGTTTGACAAAAACTCGTCAAAACACTCGTCAAGGTGTTTTTTTCCTCTTTCTGACTGATTGAAATGGGCTTTTGGAGGCGGAAACCGCCTCAAGATGGGTCATGATGACTCTTCTTTTTACCGCGACGCGTTTTTTTTACTCGCGGTAAAAAAAACTCGTCCAACTCCCATTGAAATCAATGGGAGGCATTTTCGGGCGGTTTTTGAGGAGTTTTGCGGCAAGGTTTCCGTGTCAAAAAACTTGTCAAAAAACTCTGTGTGAACAGGGCCTTACAGGTTCAGTAGGAGCAGAAATATTTCCACATTAATGTTTATTTTATATTACAAATGTAGCAAAGTTTAACTTCTGATTCTGATAACTTGCTGCAGCGTGATATCATACAACAAAAACCATTGAAAAGTCAAGTTAAAGGCTATTTACACCTTTGAAAACATTTTTTTTGTTTTGTTATAATAAAAATGTGTATTAGTGTGTTTGGTGCAACTTTCTAATTACTTTTTATTCAAAATATTTTTACTTTTTGAGATACAGCTGCTTTATATATTGTATAAAGATCAGCTGTATCTGGCGCTGAAACCTGTATCCGTCAGATCAGTCGATCTGACGGATCCGTTATTCACTTGGTATCGATCACATGTAAGTTCTGAACTTAAATGTGATCGGTACACGCAGGACCCACTGACACTGAACCCGTCAAAGCCGCTGAACTGAAGGATATAGGTTTCAGCGCTAGATACAGGATACAAAGCAGTTGTATCTTAAAAAGTAAAAATAATTTTTCATTAAAAGTAATTGGAAACTTACGCCAAACACATGGATACACATTTTTATTTCAAAGGTGTACATAGCCTTTAAAGTTTCTTGATTTTAAATTTAGTTTAAATTAAGTTTACATTTTATAGATGGCACTTTACTCCAAATAGATTGTCACAAATTTTCCCGACTATGTCCTCCAATTGTTGGATATGTGATAGTCATACAGGTACTTTTATTCATATGTGGTGGGACTGCAAAAAAGCCAACACAGTGTGGCTCAAAGTATTCCAATTGCTCTCTGAGCTTTATGGCTCAAATATCACACCGAAGCCGGAATTAGCGCTTCTATTCATAGGTTTGAATCTATTTCCAGCCTCTTTTCAAACCATTCTTCAACACTTACTGATTTCCACCAGGCGTTCAATAGCCTCCACTTGGAAGGAAAAGTCCTGCATCAAGATAGGAGATATTGTTCGGAGTATGAATGATAGTTGCTGGTTAGAATGTATGTCTGCATCCGCAGTCCAAAAATCTGCCGTGTTTCAGAAAAGATGGGATGTGTGGCTTAAGAGCAAATATAACCAATCTACCATTTCTCACAAGATCTGATAGCACAAAACTCACACTAACACCTCCTATAGATGTTAAAAATTCTATAAGTCAGTGGAACTGACATCTCAGGATTATTTCACATTACCAGGGTTTATAGATTTCGGTTTTCTTGTTCTCTTTTGTTTTTGTTCCAGTCCATCTAAATGTACGATACTGCTTGCACCACATGCAATGTTTCTTCTTTTTTATGTCAATGAAGCTGATACTGTATAGGCTTGCCTAACCTTTGCTTGTGAATCAATCGTTACTCAATTGTATCAATTGTATCTGTACATTTCCATGGAAAATTAATTTTCAATAAAAATGTAATGTTTAAAAAAAAAAAAAAAAAAGTTTCTTGTCACAATATTGCTTCATCTGTATCTATTGACAGTATGTTATATACAATATAGGTGTGATGATCTAGGGAGTTTTATTACTGCTTTCTCCATGTCATTTAATGATGTATAATGGTATATATGACAGTGAAATTGTTAAATATTAAACACAATAAATAAGCTATTCGCATAACAGATGTTTACAGTGCATTAAAGCAAAACTCCAGGCTCACCCTTAGGCCCCATGCACACAAACGTATTTATGTCCTCCCGTAAATACTGGCGTAAATACGGGTCCTTGGTCACACGTATTCCACCCGTATTTACGGGCACGTTTTCGCTGCAAAATTACACTGCAGTAATCGGCAGCCCTTCTCTCTATCAGTGCAAGAAATTCATACTTACCCGGCCGTTGTCTTGGTGATGCGTCCCTCTCTTGACATCCAGTCCGACCTCCCTGGATGACGTGGCAGTCCATGTGACCGCTGCAGCCTGTGATTTGCCTGTGATTGCCTGCAGCGGTCACATGGGCTGAAATGTCATACTAGGAGGCCGGACTGGAGGAAGAAGCAGGGAGTTCTGGGTAAGTATGAACGTCCTTTTTTTTTTACAGGTTGATCTATCTTGTGATCGGAAGTCACTGTCCAGGGTGCTGAAACAGTTAGTGCCGATCGTTTAACTCTTTCAGCACCCTGGACAGTGACTATTTACTGACGTCGCCTAGCAACGTTGCCGTAATTACGGGTGCACACACGTAGTCACCCGTAATTACGGGAGCCCCATAAACTTCTATGGGCCTGCCAGTGCCGTAATTACGGCCTGAAATAGGACATGTTCTATATTATTCAACGGCATGGGCACCTTCCCGTAAGCATACGGGGAGGTACCCGTGGCCAATAGAAGTCCATGGGCCCGTAAAAACGTGCCGTAATTACGGCCCGTAATTACGGGCGTTTTTACGTTCGTGTGCATGGGGCCTTATAGCAGCTCTTTATATCTATAGCAGTTTTTTTCTTTTTCTCATTGCAAGATTAGTACTGTAGCATGTAGCTGGGGCGAAACTATAGGGGGCACAGATTGTGCGGTCATACCCCGGGCACAGGAGCTTGATGGGGCGCAATAGGTCCTTCTTCCCCAAATGAGCGATGCCACATTCAATAGTGTCTGTGTCCTTCGGTCGCAGATGCTATTGAACACTATGACAGAGCAGAGAGGTACTTCCCTGCTCTGCCATAGGCTACTGTAACAGTGGCGTAGCTCTAGGGGTCGCAACGGTCGCAATTGCGACAGGGCCCCTAAACTTGGGGGTCCACTGGGCCCCCGTAGCCACACAGCACTGTCCGCGCTGGTCCCGCTTCCTGAATGCTGGAGCACCAGCATTCACTCTGCCATGAGTAGGCTGCTTGGCACAGGCAGGCGCGATGCAGTGATGTCATCGCGCCCTGTCTGCGCCGAGTCACTCACAGCACGGACCGGAGGAGAAGGATCCTCCACCTGTCGTGGGAACGGGGATAGGTAAGTAATGATGTTATTATTATACTGGGTATGGGATGGGGCATGATATGGTGGCAGCTATAGGAGCATTTTACTATATGGGTGCATTATACTGTATGGGCGGCATTATACTGTGGGGGCAGCTATGGGGGGCATTATACTGTGGGGGCATTATACTGTATGGGGGGGCATTATACTGTATGGGGGGCATTATACTGTATGGGGGGCTTTATACTGTGGGGTTATTATACTGTGGGGACAGCTATGCGGGCATTATACTGTATGAGTGGCATTATACTGTATGGGCGGTATTCTACTGTCGGGGCAGTTATGGAGGCATTATACTGTATAGGGGGCATTATACTGTGGGGACAGCTGTGGGGGCAGCTATGGGGGGCATTATACTGTGTGTGGGCAGCTATGAGGGGAATTAAACTGTGTGTGGGGCAGCTATGGGGGGCATTATACTGTATGGTGGCAGCTTTGGGTACATTATACTGTGTGGGTGCACTATGGGAGCATGATACAGTGTGTGTTGAAACTGGTGTATACGGGTGGCGAGGCTTAAAAGAAAAATACTTGCCGCTGTGCACCATATTGATTGCACATTGTGCTCTGTGATACTTGAAAGTATAGCACTGTCTACAGGGTGGCTGTATAGCACACTATGGGGGGGGGGGGGTGTTCTGTATAATACTGTCTACAGGATGGTTCTATAGCACTGTGTAAAGGAGGGGACTTTATGGCACTATTTACAGGGTGGCACTATCTACAAGGGCGTGCTGTATGTTGCACCCAGGGGAGGGGGGCCCAGTCAAAAGTTTGCTATCGGGCCCAGTGTGTCCTAGTTACGCCCCTGTGTGGAACAGAAACAAACAGAAACTATTTGCAATAGAAGCATTACCATAGAAATCAATGGTAATGCAAACGGTTGCTATGGTTTCAGTTTGCCTTTCCGTTCATGGTTTCCTCTGACGAAAAGGTCTAACAGAACCCATGAACGAAAAGGTGACGCTGATGTGAACAGGCCCTAATACAATATTTTATACATGGATAATTAATATATAATTATCTCATGGTATAATAAACAGCTTCTAAATTCTCAGGCTTATTACTAGTCCTTCTCAATGAATTAGAATATAATCAAAAAGTAAATTTATTTCAGTAATTAACTTTTTTAATATATTCTAATTCATTGAGAAGGACTAGTATTAATCTGTATTTATACACTGGATTTGAATGCCTTTAGGAGGTGTAATAATCACTTGTGCTATAACAAGTGACTAATAAAAATTTCAACATAGCTGACATGCACATAATAATATGCCGAGGGATCTTAATAGAAACCACTTGCATTTTAAGCAGCTCCATATTTTATTATTTTCATACTTCAGTACGGGACAGAAAATACATATCTACTCCTGTAAAGGCAGTGCCTTCGCAGAGCAAATGTAGGAGCCCCTACATCTTAAGCAGCTGCTAATACATACAATGAGAAACAATGATTTTTACAAATACATTTTTTTCATAAAGGCTACGCGAAGATCTAATAAACCCATTTTCTTTCTTACCACAAAATGAAATAGAAAAATTCAAGATGGCACGATGGCTCAGCATTAATGATGTGCACTATACTTCCCAGAATGCCCTGCAGTGAGTGGAGAATGAGAGAAATCCGATGATGGTCTATTTACTTCTCTTTTTTGTTGTTTTTCTTTAGCATTTGCTAACATTACCCATTTGGGCACCAACAGTTGAATGGTGTCAGCTACTGGCCCAAAAGTTACTGACCACAAAAAAAAAAAAAATTGGCAAATGCCTTACAATGGAATTTGAATGTTGGGTAGGTTTTTTAGGTTCTCTAGTTATCTCCTGTTATCAAAAAGTGTACTCATAAATTAAATGCTTTACTTACTTTAAAAACTGTCTGGATCAGATAACAGTAAAAAATATTGCCTTAAAGTTCTCCATAGAAGTGATGTTGCAGCCATAATATGGACATTAAAATGCACCTGTACTCAGGCTTAGTTTATCTACACCTGCACAGTGTCTCCTATAGTCGGCATCACCCTGCATCCCTCCACAAGACTTTTTATAGGTCAGCATTTTAATGAAAGGGAAACTTTTTTGCATTGCAATAATTTTGTAGAGAACACTTCTTTTGCTAAGTACAAACTATTTTGCACTAGAGGGAGCACATTTTATTACCAGATCTTTACCCCCTATTGAAAACCATTTTTATTACCTATTACATTAAAGAAATGCTTCCACTTCCAGCATGTAGATAGAAAACGCACACTGGCCCCCAGTACGAAAGCATGTCTAGAGGTAATTTATATATTCATTCATCTCCTTGGTAGAGCTCTTCTTTAGGGGAGAACTCCAATTTTGAGGGACATTTTCCAAAATTCCACGGTTTAAAGGGGTTGTCAAGTTTGGACGGTCACAACTTGTAAGAAAGGTCCTCTGACAATACGCTGATCACAAATTGTCACCCCGCTAGTGTCCACTATTATCTGCAGTAATCTGTGGGAAAACCTGACAGTAAAGGTCCTTTTACACCGGCCAATTTTGGCTGTAAAACAAGCACGGATAAACAAGACAGTTCGTTGATCGGCGCTTGTTTACTTCTTTCACAAGGAGCTATGGTGAGTAATTTATGGGGACAAGCGAACTTTACTACTACAAAGTTAATAGATTTCCCCCTTTGTTTTATTGTGTGCTGCTTTTTCATTACACAATGTTTTATTTTCTGTGCAAACATAAAGGTTGCCAAAATGTATTGCTGTTATCAGAGGGAATTGTGGGAGCTCAGATGACAGTCACATAGTAACTATGCTGTTAGGTCGCAGGTCTGCTGGTCAGCAGGCATTTGAGTGAATTTTGAAAGTAGTGACGTATAGGAAATAAACAACAAGAATTAGCACAAAATTAATACAAAAATAGTAAAGCAAAGTGTTTGTAGTTAATTTTATGTAGATTTAGGCCTCATGCACATAGCTGCAGTATGGCTCTGTGCAAGATCTGAGCTGTGCTACCTCCATGAGCCCCTACTATACCCCTGCATGCCCCTGATTTCATACAGATACAGATGTTTATATAATAAGACAGAAAAATAATGGTGCCATGTTCCATTAGATGCTGTAGTACAGAGAAGCCTTGTTACAAGGTAAGAATATCTCTGTTATAGGGTGCAATATAGAGGCACCATACAATGGCACACAGAGTGTCTTTGACTCTGTCGTAGGGGTTTCTGTGTGCCACCAGAAAGTCTACAGACTCGTGTGCATGAGAACTTAAACTATGACATTTCTTAAATTATGCAAAATTATGCTTTACGCTCTGCTTGTGCGCCTTGTGTTTCTTCAATTTCAAAGAGCAGGAAAGATTTGCTCTGACACATGAATTCTAATAGAATTACACCCTGTATTCTTTACACAGCATATCCGACATACTTGTCCAGCACCTGATTCATCTGCTTCACAGTGACACACACCTATAGTTGGAAAGCAGACTTAATATATTAACCCTTTCAGGACCTAGCTCATTTTGGCCTTCAGGACCAGCCCCATTTTTTTCAAATCTGACGTGTCATTTTACGTGGTAATAACTCTGTAATGCTTTTGCCTCTCCAAGCGATTCTGAGATTGTTTTCTCGTGACATATTGTACTTTATGTTAGTGGAAAAATTAGGTAAAAAAAAACATTGTTTATTTGTGAAAAACACCAAAAACTAAAGAAAATTTGCAAAAATTATGATTTTTCTCATTTTAAATGTATCTGCTTGTGAAACAGATAGCAATACCACACAAAATAGTTACTATTTCACATATTGTATATGTCTACTTTATATTTGCATAGTTTTTTAACATTATTTTATTTTGTTAGGACGTTAGAAAGCTTAGAACTTGGTGATCTTCGTAAACTCCACAAGGCCTGGACGTCCACGGAAGACAACAGTGGTGGATGATCACAGAATCCTTTCCATGGTGAAGAAAAACCCATTCACAACATCTACCCAAGTGAAGAACACTTTCCTGGAAGTAGGTGTATCAGTATCTAAGTCTACCATAAAGAGAATTCATGACAGCAAATACAGATGGTTCACCACAGGGTGCAAACCATTAATCAGCCTCAAAAATAGAAAGGCCAGATTCGACTTTGCCAAACGACATCTAAAGAAGCCAGCCTAGTTCTGGAACAGTATTATATGGACAGATGAAACTAAGATCCACCTGTACCAGAATGATGGGAGGAAGAAAGTATGGAGAAGGCTTGGAATGGCTCATGATCCAAAGCACACCACATCCTCTGTAAAACATGGTGGAGGCAGTGTGATGGCATGGGCATGCATGGCTGCCAAAGGCACTGGGTCACTAGTGTTTATTGATGATGTAACTGAAGACAGAAGCAGCCGGATGAATTCTGAAGTGCTCAGGGATATACTTTCTGCTCAAATTCAACTAAGTTATTGGACGTCGCTTCACAGTACGGATGGACAATGACCCAAAACATACTGCGAAAGCAACCCAGGAGTTTTTTAAGGCAAAGAAGTGGAATATTCTGCAATCGCCAAATCAATCACCAGATCTCAACCCGATCGAGCATGCATTTCACTTGCTTAAGACAAAACGTAAGGCAGAAAGACCCACAAACAAGCAACAACTGAAGATAGCTGCAGTAAAGGCCTGGCAAAGCATGACAAAGGAGGAAACCCAGCGTTTGGTGATGTCCATGGGTTCCAGACTTCAGGTAGTCATTGCATGCAAAGGATTCCCTACAAAGTATTAAAAAAAAACATTGTATTTATGGCAATGTTAATTTGTCCATTTACTTTTGAGCCCCTGAAATGAGGAGGTTGTGTAGAAAAATGGTTGCAATTCCTAAACGTTTCACAGGATATTTTTGTTCAATCCCTTGAATTAAACCTGAAAGTCTACACTTCAATTGCATCTCAGTTGTTTCATTTCAAATCCAATGTGGTGGCATGCAGAGCCCAAATCATGAAGAGTGTGTCACTATCCAAATAATTCTGGACCTAACTGTATTTTAGGCACCATGTCAGGTTTGAATAGGTCTTGTGGTGCCAAAGTAGTGGAAACTTCCCAAAAGTGACACAGTTTTGGAAACTACATACCTCAAGGAATTTATCTAGGGGTATAGTTAGCATCTTGACCCCACAGGTATTTTGCTATATTGATTGGAGTTTGTCTGTGAAAATGAAAATCTACATTTTTTCGGGAAAAATATAAAAATTTTTTTTTTTTTACAAGGAATAAAGCATAAAAGCTTGATTACGACAATACCCCATATGTGGTAATAAACTGCTGTTTGGACCAACGACAGAGTTCAGAAGGGAAGGAGCGCCATTTGGATTTTGGAGTGCAGATTTTGCTGGATTGGTTTTCAGTGCCATGTTGCGTTTGCAACACCCTGGACGGACCAAAACAGTGGAAACCCCTCAAATGTGACCCCATTTTGGGAACTACACCCCTCAAGGTATTTTTCTAGGGGTATAGTTAGTATTTTTCCCCACAGTTGTTTTGCTAATTGTAGTAGAATTAAACTGTGAAAATGAAAATCTACTTTTTTTTCTGAAAAAACATAGAAATGTTAAACCTTTTCCCACTCCTGCACATACTATTAGCTCATGGTAACTGCATCGTTCGCGTTCCATGACCTAATAGTACGTCACGGGAGGAACGGCCATTTCGGCCGTCCTCCCGACACATACAGGAGCTGTGACAACTGCTGTCTTGTACAGCAGTTGCGGCAGTTCCTTCAGCGGGAAGCTTAGAAGCAAGCCACGTTCAATAGCGACTTCTTAGGGGTTAAACTACCATCGCCGGCCCGCTACATGATAGCGGGCGGCGATGGTTTCTATGGCAACCAGAGGGTTAATAATGGCATCCGGCTATGCCATCTACGGAAGCCTAGTAGGTGCTGACAAAGTCTGGAACTACTATACTTGCTGTCAGCGAGTAAAGTTATTTGCAGGCTGAAATTGGGTGAAGCTGTTTAAAACTCTTTCCCAGCATTGTGCCTGTGTATAGCACAAACTTACAAGGTGAGCCTTTGCCTTCGCTACCTTGTATATGCCTATCTGTTACCAGCATTTATTTTGCACTATGTGGCGCCGTGCTTTCTTCTTTCTCTCCTACAGCTGTTGAAATTGGAAAAAGCTGTGATTCCTCCATTATTTTTTGGGTTTTCTTTTTACGGCTTTTACCGTTCAGTAAATATGACAACCTACATTTTTTCTGAGACTTAATACGATTAAGGTGATACCAAATTTATACCGTTTTTTATTTTTATTTTACTACTCTTACTAAGTAAAAACTATTTGTTAAAAAAAAACAAAACGTTTTGTTTCACCACATTCCGAGAGCCATAACTTTTTTTATTTTTTGGTCGATTTGAGTGGTATGAGGGCTTATTTTTTGTGGGACGAGATGTAGTTTTTATTGGTACCATTTTTTGGTATATACAACTTTTTGGTCACTTTTTATACATTTGTTTTAAAAAGCTAAAGTGACCAAAAAACAGCGATTTGGGCGTTTTCAATTCTTGATTTTTTATAATGTTCACCGTGCGAGTTAAATAATGGTATATTGTAATAGTTCTGACTTTTACGGATGCTTGTTTTTTAATTATTTTTTTTACGGTGTTCACCATGCGGGAAAAATAATATAATATTTTTATAGTTTGGGTCGTTGCGAACGCGGTGATACCAAATATGTGTACTTCTTTTTTAACGGTTTCATTTTTTTCCCTATAATAAAAGACATAGGAAAAAAAGCATTTTTTGTTTTTGTAACATAACTTATTTTTACACTTTTATAAAACATTTTTTTTTAGGGTATGTTCACACTGCCTATTTTCGACCGTAAATGCCCGTAAAACAGCCTAAAAATCAGAAGCAGAACACCGCCAAGCATCTGGCCATTGATTTCAATGGGAAAACGGCGTTCTGTTCCGACGGGCCGTTTTGAAAATGGCTGCGTAAAAAAACGGCCACGAAAAAGAAGTGCAGGTCACTTCTTGGGACGTTTTTGGAGCCGTTTTTCATTGACCCTATACAAAACAGCTCCAAAAACGGCCGTAAAAAACGCAGCGGAAAAGGCAGCGAAAATCGCGAGTGGCTTAAAATACATCTGAAAATCAGGAGCTGTTTTCCCTTGAAAACAGCTCCATATTTTCAGATATTTTTGAGTTTGCATGTGAACATACCCACAGTGTGACGCTGAGAGTCACACTGACAGGCAGCCTATGAGGACTAGCCTCCGGCTGGTCCTCATAGGCTTCCATGCATGGCAGACCCAGAGGCCGTTGTATGGCCTCCGGTTTTGCCATGACAACCGATGGCAGCACCCGCAATCGGTCCCCGGGAAAGTTTGTTGTACCAACAAACTTTCTAGTTTGTTATAGCAACAAACTTTCCAGTTTGTTGCTACAACAAACTTTCTCTGCGATCAAATGATCGGGACCTGAAATAATCAGGTACAGATTATGTCTCTGGGACCAGAGGCCGGGGTTAATAGAGCGATCCGAGTGTCAGCGCTACTCTGAGACACCCGATTCCGCTTTTAACACCCACTGTGAATTCACGTTGGCGCAGCACAAAGCCCAGCAAGTGCCGACGTGAATTTACTGTGGGCGGTCAGGAAGCGGTTAAGAAGTTTTAATATGACCTTTTAGTGCTTTATAAGATAAGTAGGTCAAAGAGACAATGTAAAAAGAGTCAGTCTTCAGCTAGCGTGGTCTCACGCGATGACACTGGCTGAAGACTGTCTTTTGGAAAACAGCCTCACGCTGATAAGTCAGCGTCAGAGGCTCAGTTGTAGCTCCGCCCATTAAGAATCGCTGCTGGCCAAACCCACTTGGCTAGCCAGCGGGTCATTTCTATATTGATTGCTAAATAAAGAAGGGTCCATAGCTCAGCAATTGGGGGACGCACAAGTACAGGACAAACACCACTGTACTCACAGACACAGCGGCTATTAGGTGAGATTACTAACTCACTTTGTCGGACCTAGTGACAGGTCCTCTTTAAGTGTGTGCTACAGAGAGCAAGAATACATACTGTCATGGCGCGGGGTGTGGACCCATTGAGCCGTACTGTGTAGCGGAATAGCAGCTGGCCAAACAGGTACAATACAATGTCTATAGTCCAGAAAGGGTACCTGATGCAATGTAGACAGTAGTGGTGGATTCAGACTAAGATGAGGCTCCGACAGTAGACAGACACCCGGCGGGGTGTGACACAATAGATGCAGCGGAAGACAGAACATGACTCCAACTCTTGACGGCACAGAGGCATAGTAGCACGGGAACGGGTAACACTGGGAACAGGAAAACACTAGGAGATCATTTGCAATGACAAATTTTAGGTAACACAACAACGCTCAGCCAATGATCAAGAGGGCAGAGCCCCTTTTCTAGCGCAGCAGCATTCTGGGTTAATTGCACATTTTCTGCAACTGTGCGACCACTGGCCTATCAAGGCCGTGCACGCACGGGTGCGCGCACCCTGCGGGAGACAGTGTCCGGACCAGGAAGTGAGTGCCGGCGTCTCTCGGGAGGGAGATGCTGCCGAGAACTCACACGTCCATGGCCGCCGCTATCAGAGGGTAAGTCACGACGACGGTCCACGGCCATATACGTTACAGTATCCCCCTCTTACGCACCCTCTTCTTGGGACCAAAGCGGGAGAGAAACTTCTTCACGAGGTCTGGCTCCCAAGAGCTCTCCTCTGGACCAAATCCCCTCCAATCCACCAAATAAAACGTCCTTCCTCCTACTTTCTTGGTGGCTAGGATCTCCCTCACCTCAAAAGTACCTGACGATCCGCCAGGAGTCACTGCGGAACTAGGAGTCCTTGAGTACCGGTTCAGGACCACAGGCTTCAGCAAGGAGACATGGAAGGAGTTTGGGATCTTGAGGGTAGGAGGCAGACGAAGCTTGTAAGAGACGGGATTAATATGCAGCAGAATCTCAAAGGATCCGAGGAACCTGGGAGCAAACTTGCAAGATGGCACCCTCAGCCGGATATTCTTGTAAGACAGCCAGACCTTAGTACCTGGAGGAAACTGGGGAGGTTCACGTCTTCTATGTCTGCCTTTTTCTTCATGCGGTCGATCGCAGGCAGAATAGAAGATCAGGTCTGCTGCCAGATCTGTAGAAAGTCCCTGAAGGTAGAGTCAGCTGCAGGTACCTGGCACATAGTGGAGACAGGAAGAGGTATTTGTGGATGTTGGCCGTAAACAATGAAGAATGGACTGGAGGTGGTGGACTCACTAGTTTGGTTATTATAAGAGAACTCAGCCAAAGGAAGCAGCTGCACCCAGTCTTCATGCTGTCTGGAGATAAAGTGCCGCTGTAATGACAGGGATAGGGAAACAGACAAGTGCGCCCTAAACTACCCGCCACTCAGTCCCTGCCTACTTGCAACGACCCGCCCTAGGCGACGGGGTACAACTGGGCGACGGTCCCTACACTCAATAAGAACAGACAAGAGTGTGACCCCTAGTGGCTGGCGGGCACAATATACATTTATACAAAAGAGGGCTGCCTGCAAACAGCCAAGCCCAATTTCCCAGCCACCACTGATGTGTAAAATAATGAACTTTATTAAGCTACGTGTAGCTAGACAGACCACATGAATAAATTTAAAATTCTCACTAGCCGAGAGACGGACATAGGCATATGTTATCTGATTTAACAGACAAATGTAGTTTCTGACGTAGGAGTATTGGTATCTTCCCTAGTCAATTGGATTTGTTAAAGTAACTAGTAGGCAGCAATAGGTCCGATCAGCGGCAGTGTATTAAAATATTAGCACTGCCGCTGATCGGACCTATTGCTGCCTACTAGTTACTTTAACAAATCCAATTGACTAGGGAAGATACCAATACTCCTACGTCAGAAACTACATTTGTCTGTTAAATCAGATAACATATGCCTATGTCCGTCTCTCGGCTAGTGAGAATTTTAAATTTATTCATGTGGTCTGTCTAGCTACACGTAGCTTAATAAAGTTCATTATTTTACACATCAGTGGTGGCTGGGAAATTGGGCTTGGCTGTTTGCAGGCAGCCCTCTTTTGTATAAATCTACACTCAATAAGTGCACGACAGACAACCAGACAAGGAAACACAGAACAAAGGGAAACGGGGCAGTTGCCCACGGCAACACCATGAGCAACAAGAGTAGTAAACGAGCCGAGTCAAACCAGGAGAGTACGAGGTGCCAAATGCAGAGCAGGAGAGTAGTGAACAAGCCGAGTCAAACCAGGAGTGTCCGAGGTACCAAACGCAGAGCAGAAGAGTAGTCAGTAAGCCAGGGTCAATATGAAGCAGGGACAAGTAGTTCAAGAAGCTGCAGCAGGGTCAGGAAACCAACAGAGAAGAGTCACAAGCAAGGAGGAACAGGAAAGGCAGGTATAAATAGACAGAGGGCGGGAGCTAGCTCCGTCTGGCCAGGCTGTGATAGGCTCTCCCACTCCTAAGCCTGCCATCCTGAGTGGTGGAAGATGGAGTCAGTCTCACAGACATGGAAGCAGGTGCAGACTGATTACCTATGGGCGTGGATACAGAAGCTGTGCCTGGCAGATCCTTAACAGTACCCCCCCTTTTATGAGGGGCCACCGGACCCTTTCTAGATGGACCTGGTTTATTGGGGAAATGAAGGTGGAACCTCCTGACCAATACCCCAGTGTGAACATCCCGGGCGGGTACCCAAGTACTCTCCTCAGGCCCGTATCCTCTCCAATGGACCAGGTACTGGAGGGAGCCTTGGACCATCTTGCTGTCCACAATCTTGGCCACCTCGAATTCTACCCCCTCAGGGGTGAGAACGGGGACAGGAGGTTTCCTCGAGGGAGCCAAGGACGGGGAGCAGCGTTTAAGGAGGGAGGCATGAAACACGTCGTGTACTCGAAAAGATGGGGGCAACTCCAGTCGGAAGGAGACAGGATTGAGGACTTCAATGACCATGTACGGCCCTATAAACCGGGGAGCAAACTTCTTAGACGGGACTTTAAGGCGCAAGTTCTTTGACGATAGCCACACCAGATCCCTGACCATAAACAAGGGGTTAGCAGAATGTCTTCTATCTGCCTGAGTTTTTTGTATGCTCTGGGACGCCTCTAGGTTCTTCTGAACCTTGGCCCAGACTGTGCACAGTTCCCGATGAACGGCCTCTACCTCGGGATTGTTGGAACTACCAGGTGAAACGGAGGAGAAACGTGGATTAAACCCAAAATTACAGGAAAAGGGGGAGACACCTGACGAGTTACTGACCCGGTTATTAAGGGAAAATTCGGCGAGGGGAATGAATGAGACCCAATCATATTGACAGTCAGAGATAAAACACCTTAAATATTGTTCTAGAGACTGATTAGTCCTCTCGGTTTGGCCATTAGTTTCAGGATGGAAGGAGAAGGACAGATCAATCTCCAACTTTTTACAGAAGGCTCTCCAAAACAAAGAAACAAATTGTACCCCTCTGTCAGAAACAATATTGACAGGGACCCCATGGAGACGCAGGATGTGTTTGACAAACATGGTAGCTAACGTCTTAGCATTGGGTCGTTTTTTGAGGGGCACAAAGTGGCACATCTTACTGAAGCGGTCTACTACAACCCACACCACCGACTTGCCTTGAGATGGAGGCAAATCGGTGATAAAATCCATGGAGATATGGGTCCAAGGTCTCTGGGGAATGGGCAAAGAACGTAGTAAGCCCGCTGGTCGGGACCTGGGAGTCTTGGACCTAGCACAAACCTCACAAGCGGCGACGTAGACCTTAACGTCTTTAGGCAAGCCAGCCCACCAATAGTTTCTGGCAATGAGGTGCTTGGTACCCAGGATGCCTGGATGACCAGATAGTGCGGAGTCATGATTTTCCCTAAGTACCCTTAGCCGGAATTGCAGGGGAACAAACAGCTTGTTCTCAGGAAGGTTCCCGGGAGCTGAACCTTGATCAGCAGAAATTTCAGAGCCTAAATTAGAATCAATAGAGGAAATGATTATACCTGGAGGCAAAATACAAGCAGGATCTTCCTCCGAAGGAGGGCTGGCCATGAAGCTACGCGACAGTGCATCAGCCTTAATATTTTTAGACCCAGCCCTATAGGTAACCAAAAAATGTAATCTGGTAAAAAACAACGCCTATCGAGCTTGTCTCGGGTTTAGCCTCCGGGCAGATTCTAGGAAAACCAGATTCTTGTGGTCGGTAAGGACCGTTACCTGGTGCCTAGCCCCCTCCAGGAAGTGGCGCCACTCTTCAAATGCCTATTTAATGGCTAAGAGTTCGCGGTTGCCAATATCATAGTTACTCTCAGTGGGCGAAAACTTCCTGGAGAGGCAGGCACAGGGACGGAGATGGGTGAGGGACCTGGTACCCTGGGACAAGACAGCCCCCACTCCCACCTCAGACGCGTCAACCTCCACGATAAATGGCTCCATTTGGTTGGGCTGCAGATAGTACTCCATAATCTGGTTAAGCCTCTCAAATTGACCATTGGACTGGGGATGGTAGGCCGAGGAGAAGTCCAACTTTACACCGAGGAGACCGCATAGTGCTCTCCAGAACTTTGAGGTGAACTGGACCTCTCGATCCGAGACAATATGCAGAGGCAAGCCGAGGACGGATGGAAGATGTGTTTATCGAAGAGATCGGCCAGTCGGGAAGCAGAAGGCAGGCCAGTTAGTGGAACTAAATCAGCCATCTTCGAAAATCGATCCACCACCACCCAGACCACACTGCATCCAGCAGAGAGAGAGAGAGAGGCAGATCTGTGATAAAGTCCATTGCAATATGTTGCCAGGGGGCATCAGACACAGGCAGTGGTTACAGCAGACCAGCTGGTCTGGAGTGGGCAACTTTGTTTGCTGCGCATACTGTACAGGAGCAGACAAAGTCCATGATATTTTTGGGCAGCGTGGCTCACCAGAACTGATTGGCAATTAGGTCTCGGGTCTTACGGGCCCCCGCTTAACCTGCTAGCTTGGAACTGTGTCCCCAGCGAAGGATTCTTCCTCTGTTTCCCAGATGTACAAAAGTCCTTCCCGGAGGAATATCTCTAACTTGGAGAGGGTTGACAGAGAAGATGCAGGAAGGGTCAATAATATTCTGTGGGGACTCCACAGTGTCCTCTATCTCAAATGACCTAGACAAGGCATCAGCCCTCACATTCTTGTCAGCAGGTCGGTAGTGGAGCTCAAACTGGAACCGGGCGAAAAACAGCGACCTCCTGGCTTGATGAGGATTCAGCCGTTGAGCCGTCTGAAGATAGGTGAGGTTCTTGTGGTCCATGAAGACCAGGATTGTATGAGCTGCCCCTTCTAGTAGGTGTCTCCACTCCTGCAGGGCTAGCTTGATGGCCAGTAACTCCTGATCCCCAATCGAGTAGTTGCGCTCTGCGGGAGAAAAAAGCTTAGAGTAGTAGCCACATACCGCAGTCTTGCCTTTCGAACCCCTCTGGAACAAAAGTGCTCCAGCACCAACAGAGGAGGCGTCCACCAATAACGAAAACTATAGGGACACATCAGGATGGTGAAGAATTGAGGCTGACGTGAAGGCCATCTTTAAGCTCTTGAATGTGGCCTCTGCTTCTGGGGACCACACCTTGGCATTCATGCCCTTTTTGGTGAGGGTAGAGATGGGAGCTGTCAATGAGGAGAAGTTGGGAATGAACAGCCGGAACAAGTTGGCGAATCCCAGGAAGCGCTGTATGGCCCTTAAGCCTTGAGGGCGTGGCCATTCCAGGACAGCCTTTACCGTCTCAGGATCCATTTTGAGGCCCTAATTGGAGATGATATAGCCCAGGAAGGGTAGAGACTTTTTTTTCGAACACGCACTTCTCCAACTTGGCATATAGATGATTCTCCCTTAAATCAAAGCAAAACCTGGCGGACATGTCTCTGAAGAGTTACTGCATCTGGGGAAAAAATCTAAATGTCATCGAGATACACCACAACACAGACATAGATGAAATCATGAAAAAGGTCATTGATGAATTTTTTAAAAAGAGCAGGGGCGTTACACAGGCCAAAGGGCATAACAGGTATGCGTAGTGCCCATCACGTGTATTAAATGCAGTCTTCCACTCGTCAACCTGACGAATCCAGATTCGATTGTAGGCCCCCCACAGGTCTAGTTTAGAAGAAAAAATTGCCCCCCGTATGCGATAAAAAAGTTCAGAGATTAAGGGCAATGGGTATCTGTTCTTTACCATGATCTGGTTGGGCCCCCGGTAGTCAATGCAGGGTCGGAGGGATTCGTCTTTTTTATTGACAAAGAAAAACCTGGCTCCGGCCGGGGATGAGGATTTACGTATGAAGCCCCTCTGTAGATTCTACTTAATATAGGCAGACATTGACTGGGTTTCAGGTAAGGAGAGGGGTATACTCTACCGCGAGGAGGGGACAAATCAGGAACCAATTCAATAGGTCAATCATACGCTCGATTTGGTGGCAACACCTCCGCTTCCTTCTTGTCGAAGACATCTGAGAACTAAGAGTAACAGGGAGGCAATCCTGTCAATGACTGATGCGGAGGAGACTGAGGCGGATGGATATGCCCCAGACAGCGTTTCAGACACTCGGGTCCCCACTGGAGAACCTCTCTGGAGTTCCAATCCAGGACTGGGGTGTGTAGAGGGAGCCAAGGCAAACCCAGCAGAACGTGATTTAAGGCCCTTTGCAGGACAAACAGGGAGATGAGCTCAGAGTGAAGGGCTCCCACTTGAAGCCTCAGCGGCTTGGTCACAGACAATATTGGGTCAGGCAGCGGCAATCCATCTACCGAGGCAACGACCAACAGCTTCTCCAGAAGGACAATGGGCAAGTGAAGAATATCCACAAGGTCTTGGCGTATGAAATTTGCTGCAGAGCCAGAGTCCAGGTAGGCAGAGACCGGATGGGGCCGCTCGTCAGTGACAATGGTCACAGGGATGAACAGCTTGGAGTTCTCTATCAAATGCTGTGTCGCCCAGGGTTGTCTCCAACCAATCCTAGGCGTTGGATTTTTTTGGCTTCTGGGGACACAGACGCACGACATGGCCAGCGATGCCGCAATATAGACAGAGTCCAGAAGTGCGCCTTCGCTGTTTCTCCTGAGCAGACAGTTTAAGCCGATCCACTTGCATCGGGACCTCAGGCGGAGTAGTAGATGACGGCAACTGGGGTTGCTGGAAGTTGGGCGCCAGTCTAGGAAGCCTTCTCTCTTGTTGAACCTCTTGGGATCTTTCTCTGAGCCTCATGTCCACTCGGGTGGCAAGTAGAATCATGTCGTCCAAGGTAGACGGTAGAGGCCGAGCAGCAAGTTCGTCCTTGATCTCGGATGATAGGCCATGCCAGAAGGAAGATACCAACACCTTGTGGTTCCAATACAGCTCTCCTGCCAGGGTCCAGAACTGGATAGTGTATTCGCCCATGGAGGCATCCTCCTGGCGACGGCTCAGCATTGCAGTAGCTGCCGACGAGACTTGTCTAGGCTCCTCGAACACAGTGCGGAATAACCACATGTCACGGTTCTCAGGTCCCTGTCGTTCCCAGATTGGGTTCGCCCACGCCAGGGCCTTGCCAGAAAGTAACAAAATAATGAAGGCGATCCTGGCTCCGTCTGAAGGAAATGCTCTGGTATGCAGGGTGAAGTGGATATGACACTGGTTAAGAAATCCCATGCATGTGCTTGCGTCTCCATGGAAATGAGGTGGCAGTGGCAGCGAGAACCGAGGATCAGAACTGGAGCTGCCAGAAGGTGTAGCAGGAGGATCAGTCGGAGAGGCTGGAACAGGAGCAGAGAAGTAAGCAGCTAGCGCCCCTAGCTGCTGTGCCATGGAGTCTACTGCCACAAGAAGTTGATCCTGTTGTGCTCGCAGGTACTGCAGGTCTGCCTGCATGGCTTGGGAGTGTGACAGGCCCTTGAATTGACCAGCAGGGTCCATGGCCTGAGCATACTGTCACAGTGCGGGGTGTGGAACCACTGGACCGTACCACGTAGCGGGATAGCAGCTGGCCAAACAGATACAATACAATGTCTATAGTCCAGAAAGGGTACCTGGGGCAATGTAGGCAGTAGCGGTGGATTTAGGCTAAGATGAGGCTCCAACAGTAGACAGACACCCGGCGGGGTGTGGCACAATAGATGCAGCGGAAGACACAACACGACTTCAACAATTGACCTCACAGAGGCACGGTAGCACGGGATACAGGGTACAGGCAGCAGGAATGGGTAATACTGGGAACTGGAAAACACTAGAAGACCATTTGCAATGACAAACTTTAGGTAACACAACAACGCTCAGGCAATGCTCAAGAGGGCAGAGCCCCTTTTATAGTCCAGCAGCATTCTGGACTAATTGCAGATTTTCTGCAACTGTGCGCGCACTGGCCCTTTAAGGCCGTGCACGCGCGGGCGGGAGACAGTGTCCCGGCCAGGAAGTGAGTGCCGGCGTCTCTCAGAAGGGAGATGCCGCCGAGAACTCACACGTCCATGGCCGCCGAGAACTCACACGTCCATGGCCGCGGCCGTCAGAGGGTAAGTCAGGGCGACGGTCCGCCGCCATAGATGTTACACTTACTGTATACAGTGAATACATTCAATGAAAGGAACAGTGACATTGCTGTATGCAATGTATACGGCGTTCGTCGCGTGGCCCCTTCAGTCAGCTGGTCCGCAGGGATGCCGAAAGTCGGACCCCCACTAATCTGATATTGATGACCTATCCTAAGGATAGGCCATCAATATAAAATACCTCTTTTAGTTAGCCTAAGTTTTGAAGGGCAAAATAGTAAAGCCTACTACACTATTCTGTCCATTATAACATGGAAACCAGTAGGATCATAAATGCTTCTATTATTATTCCATTGTTATGTGAAAAGAGCCTAATAGTCAACTTGGTATGTTGAGTTCTACTATGTGTCTGTTCTGGAAGATCCATGATAGTATTGTACTATTCTAGCAGTGGACCATGGGTGGTTTTCAATAGCGGTTATAGGATATTTGAAAATAGGGGACCCCAGGACCAGATTTTGGGTTTAGCATGTTGTACTAGAGACTACTTGTTATTTCTACTGTACTCTGTAATGGGTAAGCCAGGTGTTCATTTTTCTATAATTTAGCAGCTATGTATTTTACAGAAAATGTTTCGAGATTAAATGGTGTTTCCCTTCCTCAAATTAGAGAACGGATAGGTACCTTTGTCACGTACAGCGTGTCCAAGTTTTTGCAAGTATTTACCTCATTCATGAATTTCCCAAGTTACACTTTCTAGCACCAACCTCAGTGTAGTTCTGAGTTATTGAAGATCACGCTAGAATCCATTGTGTTTTCTGGATTATAGGAGTGCCAGTCCCTCCTGGATTGCTCTGAAACCATAGAAACTGGTTCAGCGAGAAGTTTGACAGAGATATTGTTTTTACCCACTCATTGTAAAACCTAAATAAGCAAACATACATTAATAAATCTTTAGCGCTCTTAATTTCCACTCGCAGGAGTATGGCCACTTCCTCTGGAGGTACTGTAAACAATATCATAAATTTCTGGGTAAAAGTGGCAATAATAATACGAAGTCTGTCTATGGGTGAAGTAGAACTAGAAGTGGATAACCAAAAAAGGTAAAACTACAAATAGCAGCAATCATATAAGGTCATAATCTTATTAGACAATATTAGACAATAAAGGTAAACCAGAAGGGAAAAATTAATTTGTACTCTAATTACATATAATGTTTGTGGTCAAACTTGTAACCTAGTTGATAGCAAGTTATAAGGCTGATCATACTGTATATTGGCTTTAGTTTAGTATAATTAATCCTGGTTATTAGTGCATAATATGAATTTATTGGCTACGTTAGCATCCTGTTAAAACGTCCTACTATTTTTGTAATCATGTATAAGAAAAATGGATGTCAAACAGACTGGTGCAACCGGATGCCTATCCTGTAGCATCCTGTTGCCTTACACTTGCATTGAACAGAAAACTGATCCATTAGGAGGAAGTTTTTCAATAGGTAAAAAAAAATAAAACAGTCTCCGTTTGTCTGTCCTGTTGCAAAAATGTATCCTGACGGGAACTTGTAAAACAGGGACAAACACTTTTATCCACAGGATGTTATAAATGTCAGATAAATGTGAATCCCACCTCTGGGACCCGCACCTATCTCTAGAACGGGGCCCCCAAAACCCTGTTTTGCTACTGTGTTGTGGCTGAAATCCGATAATGAAAAAGGTTACATGGTCAGGAGTTACGAAAACAGCATATCTTGCTGAGCTACGCTGTTTTCATAAGTCCCATAGACATTGAATGGTAGTTACGCTGCTTCCGTAACTGCCATTCACTACTATGAGAGTTACGGAAACAGTGTAGCTCAACGAGCTGCGCTGTTTTCGTAACTTCCGACCATATAACCAGGAAGTGGTCGGGAGGCAGCGGGAACAGACAAAGGTAGAACAGGGTTTTGGGGGTACCGTTCTAGAGATAGGTGCGGGACCCAGAGATGTGACCCACTTCTATCTGACATTTATGACATATCCAGTGGATATGTCATAAATGTCTCTGATGGGAAAACCCCTTTAAGAGTACAGGTGCATGTCTCCCTATTGGCAGGGTCATAATGAAGACTCTGCTGAAGACACCATTCACAGCCATGGAGTCATCTGTGTGATCCATGAACCTTTAAATAAAGAAAACTTGCTCCTTCCCTACAGCGGCAATGGTCTCACCGATAGAAATTTTTCACAGCATTTATCAGAAAACTTAATATTTATTTTGGTTGTCCAGCCAACCTGCCCCCATTTCCACTGCAGTGATAATGTTATACATGACCAAGCTCAGTCCATCCTAAGTCCTTTGCAGGGCCTGTGCCAGGGATCCCCTGGTATGACTTAAAGAGGCTCTGTCACCAGATTCTCAAATCCCTATCTCCTATTGCATGTGATCGGCGCTGCAATGTAGATAACAGTAACGTTTTTTTGTTTTTTTTAAAACGTTCATTTTTGGCCAAGCAATGCCGATCACATGCAATAGGAGATAGGGATTTGAGAATCTGGTGACAAAACCTCTTTAATAGGGAATATGGGCAGGCATTGTTCTGAGTGGATAACCCATTTAAGGCCAGGATAAAACACACAGTTTTGATTAAGCTTTTGGTTACGTTTTTTGAGTCAAACACTCAATAGGAGATAAAATATTTTCTCTATACCTTTCCTTCCTTTTGGATCCACTTCTGGCTTTGGCTAAAAAACTAAACCAAAGAACTGCATCAAAACTGCCTGTGTGGTTTGTTTAAAAAAGGCTGATAATATACAAACTGCTGCCAATTAGAATCAGATACCAGAAACTCACACGCTTAGGATTTCTGTCTGTCATTCAGTGGAAAGATTAAAGGGGGTTTCCAGCCAGTAAAAATTGATGGCCTATCCTCAGGATAGGCCATCAATATCTGATTGGTCCTGGGACCCCCGCTGATCAGCTGTTTTGAATGGGGTGCAGCGCTCGTACGAGCGCTACTTCCCCTTTATTTCTGCTTGCTCACTGTGAACCGTCGACACAGATGTAGCGGCGATTCACTGGTATTGCACCCTTTTCTCTCATTCACTTCAATGGGAGAAAAGGCTGCAATACCTGTGAATCGCCGCTACATCTGTGTCGACAATTCACAGTGAGCAAGCAGAAATAAAGGGGAAGTAGCGCTCGTACGAGCGCTGCACCCCCTTCAAAACAGCTGATCTGCGCTGGGTCGCAGGAGTCGGACCCTGACCGATCAGCTATTGATGGCCTATCCTGAGGGTAGGCCATCAATTTTTACTGGCTGGAAAACTCCTTTAATCTGTTAATCCTTATTTATCCTGGTAGTACAGTGATTTCCTAGTTTGAAGTTCATACCTAATTATTGAGTATACATATGCATTTTGTCATGTTTAGTGTCACCTTGCGTTCTGAATTAGGTGTATCCCGAATACCATAATAATGGCATCATCATTGGATATGCTCCAGCCACATGCTATGTGTCATTACTAATTGTTTCTGAATTGTAAATTGTGTTATCTTTATTTTGCTCTATTTTTCCCTATTCAGACGATGTTGGGGCCATACCTCCGAAACAAGTATGCATATTTAGGGTAAGCTCACACAGAGTTTATTGACAGGCAGGAAAAATCTGCCTCTAAATTCCTTCAGGAGTTTTGAGGCAGAGTTTGGCTATGTTCACACGGGGTACTTTGCCGAGTTTTTTGACGCGGAAACCGCGTCGCAAAACTTGGCAAAAACGGCCCGAGAACGCCTCCCATTGATTTCAAGTAAAACTGCCTCGCGGGAAAAAGAAGCGACATGCCCTATCTTCGGGCGCTTCCGCCTCTGACCTCCCATTGACTTCAATGGGAGGCAGGAGAAAGCGTATTTCTCGCTGTTTTATGCCCGCGGCGCTCAATGGCCGCGGGCGAAAAACGGCGCGATAATTGCCGCGAAAATCGGCGTGCAGGGAGAGGAATATCTACCTCAAAGTTCCAAACGGAATTTTGAGGCAGATATTCCTCCCCCAAAATACTCTGTGTGAACATAGCCTTTGACTTGCCAGGGTTGTTTGATGCTTTTTTTCCCCATATTTTTTACAGCATTTTTTTGCCCACGTTTTTTTTAACGAATGCAAAAACCATGGGCAAAAACCGCTCTAAACAAGAGCCGCAGGTTCTTACTGCCTCCCATTGATTTCAGTGAAAGGTCAGAGACGGACACCGCTCGGACAATGAGAATGCTGCTTTTTTTTTCTCGAGCGACCATAATCCACCCGGGAAAAAGAAGCCTCTGCCTCCCATTGAAGATAATGGGGGGCGATTTTGGGGTGTTTCCGCATCAAAATCAGCGCCAAAAAACTCTGTGTGAACTGGCTCTTTGGCCGGATTCACACGAGCGTGTGCGCTTTGTGCGCGCAAAAGGTCCATAAAAGCTCCGTGTGTCAGCACCATATGATGCGTGGCTGCGTGATTTTTGCGCAGCCGCCATCATTATGACACTCTGTTTTTATGTTTGTAAACAGAAAAGCACGTGGTGCTTTTCTGTTTTCATTCATAGTTTTGACTACTGTAGCGTGCATCACGCGCGGCACACAAGAGAGCGTCCGTGTGCTGTGCGCGGTTTTCACGCTCCCATTGACTTCAATGGGTGCGTGATGCCCGAAAAACGGGCAAATATAGGACATGTCGTGAGTTTTATACAGCAGACATACGCTGCGTGAAAATCACTGACAGTCTAAACGGCCCCATTGACTAACATAGGTACGTGTAACGCGTGTGATTTTATACGTTCGTCTGAATAAGCCCTTATACTTTAACTTATGCTAAGTAATGTTTCTGTGGGGGCAACGGTATTCCAAAAGGGGCACTTTTGGGTTACATTTTATAGTTTTATCTGAATGCTGTTTATTTCATTGTACAGAATACGTGCTACAAAAAAAAAACAAATGTATTTTTTTTTTTTTTTACAATGAAAATCAGCATGAAGGTTCAAAAATTATACACATCTATCATGAACTTTGTCACTAGATTCAGGCCTTTTTATTGTTTGACCAACAACTAGAGACAAGTACATACACATTCCAGGGCCAGATTGACTGTGTCCATGGCACAGAGCTCTTTTGTCAGAGGTACACATAATGGTGCCATATAATGCCCACATAATAGTAGCATAGCTAAATACATTGCTCACATAATTGTGACTTTACAGTGCCAACATAATAGTGCCATGCTGTGAGCAAAGAGAGCCTTCAGTTATTCTGTTCTACAGGGTGGGCCATTTATATGGATACACCTAAATAAAATGGGAATGGTTGGTGATATTAACTTCCTGTTTGTGGCACATTAGTATATGGGAGGGGGGAAACTTTTCAAGCTGGGTGTTGACCATGGCGGCCGTTTTGAAGTTGGCCATTTTGTATCCAACTTTAGTTTTTTCAATGGGAAGAGGGTCATGTGACACATCAAACTTATCGAGAATTTCACAAGAAAAACAATGGTGTGCTTGGTTTTAACGTTACTTTATTCTTTCATGAGTTATTTACAAGTTTCTGACCACTTATTAAATGTGTTCAAAGTGCTGCCCATTGTGTTGGATTGTCAATGCAACCCTCTTCTCCCGCTCTTCACACACTGATAGCAACACCGCAGAAGAAATGCCTCCCAATCTGACCCCCTTAGACTTTTATCTTTGTGGTCATCTGAAGGCAATTGTCTATGCTGTGAAGATACGAGATGTGCAGCAACTGAAACTACGGATACTGGAAGCCTGTGCTAGCATTTCTTCTGCAGTGTTGCTATCAGTGTGCTATAGGACACAGGTACAATTAGAAGCAATGAATGACCGGGCACGTTCCGTGCCCGGCTATTAAGCGCTTTTGCACCAGTGAAGCGACTAGTACCTTTTGTACCAGTGAAGCTTCCGTTGATGAAAGGCGCTGATTGACAGGGAAAGTCATCCTGCCCAGCCAATCAGCACCTTTCATAGACGCTGCTTTCAACCCCCAGGAGACCTGCGCAGAAGAGATCAGGTCTCCATGGCTGCCAGCCGGTGTGGGAGCGGGATTAAGGTGAGTTGAAATAGTTTGTTTTTTTAAATTGTAATAAAAGTGTGTGGCATTATCTACAAGGGGGACTTTATCTACGGGGGGACTTTATCTACGGAGGGGGGACTTTGTCTATGGGGGGGACTTTATCTACGGGGGGCCTTTATCTACGGGGGGGACCTTCGTCTACGGAGCGGGGACTTTAACTACACGCGGGGGCTTTATCTACGGGGGGTGTCTATCTACAGGGGGAGCTATATACTGGGGTGCACTAAGAATGTGCACTAAGAACCTCCCTATTTATAAGTAGATTTAGCTTTAGTGCATATTTATTTATATTTAGTGGTTTAGGTGGCATTAGTGTCGCAGGGTGCTGTCGCCATTTTTTGTCTGCTATATATCTGCAGTCATAGGTGTTCTTGCACCTGCATACATTTTGTATCATTTAGTTGGAATGTGCTGTTCAATTTTTGTTGTGTTTATGGGATCCATATATGTGGGGTTAGTGACTGCCTCCACTTGTTGTTCTTGCTCTCCTCCCATTTTGCCCTGGGTGATTTTAATCAGTTCAATGCTGGATCCTACCATCCCCAGGTATATATGTAGGCTTAGTCCCAGTTCTGGGTGTATGTGCAGCGTAGGTTCCCACCTTACAGAGGTCGCCTTGTCGTGGCAGGTGGGCTAACACTTTTTGATCAAAATGTGCACTAAGAACCTCCCTATTTGTAAGTAGATTTTGCTTTAGTGCATATTTATTTATATTTAGTGGTTTAGGTGGCATTAGTGTCGCAGGGTGCTGTCGCCATTTTTTGTCTGCTATATACTGGGGTGGGCTATCTATGGAGCACCATATACAGGGGTGGGCTATAGCTACAGGGGGGCTATATAGTATATAGCCCCCCCTGTAGATATAGCCCACCCCTGTAGATATAGCCCACCCCTGTAGATCTAGCCAACCCCTGTATATAGTATCTCACAAATAGCTCCCTCTATAGTGCTTCACAGAAAGCCCACCCCTGTATATAGCCCCCCTGTACATATAGTCCACCCCTGTATATAGTGCTCCACAGATAGCCCACCCCTGTATATGGTATATACAGGGGTGGGCTATCTGTGGAGCACTATATACAGGGGTGGGCTATCTAGTGGAGCACTATATACAGGGGTGGACTATATGTACAGGGGGGCTATATACAGGGGTGGGCTATCTGTGGAGCACTATATACAGGGGTGGACTATATGTGGAGCTATATCTACAGGGGGGCTACATATAGGGGTGGGCTATCTGTGGAGCACTATATACAGGGGTGGGCTATATCTACAGGGGGGCTATATACATGGTTGGGCTATATGTGTAGCACTATATACAGGGCTGGGCTATCTCTCCAGTGGGCTATATACAGGGGTGGGCTATCTGTAGAGCACTATAGGGGGAGTTATTTGTGGGACACTTTATACAGAGGTGGGCTATATGGGGGCACTATCTACAGGGGGCTCTATGGCAGGCACTATCTACAGGGGGCACAGTGTGTGTGTGTGTGTGGGACACGGTATATGGTGCTATTATAATTAGAGGTGCAGTGTATGTCACTATTATATTTAGGGGCGTAGTGTGTGGTATAATGAGAACTTTATCTTTATAGGTGTAGAAATGTTGGAAAAGTGAGAGGCTGAAGACATCTGAGTGGCAAACTGCAGAAATGCGCTGTGACCGGGAGAAGTCATCATAGAGGTCTGGACCGGATGGAGAAAAAGAACTAGAATCTGAAACGTCACCGGTGAGTCACTTAATGTAAATGTTATTCTGCCTCTAATCAGCACTGTAGTCACTGTATAATCTGCAGCGAGATGATGGTGGTATGATTATGATAGGATTTATTTTTTTGTGAAACAGCAACTCCCAGCATATCCTTATCATTGTTCGGGCCATGCTGTGAGCTGTAGTTTTACGCCGTACAAACCTGTACAGCAAGGGTTGCACTAAATTGAGCTGTATTTGTGCTGGTGCTGTATATATGTATTGAGCTTGGTTCTGGGGCTGTATTTATGTACTGAGCACTATTCTGGTGCTGTGTATAGAACCATATTGCTTGTAAAATTTACAAATGTTTTTATGCTCGCGTTACATAAAAAGAAATGTTGAAAAGAAATGACACGTCATTGATTGGTAGAGAAAACAAACACAGTGAGGGGGAAGAAGATGTCAGGAAAGAGGTTGGGGGGGGGGGGCACCAAACTGAATCTTTGCCCCAGGTGCTGGAGAACCTAGCTATGCCTCTGCCGTAAGCATACGGGGAGGTACCCGTGGCCAATAGAAGTCCATGGGCCTGTAAAAACGTGCCGTAATTACGACCCGTAATTACGGGCGTTTTTACGTTCGTGTGCATGGGCCCTTAGTCTGCTACGCTATTCTACAATTCAGTTATTTTTACCACTAAAGTCAAAGGAACTACAGATCATAAGGAGGGTATCCATTGCCTTCAGTTAGGCTCTGTTATGTTAGTTGTGTTTGTACCCATTAAAAATAGAAGTGTTACACGTGTGCGCATAACCTTAGAGAATCAGATGGTGCGTGTTTGCATTGGTCTTCGCCTTTTTTTTTGTTTCCATCTTTTTCTTTACGATTTTCTACTATACATATAAGAGACTGGTCAGTCTAAGACTATTAGGGTATGTTCACACGCTAAAGTAAAAACGGCTGTAAAATACGGAGCTGTTTTCAAGGGAAAACAGCCTCTGATGTTCAGCCGTTTTTAAAGCATCAAACGTTTTTTGGAGTCGTTTTTGGAGCTGTTTTTCTATTAACACAATCAAAAAACTGCTCAATAAACGCCTCAAGTAGTGACATTCACTTCTTTTTACAGGACATTTTTTTATGCACCATTTTTTGAAACGGCCACGTAAAAAAATGCCCCGTCTGAACGAAACGCCATTTTTGCCATTTAAATCAATGGGCAGATGTTTGGAGACATTTAGCTTCCGTTTTCTCAGGAATTTTTCGAGGCATTTACTCCGCGAAACAAAGCCTGAAAATAAGCCGTGTGAACATACCTTTAGGAAACAGAAGCCAAAAATTGCATGCTTTGGCTTTCTGTCTGGTTCTCTGGTAAAGGGTTAATCTTTGTAGTACCTTTTAGCTTTAAAGAATTAGTGATGAATTACAGCTGTAGCACAGTATATCCTGACTGATATCTTGCTGCAGCGTGATATCACACAACAAAAGCCATTGCAAAACCATTGAAAAAGTCAGTTTCTTGCCACTGTGTTTTTAATGCATTAAGTCTCAATATAAAGACGGCTACATCAGTAGATTTTACCTTCTTTTTATGTTATGCCTACATTTCTACAAGTATACTGTTGAACTCTTGTACATTTAGCACCACCTTGTGTTATATATGTATACTGAATAATACAAGTGTCCTCCACATTACAAACAGCTCCATTAAATGTTCTATAATGTATCAATATCTTGTTACCATTTTCCATGTATCATTCTTAATGATTTCAATACTTTATTCAAACCGTATATGGGGTTATAAACGGCTGTTTGGATACATGGCAGGGCACAGAAGGGAAGGAGCACCATTTGGAGCTCAAATTTAACAGGAATGGTTTGCAGAGGCCATGTCACATGTGCAAAGCACCTGAGGGGCCAAAACAGTGGAAGCCTCCCACAAGTAATCCCATTTGGGAAGCTACACCCCTGAAGGAAATTATGTAGGAGT